>NW_005871228.1:159704-213039 GCF_000147115.1 Myotis lucifugus | reverse complement strand
TGCAATTGTCATCCAGGCTACTAATCTGTAGAAATTCCCATCACTGGTCTTAGGTCTGGTTTGCAGGGGAGGGGGGTTTAGGGTGCATCTTTGGCGGTTTGCAGCAGCATGTGTTCTTGAATCTTTTCTTCCCTGCATGAAACGGCTCCAGTTCCTTCAGCCCATCACCTGGAGACCCTCTCCCCTCTGACGCACAGGACCCAGATGTTGTCAAAGCTCTGATCCCCACTTGATGTGCTCACCTTGTTATACTGTGAGCCTCTGGGGAGCTGCAAAAATTGTTCTAGAAAAGACAGTACAAACCAGACTAATTGGCATCCCATCAAAAGCTGCTGTCTGGCCATTCTCCCTTAAGATAATAGAAAAAGGAGAGAAAAATGTGACTGTTTTATACATTACGATTCTGCCCTGTAATACCTTCCCTTCTAACATGTTACTTGCAGTGTCATGGACAGGACTCTTTTCTTCATCTTTAAATTGTCATATAAACTAGAATAACATTGGTTCTTTTTCTGTTATATGTTTCCTGAACTTTATAAAAATAGTTCAAGTTTATAGCATAGCCCACTGTGAAAATTAAAGATCTTTGGTATTCTATAATAAATTATTTGGAGGGAAAAAACACTTAAATTTCAGGGCAATTATTGAGCCTCAGAGTTTAGGACTAATAGCCATGCTGGAAGCTAGTTTAAAATGCTATTAATGGTTACTTTGGTGTTATATTACCAGGTTCTTTAAATGATCCAATTGATTTTTAGATGATGGAAGAAGATTGAATGAAATTTTAAAAAGCAATGTTGTCACTGAGATGGATTTTACAGGGACAAGTAGAGCAGCTGAGTTCTGTCTCAGCTCTGTGTCTGGTTTATGATGGGGCCTCGGGTAAGTCACTCATCTCTCTGCCTCAGTTTCCTTGTCTACCAAATAAGAGTGTCACCCTCAGTAACCTGAGGGTCCTTCACACTCTTAACTATAAGCAGTGATTCTGGACCTTTTCCCCCCAGATTAGACACACACCTGTGGGATCATGTTCCATTCTCAGGAGCTGTCTCGTGTGTGTGTGTTGTTGCTTTTATTTTAAGGTAAAAGTATAGATAAAATAGATGTAGCTTATGCATAAGTCCCACCCGCCTTTCACCGCAGTTATTATCACTTTTACATCAAGAACCACAGCTCTGGAGAACTTCGCCACTTGGAAGATTTTTTTAAAAAATTAAATGCATCAATTTTTAAAAATATTAATATACTTCTATTAATAAACTGGGGGGCCCAGTTATATATCCTGACGACTATATTCTTTCTCCCAAATCTGCTATGTAGTTCTACCAAAATGAAAACACAACGCCCTGCAAACATCCCCCTTCAAGAAGTCTTCAGAGAGCAGTGCTCCCTTGCTTTCTGGGCATCCGGTCACTCCGAGAAGCTGGACCCCTGTTGTCTGGTGGCTGCCTGTGCTGCAGGCCATGATGATCTGCAGTGACAAGGTCTGCCAAGGGCTGAGTGCACAGTCACTCCTTGCAATTGGAAAAGGAGAGCTGTTTGGTTTCCTAAGAGAAAGAGAAACAACTGCTCGTATAATGAAGTTTAATTTATCATCTCAAAGCTCCTCTTCATGGCAGTGAGACCCATGTAGATGCCCAGCCAGACAACCGGGGGCCTGTGTCTATAGAGGATCCACATTCTCCTAGAGCAGTTCTCTTCCTCCGTGCGAGTAGGAAGAGCAGCACTCCCTCTGCCTGTCAGGAGCAAGGCTGTTAGATCAGGTAGCAGCACCTCCCCCACCAGGTGCTCCCACCTTCTGCACAGCAGCCCTCCCAGTCCCTCCGCACTGAAATGGCACCTGCTAGAGCATCCCCATGAAGCTCAGGCACGGATGACAGCGTCCTGCTCGCCTGTCGCCTGCACTGCAGCGCACTCAAGTGTCAGCAGCTGGCAAAGCATGTAAGACAGCCAGTCACATAGAAACATGGGAGCTGTACAGGGGTTAGCACAGCCCATCTGGCCACTTCTGTGGGAAGGGACTCGATGTGAAACTAGAAGATAAGCAAACTTGGACCCCAGATCAGAGGTCTCACCACTGGAAGAAAGGCCTTCAGAAGGTTACAAGGCTTTGTATCAAAGACCCAGAGAGCTATCATCTGGGGCTCCCCTGTCCCTTGAGATCTGAGTGAGCTCAGCTTCAAATTCCAGTCTGTGGAAATCTGAATTCTGTGGCTTCTTGGGGACTTGGGGTCTCTGCCTCAGCTCTTGCTTCTGTCTCTGGTATCTTAGCTTGGCAGTTTATCAGGTTGATTATGAACAAGCATCTGTGAGCATGATAGACACAAACAAAAAGTTGGTGCTATTAGGAGAATCACATTTCCTATCCGATACAGGTCTAGTTGACAGACCATACGAGACTTTCCTGTTCTCTTAGCCTTATGCTCTAGGACCAGCAGCACCTGCAGAACCTGCTGCTTGTTAGAAATGCAGGAGTTTGCGCCCCGCCCGACTTGCTAACTTAGAATCGAGATTTCAGCAGGATATCAGATTCTGTTCACTCCAGTGTGAGGAGCACAGGTCTAGTCCTTTTCTGTCACCTCACCGCAGGCCCTGGCCCTTGCTCTGTGCGTACCCAGCCTCTCATCTTCTCTCTCTTCCTCCTCCTTCCCTCTCTCTTGTTCTCTCATCTCCTCCCTCCCTGTCAGGAGCTACAAACAAACTCTGTGTCATGACAGAGCAGGCCTCTTCCCTGGAGCCTCAGAGCCAGTCACCACGTGGCCCCGAAGATCTCACCTTACCAGCCCTCAGTCCTGATCCCAACCTTAATCAAGTGTTTGTCTAACCCAGGTCCCCTTCTGAGAGGGACTCGCACACCAGCTACTCCGAGAAATCTCTCCATCTCATTACAAAACATATCCCGGATTTTATAAAGATACTTGGTTTCCAAACAGACCCCTAAATCAAGTCAGGATTACAAGCTGTCATGTAAGTGTAGAACTGGAGGAGCTGAGTCTTCCACAGGAAGGTGACTCACTCAAGGTCATATTGTGGTTATTGGCAGAGGCAGGACCAGAAAAGGTCTTACACTTCCCGGGCAGGCTTCTCTCCCCTAATCATTCTCCTTTTAACTGATCCTTCAAATGGCTACCAGATTCTCTTCCTGAGCAGTAATTGAATCATCCGAGCAGACCAATATACATTGGGTGCCTGCTGAGAATAGCAAGCACTGTTCAAAGATCAGAAGAGACAACACGGGCCCAGTTTCCCAATCGACTTTGCCCCAACTGCTCCCTCAGACTGAAATCCTCACTCATTCCCACCATCTGCCTGGCAAACTCCTGCACATCTTTGAGAATCAACATTTGGGCAAGCACACTATTATAACACTTCTTCCCCTGTGCATTGTCTTGGTTTTCCTAGCTGCTCCCTCTGAGAAGAAGGGTCCTCAAGGGAGGGCTGAACTCTGCGCTCCTCATTACTGTCTCATCGGTGCCCTGCACAGGACAGGCTCGGAGAATGTACTTTCCTTCCTCCTCTCTTTCCCTTGGAAATCCCTACAAATTAATGGTGCCTGTCAAACAAATCCTGTTCTTAACTCGGACCCTTTATCTTCAAGCACTTTGCCCCTTTTGGGACCTGGGCTGCTTCAAACCACCTGCCTCCCACTACTGCTCATTTCTAGACTCGTCTCCCCTGGCTCGCCCTTCTATCCTATTGCTATCCAAAGGGTCCAGCTTAGCCACCAGCTACTAGTACATGACTCTTTTTGGGTGCTATTTTATTTATTATGATTATGATTATTAAATTTATTGAGGGAATATTGCTTAATAACAATATATAAATTTCAGTTGTACATTGTAATTCAGTGTCTACTGCATTGCACGCTCACCATCAAAAGTTTAGTTTCTTTCCATTACCATATATTTGACCCCTTTCTCACAGAAGAGCAGAGATATTTAAAAGTGAACATTCGTAAAAGAAACCAATGAGCTTCTGGACATTGGTCTCAGAGGTGATTTTGTGAATTTGACTCCAAAGACTTTTTAAGAATCATCTCGTCTTGTGGGCCTCGTTGGCAAAAGAGTAGGTTTGACTCATTAGCTAGAGCTCTCCATGGCAGGGTTGCGATTCACAAGTGTGTTACGATCAGTTGTGAGGTGCTTTGAAATTTTTTCGTATGATCATTAAGGTCTGCCAGTGGTCATTTTAATAGAGAAAATTAAAGGTTATCTTACGATTGTCATTCTCAGTTGTGTCCTGATGCACTTTCTGGAACAGGAAAAAGGCTTGGGACACACACCTAGGGATCATTCTCTGGTTGTCTGTCATGTGTGTCTCAACAGGCTGACCTAAAGATTCTTTTCAGCTCCATCATCTTATGAGCTATAAAGCTCAGAGAAAAGACTGCTCTTAAAAATGTGAATCTCCAAGTCCCTCCTGTGATATGGTAGCTCCTCTTAGAATTTAAATCTCACTCAGGAACCCTTGTGTGGGTAACCGTTAATTTTTTCCTCTTCCTCCTTGGCTTTGCTTCAGGAAGCGAGAGGAAGAAAACAAGCGAAGAGAATCAGAACAGCAGAAGGGAAGGCTGAGTCCAGATTCCTGCAGGCCCCAGGCCCCTCCGTGTCTGCCCAGCACCCAGGCTGAGCCCCACAGGCAGAGCGGGGGCCCCAGCAAACAGCCTCCCACCAGCCATGCGGCCCAGAGCCCTGAGCAGAGAACCTGCAGAGGGTCTCCAGGCAGAGCCCCCCCGGAGCAGCACCTCTCCCCAGACTTGCAGGGAACAGACCCCAGAAAGCCAAATGGTAGGTGTATTGCCTTTGTTATCGATGCCGACCTGTGGACTGTGGGCCCTTTTATAGGTGAACATAGACCATTTACATTTAATGTACTTATGTCAGCACTCAAGCCTGCCATTTTATTATTTATTTTCTATTTATTTCTCCAGTTCTCATTCCTTTTTCTCTTTTTTTCCCCCTGACTTCCCTTAGGATTCCATCTTGATTGATCTCTCTAGTTTCTGCAATAGTTGCCCGGATTATCACAATATATATTAGTGACATTACAGTCTTTGGTATCAGCATCTTACCATTGAATGAAATGTGGGAACCTCACTTGCATTTAGGTGCCTGTACCTTCCCCACCTTTAAATATCTTTGCCTGGAATCAGATGGTTTTGTAGTTTTTGTTTCAATCATGACATATAATTTATAAAACTCAGGAGGAAAAGGATAGTCTATTTTATGCACCCATATTTTTTTTCTGTTGTTTTGTCCTGGTGTTCCAAATTCCTTCTTTTATCATTTCCTTTGTTTGAATAACTTTCTCTAGCTAATTTAAAGGTGGGTCTGCTGGCAACAAATTTTTTGAGTTTGCCTTTGAGAATGTTTTTATTTCACTCCTGGAGAATGATTCAACCAGATACAAACCATGGTTGACACTTCCTTGAGCGCTTGACAATGTGCCCCTTCCTTCTGCCTTCCGTGGTTTTGAATTGGTGTTCCTCAGGAATGTTCCTGGTAACAGGTCATTTCTCTCTGGCTGCTTTCGAGATTTTTCCTTTATCTTTAGTTTTCAAGAGTTTACTAGGATGTGTCTTGGCATGGGGTTTTGGAGCTTACCCTGTTTGGAGTTTGTTGAGTGTGTTGGGGTGCACAGGACCACCCCTAGGTTCAGTAATTTTCTAGGAGGACACACAAGATTCAGCATATAGTTGTGCACATGGCTGTGATTTATTATAACAAAAGGGTACAAAGCAAAATCAGCAAAGAGAGCGAAGTCTGGAGGAAACCAGTGCAACTTCCAAGAGCCCTTCCCCAGAAAAGTCACACAGGACACACTTCCACCAGCAATGAGTTGTAACAACCAGTTAGGCAACATTTTCCACCAGGGAAGCAACCTAACCTAGGACTCCCAGATTCTTATCAGGGACAGTCATGTAGGTACCCTCTGCCTAGCATGCACCAGAACCCAGACTCCCAGAAGGAAAGCAGGTATTCAGCATAAATTATATTATTTTCACAAAGCAATGTAAGCACATTGAGCCATTCTATGGTGCAGAGATCTAAGTGCAGATACCAACAAAGTGAAAAAGACAAATAATGTCTTGGTGTTATTATGAAAATAGTTTTGACCTTGTTGACCCCCAGAAAGGGTCTCTGGAATCTTGTGGTCACCTCCTTCAGGGCTTGGACAATAAAATCTGTCTCTCTAAACCTCCATTTTCTTAGCTGTAAAATGAGGGTTCACTCTCCACCCTGCAGGGCAGTTATGAATAGAAATAAAAACGTGGAGTACTTGTTCAGACCATGACCCATAACAGTAACTACTATCATTAAGCCACACCACTGACCTAGCCAAGAACAATGACATGAAAGTATACATGGAACCACAAACATTTCCAGCCTGTCATTCCATAACCCACAGTGCATCAGTGATGCACACCTTACAGAGGTTGTGAGCTCTGTTGTATGTTCATTCATTTATTCATTCAGTCACCATTTACTAAACTCCATGATGTGACAGCCAGATTGACTTTCCTCAAGGTCTTTCTTAGCTTGGGGCCTTTGCATGTAACAGCTGTGTCTAAAAGCTGTACCGTTTTAGATTAGCATTTAAATTTACAACATCCTACACCAGAGCAGTGCATGTGTAACTATAGACGAACTGAGATGATGCAAAGCTGGGCTTCAGTCCCAGCAAGGGTCAGCTTACCACCAGTTCAACTATCTCCTAAGACAGACCCTTTCATGGTCACAAAGAAGATGCTTCTCGGCTGGTTCTGATCCTCCAAACCTCGGGGCCGATTCCTCTGGGGATATGTACCTCCAAATACCTCACTCGTCTCTGCTGGTGTCCTGATTCTCTGGAGCTTGGCACAGTTATTTCTGCCTGCTCTTTGATGCCTTCCAACAGGTGGTTTGTAAATGTTGGTGAGAATATGGATAAAGGAAACCCCTGTGCACTGTTGGTGGGACTGTAAATTAATACAGCCACTGTGGAAAACAGTATGGAAGTTTCTAAAAAAATTAAAAATAGAAATACCATATGACCCAGCAATTTCCACTTCTGGCCATTTATCTCAAGAAACACAAAACACTAATACAGAAAGACATATGCACCCCTATGTTCATTGCAGCATTATTTACAGTAGCCAAGATATGGAAACAACCCAAGTGTCCAACAATAGACAAATGGATAGAGAAGATGTGGTACATAAGTACAATGGAATATTACTCGGCCATAAAAAGGATGGAATCTTGCCATTGAGACAGCATGGATGGACCTAGAGAGAATTATGCTAAATCAAATAAGTCAGACAGAGAAAGACAAATACCATATGATTTTATTTATATTTGAAATCTAAAAACATTAATAACTGAACAACAAAACAGAAACAAACTCAAAGACACAGAGAACCTTTTGATGGTTGCCAGATGGGAGGGGGGTTAAGAGGGTAGGCAAAAAAAGGAAAGGGATTAAGAAGTACAAATTGTCAATTATAAAAAGTCACAGAGATGTAAAGTGCAGCATAGGGAATATAGTCAATAATACTGTAATAACTATATGTGGTATCAGATGTGTACTAGACTTATCAGGGTGATTACTTCATAAGTTATCTAAAATAACTAATCACTCTGTTTTACACCTGAAACCAATACAATATTGTATATCAACTATAATTGAAATTTAAAAAATTATTTTAAAAAATAGGTGATTTGTAATATTTTGTTCAACTTTTCTGCTGTCCTCAGTGGTGGGTATCCCTCAGTCCTGGCAATACAGAAGCAGAAGTCCCTTCCTTGCTTTTTACATTAAGACTAAAATTTCCATTTTAGGTGTTCTATTTAGTTCTTTTCAAATATATCTATTCTTTTCTCATATTTTAAATTTCTTTTGTTTAATCATTGTTCTCTCAGCCTTAGTTCTCACTGATCTAAATTTGCTTTGTATCTGCTACTGTCACTCATGGCAGCTTGTTTCCTCATGCATTCTTTAATTTTGGATTGTGAAATTATCAGAAGGACCCCTGAGCAGCCTGAGCTGAGGGCATGCCACACCAAAGGAATAATGTGTTTGCTGCTATGAATCATTTGTTTCTATGGTATCACCATTGTGAGACCAGTTTTTCTATTAATTTTTTCTATTGGTTGAAAATAAGTGAATACCAAACCCATGTGAGGCCCAGGACTTTGGTGTCAAATTCTCATGGGACACTTTCCCCCACCCAGAACCCAGGCCAGACAAGCTTCCTGGCACCTCCCAGTGCTGGCTAGCAGACGTCTTGTCTGGACTATTATTTCCCAGCGGGATGCACATCAAGAATCCCAGCTTCATGCAGGGTCCTGGTTTTAGTTAACTTTCTGTCTGCGCTTATCTCGATGTTAAAACATAACCAGATATTTAATAAGACCAGCGCTGCCCACTCCACCCCTACCACCTGCCTAAGCCAGCTCACACACTTACCACTCTGAGTTTCAGGTCTTTCTCTGTTTATTGGCTCCCAGAGATTAACTTTATTTTCTTGAAGGCACTATGGTGCTTTTAAAAGAATGCTTCCTCTATTTTAATCAGCATTTCTAGGTACTTGTGGGAAGGCTTTCAGGTTATCAAACTACTCTTGCTAGAAAAAGAAGTTAACCTTTTCACTAATCATAATCACCACTATCAAGGTAATGCTATAGGAAGGCTCTGAATATTTTATGTACATAAATGGGCAGACTTGCCCCACTAGACAAGCTTTGAACCATAAATATTGTTAATCCTTTTCCTTGTTTTCCCAAGAAATGTCCAGAGAACCTTCTAAAGGCCGATCTACCTGTGTCCACTTCAGCCCCGATGAAGGCAACGATGGGAACAGGTGTCCAGGAGTCTCCCCTGTGGAGAAGTCCAGAGGTGAGACATTGGGCGAGCAGCACTGTGACAAGGGGAAGGGCGTCGTGAGGCAGCCCTCCTGTGTCAGGGCGGCTGGGCCCGAGGAGAAGGGAGAGGACCCCGGCGGGGCAGCGGCCAGCCTTCCCCAGCAGGACGGCCACCGGAAGCTCAGCAGGCGACATGACGCAGCCCCTAAGGTCAAGTGTGCCCCCCAGAAAAGGCGCATTCAGGAGCTCCGAGGAGGAAGGTGCTCCCCCGCTGGTTCTAGCCGGCCTGGCAGTGCCAAGGGGGAGGTGGTCCATGCCGGACAGAGTCCTCTCCACCATCGGACACCAAGACACAAAGGGACACAGGACAAGCTCGAAGGAGAGAGCCACTCAGATCTGCCCAGGAGGACAGAGGTGTTGAGGCCAGGAGTCAGGAAGGCGGGGCCATCCACCCCGTCGGAGGACGCTCAGGCACCTAAGGAGCCGGATCCAGCTCCCGGGCCCCTCTCTGGGCAGAGTGTGAATATCGACCTTCTCCCTGTCGAGCTGCGGCTGCAGATCATCCAGAGAGAGAGAAGCAGGAAAGAGCTGTTTCGCAAAAAGAACCAGGCGGCAGCAGTCATCCAGCGCGCCTGGAGGAGGTGAGGAGACGCCTGTGGTTGTCCCACACCCCTGCAACACCCGTGCTCGCCGGTGTTTTCCCGTGAATTCTGTGTGCTGGCGGGACAAGGCCAATTGTTGAGCCAACCCATGAAATTCACACGTGTATACCCTAGACATTCACACTGGATATGCTATTTAGGTGTTTTTGCCAAGAAAGGTAGGAAAGCACCCAGGATTACCTGGTGTAAAGAAGAGTCCCCAGGGGAAGCTCTAACAGGTGATCTGACCTTGGGCAAATCACTTGGCCTCTCTGACCCTCAGTTTCCTCATCTGGAAAATGGGATTTCACAGTGGTTGCATCTGTCCTGTTATATGATTGTAGAGTGAGATCATGTGTGCTTCATAAATTCTAAAGCCACACACACAGGCATTTTATTTTTCTTCTTATGTCTTTACTATTCAGGAATTAGTTATACCTCAAATACCTAAACTAGGGCCTGGATATAGTCAATTCAGTGGCTGAAATTATAAAAACCTATGTTAGCATCTCTCAAGCTCAGAATGCAGGGTGGGTGCTGGGAGTACGGGTGGAGACTTCCTAAAATGCTGAGTCAGATACCTCCAGGGAGTCCTTTGCTGCAGGTTTTGACATATTTTGGACTCTCCTTCATATTGCAGGCCCCACTGGGACCCAAACCCTGCCTAGGTCTTACAGTGCTGGCCAGTGCCCAGGGGAGGGCCGGACCGTCTCCCACAGGTGGGAGTCATGGGCCTCCCTCTCCAGAGAGAGGAAGGTTGATGGAGGAACAAAGCAAGCAAATCACTGTGAGCACAGGTGTGCCACATATCAACGTGCCTGTCAGGAGATAAAAGGGCCCGAGCGCACCTACTCACCTACTGTTGGCAGAGGGAGGGCGGGGACGGGACAGGACCGGGAATGGGACCGGGAACGGGATGGGGATGGGGGAAGAGTAGTGAGGGAGAGCAATTGTGAGGTTCAGCAATTGTGAGGTTCAGGCAGGGAGAGGCCTCAGGGTCTATTGAGCCAAAGCGGCCTAACCCAGAGCCCTTGCTTGCACAGCCTTGGCTATAATTCGGCCTTAATGTCTGCCCAGGCTCTGGGCAGTTTACAGGGTCGTCTCCCAGCCACGCCAGGGCTGAGCGTCCCCATTTTCCAGATGAGCATATGGTCTTAGAGAGGAAATAGCTTGTCCAGGGTGCGGGTACAGCACTTGGGGCTGTGCCTGACTCAAGGCCAAGGGCCTTTTCCTTACTTTCCCGGGAAAGGTAGAGTTTGCGTGGTCACAATAAAGAAGGCGGAGGCGGACCTCATGCTCGGCATCTCAGAGCAGGCCGGAGAAGGCTGCCGGCGGTGCCCACACTCGCCAAGGTCGTGTCCTTACAGGGGATGTTGTTATTGTTGTTAGTCCTAGCCCTTGGCATTTAGCGGGCACTTGTGCCAGACCCTGTGCTGAGCTTTACCTGCATGTTAGCTCACTTAGTCTTCACAATAATGCTAAGGTGGATCCTCTCCCATCCCCCTTCCACAGAGGAGGACACAGCACAGCCAGGTTCCCAGCCCCAGTCTCAGGGCTTCAGGTGCCCGCGCCGGCTCGGGCTCGGTCTGCCTCTGAAGCCACAGGTGGGAGTGGGCCTTGCTCCCCTCCTTGGGAGCTCTGCCAGGACCTGCCCTGCTGCCATCTGAGAGGCACGTTTTATTAGGTATTTCAGCTGAAACAGATCAAAACAAGCCAGCGAGGTTTACACCACGCCGTGCCCTCAGCTGCTCCCCCGCTGACGTGCCTCCCTCAGACTGGCCTCTGGCTCCTTTGAAGAGTCGGAAGCTGACAGGTCCTGTCAGTAGGTGTCCACAGTAGCAAATGAGCTTTCAGTCATCGCCCCAAGAACAATGGGCGCATAGTCTGGACCCCCTGGGGAGGCAGTTACACAGCCCCCCGGGGGGCCACTGTGCAGCCTGAGACCTGGGGCATCAGCTCCCACAGGGCTCCTGGGAAGGTGCAGGCTGGGGGAAGCCGCATGTCTGACAGTGAAAACACTCCTACTGATTCTGGTGTAGCCTTACATACCTTTCATGGTAAGGACAGGAGCCCCAAGTGCTGTCCTGGGGCAGTGGGTGGTGCCGCCTGACCTCAGCCCTGCTGGTGGACCAGGAACAGGGCTGGCACCTAGGCTGCTGGTACGGGGGAGCGGTGTGGAGGGAGGAGGCAGGCGGCAGCAGGTGCTGGGATGGGGTGAGCAGGTCGAACCTCAGGGCCCGGAGGAAATGAAGCTTGGTCTCAGTGGAGTTTTATTGCCAGTCAAGCCCTGACTGTCTTAAAGATTAAAACCAGATACTGGACAAGCTAAGCTGGGCTGGAAAGTTGCTGTGTAAAACACTCCTTTTTATGTCAACATGCATAAGGCACCTTTCTGTCAGCTCTGCCAGCGTGTGCTGAGCTCCTATTCAGCAAGGGCAGGTGGGCCAGGAGAGCCCTGAGCCTGGGGCTGAAAGGAGTGGGCATGTTCGGTTTCTCAGCCAACAGGCGTGCAAGTTCTCCTTGAGAATGGGACCACTGGGGCCATGGGCACAGCTCGGTCTCCATGCAGAGTAGATTGGGGGAAGCTGTGCCCATTGAAGGCCGGAGCCCCTGCCGCTTCAGCCAACACCTGGGCTTCCCAGGATTCCTCTGCCCTGAGCACAGAGGGTGTGGAAGACACTGGGCATCTCAAACAGAAGGAACTGAACTACTGGTGCTGTCCCGTAGCTCCAGCTTTTCTCTGCAGCTGGCTTTTCGGAAGTGTGGTGCATCCTGTGGTAGAGGGATGGCACGGTTTTCACTCCAGGTAAAGAAAGACAGACCTGTAGTTTGACTGAAATCAGCCTTTTAGGGCAGGAGGGAGGGGCGGCACCAGGTGCCGCAAGGAGCTTTTAGGAGACTTGGGAAGGCTCTTTCCCACTTGGTGTGCCTTGAAATCAGGCACGGGGCCTGCCGCCTCTGCAGCACCCCGTGGGCTCAGCAGGAGTAGTTAGCTACAGAGAAGGAATTCTTAGCAGCTTTCCCTGCGAGGCTCCAAAGCAGCTGTGTTCAATCTGAAGTTTGGGAGCACACGTGGGGGAACACCATCAGATAACACGAGACATCAACATAGCCATCACCTGCATGCCCCAGCCTCACCCCAGGCGCTACCGATCTTAGTAAAATACAGCTCTTACCTGTGCCACTGTTCTCAAGAACCAGTGTGGGTCCCCACCAAGGACAGAGTACAGGCCAGAGTCCTCAGCCACGTTTAGCTGTTGGACCACAGAGCAGTGAGTTTGAATGTTGGTCTCTCCTGACTCTAGCTGTGGGGCCTTCTACAAGTTACTCAGCCTCCCTACCCCAGTTTGAGAGACGTAATTGACATACAGCACTCCGTAAGTCAGCGGTTCTCAACCTGTGGGTCGCGACCCCTTTGGCGGTCGAACGACCATCACAGGGGTCGCCTAAGACCATCCTGCATATCAGATATTTACATTACAATTCACAACAGTAGCAACATTACAGTTATGAAGTAGCAACGAAAATAATTTTATGGTTGGGTCACAACATGAGGAACTGTATTTAAAGGGCCAGAAGGTTGAGAACCACTGCCGTAAGTTTAAGGTGTAAAGTATAGTGACTCAACTTACATATACTGTGAAATGATTACCATAGTAATGTTAGTTACATCTATCACCTCATTTTTTTTTAATGGAAAAAGATTTTATTTCTTTGTGATGAGAACTCTGAGGATTTACTCTCTTAACAACTTTTATATATTCCATAAAGCAGTGTTACACATTACAACCTCAGTATTTATTTATCTTATAACTGGAAATTTGTACATTTTGACCATCTTCACCCAAGTTCCCCTCCCTCCACCCCCCTCCTCTGATAGCCACAAATCTGACCTCTTTTTCTATGAGTTTGTCTTCGGTTTATTTTTAACCTGCACAGATGAGATGATACAGTATTTGTCTTTCTCTGATTTGTTTCATTAGCTTAATGCCCCTCACTTTCATGCATGTTGTTGCAAATGGCAGGGTTTCCTTTTTTATACCTGAATAATATTCCACTGTTTATATCACAACTTTTCTTCATTCATGTGTCAGTGGACACTTTGGTTATTTCCATCACCTGACTATTGTAATGCTGCTATGAACTTGGGGGTGTAGATACCTCTTCAACATACTACTTTCATTTCCTTAGTTATATGCCCAGGTATGGAACTGCAAATCACATGTAGCTCTATTTTTATCTTTTGGAGGAATCTCCATGTTGTTTTCTATAGATAGTGGTTGCACCAATTTATAATCCTACCCACAGTGCACTAGGGTTCCCTTTCTTCCACATCCTCGCCAGCATTCATCTCTTGTCTTTTTTATTCCTTTTTTTAATTTTTTGTCTGATTGCTGTGGCTAGGACTTCCAGTACTATGTTGAATAGGAGTAGTGAGAGTAGGCATCCTTGTCTTGTTCCTGATATTAAAGGACATTTTTTTTCATTCTTTCAACATTGAGTGTGACGTTAAGTATGGGCTTCTCATATATGGTCTTTATGATGTCGAGGTCCATTTCTTCTATACCTGATTTATTAAGGGATTTTATCATACAGATATTCAGTACTGTCAAATGCTTTGCATCCTTTTGTGATGATATTTTTTCTTTTATTCCAATAAGTGATGTTTCACATTGATAGACTTATGTATGTTGAACCATCCTGCATCCCAGGGATAAATCCCATTTGACCAGGAGGAATGATCCCTTTAATGTACCGCTGAATTTGGTTTGCTGGTATTTTTTGAGAATTTTTTTATCTGTATTCATCAAGGTTATTGGCTTCTTGTAGTGTCCTTTTTTGGATTTGATGTCAGGATAATACTGGCCTCATGAAGTGAATTTGGGACTATTCCTGCCTCTGTGAACTTTTGGAAGAGTTTGAGAAGGATTGGCATTAATTATTATTTAAATGTTTAGTGAAATTCATCAGTGAAGCCATTTGGTCCTGGCTTTTCTTCATTAGATTTTTTATTACTGGCTCAGTCTCTTTACTCATTATTGGTCTTTTCAGATTATTTACTTCTTCCTGATTCAGTCTTTATAGGTTGTCTACTAGTAAGAAGTTTTGTGTTTCTTCTAGGTTGTCCAGATTATTAGCATCTGGTTGTTTATAGTAACCTCTTATGATCCTTTGTATTTCTGTGGTATCAGTTGTAATGTCATCTTTTTCATTTATAATTTTGTTGATTTGGACCTTCTCTTTTTTCCCTGGTTATTCTAGCTAATGGTTTGTAAATTTTGTTTATCTTTTCAAAGAATCTTATTTTCCTGTTATCTATTTTATTTCTGTTCTAATCTTTATTATTTCCTTCCTTCTGCTAACTTTGGGCTTAGTTTCTTCTTTTTCTAATTCATTAATGCATGCAGTTAGGTTGTTTGAGATCTTTCTTAATGTAGGCACTTATTGCTATGAACTTCCTCTTAGAATTGTTTTTGCTGCATCCCAGAACTTTTAGCATGTTTCCACTTTTATCTCAAGATACTCCCCCCCCTTAATTTCGTCTTTGATCCATTGATTGTTGGAAGAGTGTTGCTTAATTTTCATGTATTTGTGAGTTTTTCAGTTTTCCTCCTTTTATTGGTTTCTAGTTTTATACCATCATGGTCAGAGAAGATACTGGATAAGATTTCAGTGTTCTTGAATTTGGTAAGATTGTTGTGGTCTAACATATGGCCTATCCTAGGAAATGTTCCATATGTGTTTGAGAATGTGTCTACTTCTGTGGTCAGCTAGAATGTTCTGTATATCTATTAGGTCCATTTGGTCTATAGTATTGTTCTAATCCACTGATTCTGTGTCTGAATGATAGATCCATTGTTGAGTGTAGACCATTAAAGTCCCCAGCTATTACTATATTGCTGTTTATTTTTTCTGTTAACTCTGTTAGTTTTACTTTATATACTTAGAGGCACTGATGTTGGGTGCATATTTAAAATTGTTGTATCTTCTTGATGAATTGACCCCTTTTTCATTATTTGTATTTTTACTATCTTTAAAGTCTGTTTTATCTGACTTTATCTGAATCTAACTACCTGATAATTTTTGAGGGTTATGATTTGCTTGAAATATCTTTTTCCATCCCTTCACCCTGTCTATGTGTGTTTTCAAAGCTAAAGTTTATCTCTTATAGGCAATATATTATTGGATCATTTTTGTTTTGTTTTTAATTCATTCAGCCATTCTGCATCTTTTGACTGGAGTATTTATTCTGTTTATTTTTAAGGTAATAATTGATGGATAAGGACTTATTATTGCCATTTCGTTCATTGTTTTCAGCTGCTTTGTAGATTTGTTTTTCCTTGTTGTTGTTTTTGTTTTGTTTTTGTCCTTTTTTGTTTTGCTTTGATGTCTTTTTGGTATCAGTATGCTTTGATTTCTTTATGTTCTTTTGTGTAACAAGTACAGGTTTTCCCTTGTGGTTACCATGAACCATACATAAGGTATCTTAAAATTATAACACCCTATTTTAAACTGATAAAAATTTAACTTTGATAGCATTCCTAAACTTTATACTTTTACTCCCCTGCTCACATTTTAAGTTATTGATATTACAGTTTACATATTTTATATTGTATATCCAATAACACATTATTGTAGTTATGGTTATTTTCATACATTTGGTAACTTTTAACTTTGACAATGTTTACTATAATCAGTGAATTTTACATTACCTTCTTAATATTTTTACGACGTCACTTAGCATCCTTTTACTGCCACTTAAAGATCTCCCTTTAGCATTTTTGTAAGGCAGGTCTAGTGAGGATGAACTCCCTGAGCTCTTGTTTGTTCAGGAAAGTCTTTATCTCTCCTTAATTTCTGAAGGACAGCTTTGCCAGGTATAGAGTTTTTGGTTGACAGGTTTTTTTTCCATTCAATACTTCAAATATACCATCTCATTCTGGTTTCTGAAGAGTTTCTGTTGAGAAATCTGCCAATAGTCTTATGGAAGTTCCCTTGTACATAACTTCTTTTTTCTTGCTGCTTTCAAAATTCTGACGTTTGGCAATTTAATCATAATGTGTCTCAGTGTAGCCCTATTCTGGTCCAACCTGTTTGAAGTTCTTTGGGCCTCATGAATCAGGAAGTCCTTTTCTCTACTGGGGTTTGGGAAGTTTGCAGCCATTATTGTTGTGGTTTTTTTTAAATAAATCTTTATTGTTCAGATTATTACAGTTGTTCCTCTTTTTTCGCCCCGTAGCTCCCCTCCACCCTGTTCCCACCCCACCCTCTGCCCTTACCCCTCCACTGTCCTCATCCATAGGTGTACGATTTTTGTCCAGTCTCTTCCTGCACCCCACACCCCTTTCCCCCCGAGCATTGTCAGTCCACTCCCTTTCTATGCCCCTGATTCTATTATATTCACCAGTTTACTCTGTTCATCAGATTTTTATTCACTTGATTTTTAGATTCACTTGTTGATAGATGCGTATTTGTTGTTCATAATTTTTATCTTTACCTTTTTCTTCTTCCTCTTCTTAAAGAATACCTTTCAGCATTTCATATAATACTGGTTTGGTAGTGATGAACTCCTTTAGCTTGTTCTTATCAGTGAAGCTCTTTATCTGACCTTCAATTCTGAATGATAGCTTTGCTGGATAAAGTAATCTTGGTTGTAGGTTCTTGCTATTCATCACTTTGAATATTTCTTGCCACTCCCTTCTGGCCTGCAAAGTTTCTGTTGAGAAATCAGCTGACAGTCGTATGGGTACTCTCTTGTAGGTAACTGACTTTCTTTCTCTTGCTGCTTTTAAGATTTTCTCTTTGTCTTTTGCCCTTGGCATTTTAATTATGATGTGTCTTGGTGTGGTCCTCTTTGGATCCTTTTGTTTGAGGTTCTCTGCGCTTCCTGGACTTGTAAGTCTATTTCTTTCACCAGATAGGGGGAGTTTTCTGTCATTATTTCTTCAAATAGGTTTTCAATATCTTGCTCTCTCTCTTCTTCTGGCACCCCTATAATTCTGATGTTGGTACGCTTGAAGTTGTCCCAGAGGCTCCTTACACTATCTTGATATATTTGGATTCTTTTTTCTTTTTGCTTTTCCGGTTGGGTGTTTTTTACTGCTTCGTATTTCAAATCTTTGACTTGATTCTTGGGATCCTCTTGTCTGCTGTTGGATCTCTGTATATTATTCTTTATTTCAGTCAGTGTATGCTTAATTTCTAGTTGGTCCTTTTTCATATCCTCGAGGGTTTCACTAAATTTATCGGCGGCTTCTAGAAAATTCTTGAAAAACCTTATAACCTTGGTTTTGAACTCTATATCCAGTAGTTTGCTTTTCTCCATTTCTGTCATTTGTAATCTGTTTCTTTGTCTCCGCATTTTTTATGCTTACCTGTGTTGATAGAGTGGCTTTGTGTGCTAGGTGTCCTATAGGGCCCAGTGGCTTAGCCTCCCCAATTACCTGGGGTGGACACTCTTGGTGCACCCCTTTGTGGGCTGTGTGCACAGTCTTGTAGTTAAGCCTTGATTGTTGTAGGTATCACTGGGAGGAATTGACCTCCAAGCCAATTGTCTGTGAGAATCAGCTGTGTCTACAGTGGGAGAACTTCTGTGCTGAAGACACCCCTCTGGGGCAAGACTTGCTTCAGTGGGGCTATATGCAACAGGTCCTGAATAAATGTTGGCTTTTTCCCGTGTAGCCCAGCCTTCCAATATCATTCCCTCACTAAATACACAATGCTTCATACACATCTCCTTACTGACTTTCCTGTACAAATGCTTGTATCTCTCTGCTCATGCCAGTTCTGCTGCCTAGAATGCCCTTTTCTCACTAAGTCCCTACTCATCCTTTAAAACCACAGCCAAACCAATTATCCATCCCACATCTGTCTCATGCCATCCAGCTCCTTGCTCTCAGTACTTCTGGCCTGTCCCATCTTGAAGGCAAGGACTCATCTTATTGCTTCCTAATTGAGGAACTATTTAATGGGAAAAAGCAGAATTCAACATTCTACATACTGCTACTGAAATTAGGAATGAGAGCTTGAAAGCTCTCCCAAGTTCAACAAATACTATTCCTGTAGCTTCTAGGAGCCTTAAAGAAATTTAGTTTTCTCCATACTGTGACCTTAAAGCCTCTCCCTTCTCTGGTCCCACCAGCTACCAGCTCAGGAAGCACCTGTCCCACCTTCTGCATATGAAGCAGCATGGAGCCAGAGATGTGGACAGATGGAACCGAGAATGCATGGCATTGCTCCTCCAGGTTTGGAGGAAGGAACTGGAACTAAAACCCTCAAAAGCCACTGCAGTAAGCAGGACCACCAAGAATCCATCCAAGAGCAGCTCGGGCACAAAGTCCACCAGGCACTCAGTGCTCAAGCAAATCTACGGTAACTGTCTTTCTAGGCACTTTGTAGTTTACAGGAAGTCTGAAATGGGACTTAATTGCATTGGGCAAACCTCCATTCAGGTAGAAACTTTATTATATTTCCAGTCACCAAGAGAATCTCAGCACATTTAGTGCCATCCTTCCAGAAATTCTGGATCCGAATTGGTTTGAGATGAGGCATTCTGGCATGTAAGCCCAGAGAGCCTTCTTGCCAAAAGATCTTCTGCTGGGTTTCGTAACTAAAGCCTTACCAGTGTAACCTCTTCAGGCCACTATTGGTCTTCCCCTTACATTACCAATTTGGAGGACTCCAAGCACCTGCCTGCCTCACTTTGACCTTTCCTTTGTTAAGAAAGTACAGGGCTGCCCACCTGGGAATGTCCCAAACCCAAGCACTACAGTAAATACTTGTTTAGCAGACGAACTGCTGCAAATTAAAACATTTTCAGACCTGTAAACAGCCCATCAGAATAAACTCAGCAGAGAACAAACCTGACTAGCTCCCCAACAGGGGAAAGAAAAAAAAAGTTGAGCCAAAGCACCTTTAACAGATCTCTGGCTCAGGCAGCAAAATCTCAGAACTCGCCCCTGCCTACTGGTGTTCCACAACATACTTAATTTAGGCGGACACTAGCTTGCAAGCTCAGGCCTTTGCTCAAGAAATTCAGAACTTGGTCAGGCCACAGCTATCATTGTTGAGACTGTCGTTGATTGATTTCAGGTTGCTCTCAGGAAGGGAAAGTACATCATCCCACAAAATCTTCAAAAGCCCATTCTGTGCTGCGTCTCAACTCAGGTAAGGCAACCACTGCCCTGGCAAAGTATATTGGGAAGACGGTGTGGGGAAGCACTTTCCTTTCTCGTTTCATCCCCAAAGACAGAAGACTAATTGCCAGGGTTTCCAATGGTCATTTGATTTCAAGTAGAAATGTTTTTCACCCCCCTTTCCTGGAATTATTACTGCAGTCAGCCTCTATCTCCGTAGGAGGCAAGTTATTTTTATAACCAAAGCTATTGTTAAAATTACCTCCAGTAGAAAAAATAAACTGTAGCTGCTATTGATCACCTTTACTTACTCGTTCACATAAAGGAAGGAGGAAATGAAAATACTGCTGTTCTTCAAAGTCATACGTTGGGAGTTTTTGTTCCATTTTGGTTTCACATTAAGCTCCTCCACCTCCTTCCTAAAGATGGAAAGAGGCCCTTAACCACAAATTCTGGCTTTTGCTTTTTAGAGCCTCACAAGGAAGACATTAATATTTAATAGCATATCCAGTTCAGGCTCAACCGTGCACTTCCACTCACAGGAGCAGCTCAGGAAACTTTTCAGCTGCAAAACGGTATTTTATTCAGGGCCCCTTCATTCACACCAGCATTAAGTTTGGGTGATAAGTTCAGTGCTGTCAGCAGTTAATGCCAGGTTGGTGTTTCTCGTGGGTGGCTGTGACAACACGCTGCCCCCATCCTCCCAATCCAGTCATCCTGCAGGACAGAGTGCAGCTGGGAAGGTGAACAATGACTGTCAGCATGAACTTTAACATTCATTTAGTTTTTGATGGAGGAAAAACTTGGAGGTAAGGGGAGAGTAATTACTGCCAAATCTTTAATAAGAAGAGTCAGGCAACTCATGTAATATAGGCAGGCTGATCAGGGAATGGTGGGTGGGGTAGTTGGAAACTTTCAAAGGAATTAAGGCCCATCGTTGCTCTATGTAAAAAAACACACACACAAAAACCCACTCGTTATACTGGAGTGAATTAAGGATAGTTTCCAAAACAGAACCGTCAGCTTTAACTACCAGAGAAGTAGCAGTTAGATAAACATGTCTCAAGAGAAAAATCCAGTACTATCAGAAATCTTTAAAAATGAAGGTATTTAGTAGTACAAAAGGTTTTTAAAGGACTCACAGTTAAAGAACAGAATAAAGAAATGGAAAGAAATGCTTAACGATTTCTTAGGACTTCATATGAACAGCTTGTTTACCCTATACATGTAATTCAGACAGGTTTAACCCTTTGCACTCCGAACCATTCTGGACATTGGCTACCAGCTACTCGACGCTACTTTGCGGCGGAAACGTGCATTTACAGACCCTCGTATTATTTAGTATAATTTTGGAACCAAGTAACGTATTATAATGATATTGGACTTATATGAATTGGGTGACATCGAGGAATGTATATTTGCAAAAAAAAACAATATTTTATTGTTTATAATTTTGTACAGTATGATAAGTTTTGTAACACTCCCCAATATGCATTGCAGGCTGATTAGTGCATGTTTGACAGTAATAAGTGGTTTGACGCCTGCCACCAGGTGTTTTCCTGTTAGAACACACAATGCAGTCCCGTTTTCTTTGTCCCACATCGGGAATATGTAGTTTATTGTTTAATCCGACACAAAACCCGCTGACATTTCTTGTATATATCTTAGTAATTTTACGATATTTTGATTTAATTTCTTGTGCCATTTCAAGATAAAACTTCAGGGAAACATGCATGTCTCAAAAAGTTGCGTTGAAATAACTCAATTCCCCGTAATCACTAATAAACTGCAATGTCCCCTGAGAGGGGACATCCGAGTGATATGCTAGAATTCCGATGTTCCCTGAGGGGACAGCGGAGTGCAAAGGGTTAAAAATATACAAGGACTGAAGGGAATCTTTTCCTAAGCCTAAACTTGAGCAACACAAGATTTTATTAGGCTCACCCACCCTTGTCAACCATTAACCAGAGGATGCTCAGAGCTGCTGGCTACAGTTTAGCTGAAGCCTGTGTTTTATACAGAAAACAGGTCTATAAATTTCCATGATATAGGTATGACTTAAACATATATATAAGTTTCTGCCTTTGAAATCAGGTATCAGATTGAACCAAAAAGAAGAAATCATTAATTTTGGTCTTCAAACCTTGACTAGAAATAGTTCATTTTTTACTTGAGGATTCTATCGGGTTAAGTATCTTCTGATTTTGCTCAGTTCTGTTTTTTTTTTTTTTAGAAATTGCTTGGCACACTGTAGGTATTCAGATATTTGAGTGAAAACTGTTGCTCCCAACCTCTTACAGGAGCAGAAAGTGAGCTGGATAGAGCAAAAGAAACAGCACCCACAAGCTGTTTCTCTACATGTGTTAGGGAGACAGTTCAACAATCCCTCTTCCACACCCAACCCTGCAAACCACCCCCAAAGAATAACACATAGTAACGATCAGCGTGTGTGTGTATGTGTGTGTGTACAAATACAAACAGGCTCTCCCAAATTTGGGGGTCCAGCTCTTTAAAAATAAAACAATTCCCTTAAAAGAACCCATTCCATTGAATAGAATAACCATGGCTTAAGTGATTATTAGTAATGAATGTAGAATATTCCTGCCCACCTGCAGCGGGGTACACAGATAAAACCTCAAGACTTTAGACAGGAAAGTCAGCCAAAAAGCATGCCAGAGTTCCAAAGCTGTAGTTCAACAGTAATCCAAACAGGACAGAAAAAGTAAGACATGTGTGTGTCACTTTTTAAAACTATTCACCTTTCATGTTTGCTTCTTTGTTACACAGAAAGTTAGGGGCACATAGCATTATAGCCTCAGCAAGGTCTCTTAACCATTTGGGGCCTCAATATCCTTAACTGTTAAATGAGGGTTGAGTATACCACTAATTTTTCCAATTGCGGTGTCCTACAATTTTATAATTTCAAAGTCATATACAGACAGTCCTCGGGTTACAACGGACTCGACATATGTCGTTTCATGGTTACATCGCCATCTCCCATTTGCAGGTATATATTTAAAGTTCCATCATTTCGATGTATGTACATATGTGCTTTATGTTTTTTATTATTTATTTACAAGTAAAGGTCAGGAATTATCTTTAAAAATTTTTTTATTGTTTCACTTCATTACTGCTGTGTATGTGCTCCATGTGAGTGACGTAGGTGCTTATGTAGGTGGGTTCCGACTTACGGGAAAATAGCGTTACGTGGCGCTGTAGGAACGGATCGCCGACGTAACCCGAGGACCTACTGTAAAGGCCTAAAAATCCATTTCAAGTTTGATGTCTCATCTGAATAGTTTTCAAACCTATTTTCTAGAATGGACTATAGCCAAGTGTGTGGCACATGGAGTTAAAAGATATGTACGTGTATGTGTAAGTTTGTATTGTTATAGTGGAGAGATGCAGAGAGAGAAAGATATACCAGTTATTCCAGGCTGACTGAAGGCCTAGGTTCACACCCGCCCCTCCCACTCACGGTTCTTCCTTGAGAGGTGTCATGTATCTTTGAGATGGTGGAAAATGCAAGGCCGATACAGCATCCTGTCCCTACGACACACTGGTCATCACCTTTTTTGGCACCATGTATAATACAAAACTAAACCCTTTTTTCTTACCTTCAACTTTAAAATAACCTATTTACCTGTATTTAACAGTGAGCAACTTGCAGTGTATACACCTTCTTGAGAACAGTGGAAGATCAAAGAATTTTTCTTATAACCTACAATCAGCTACTCAATCAAAATACAAAACAAAGCCTCGACTGCCTATGGAGGAAGACCGTGCCCGGGGTAACTGGAATAAGCTAGTGTAGAGTTCTAATTATCTGTTGACTCTCTTACATCTTGGGAAAACTTCAATATCCATGCCTGAAGCCTTATTAGCCTGAACATGTGGTAAGAACTGAAAGAAAATGTCAGAATGATTTCTTTCTGCTCTTACACAGCATTGTTTGGATATTATCTCAACCTGCGCTGGGAAGACCAGGGTACACTATGCCTAATCAAAACTGTCTAGCTGTCTGCCTTCACCTGTCAGTGTGGCTAGAAAGGAGGATGTATAACTCTGTCAAGTCTAAGTAAAACTAAGAACATGAGGGCTGCTGGGTTGGGATTTCTGCCAGCCAGCTGGTGCAGGCCTGGTTTTCTGGCTTCAGTGAAGAACCTAAATGAGATGGCAAGGAGCCTGTCCTACAGCAACCACCTTCATTTCACTATTGTTCTGGAATCTAATGCAACAAATTTCATTACAGATGCCAATTCTATTATTCCATTATCAGTTTAAGTTTTAGACCAGAATCATGATCCAGCATTTGCTTTTAGAAATTATCTGTAAGATCACAATAGGTGCTCTGTTCACCTCTGCTGACTCCTTACATATTTTACAGTCATGTTAGCCTCTGAAGGCCACAGGCTGTTGCCACTTCCTCTGTGAACAGAGATGCTGGTACCACCGACACCAAGGAAATCAGCGGGGCAGGTGTACAAACCAGGCATTTATGCACCAGGTACCAATTAAGGCCTTAACATTCCACTTGTATTTTCTTCCTGACCTGCAGAGGTGAGCAATCGTATCAAAATGCCATGGGAAACTGCTAACTACACACATTCTAGCTCTCTAAGAACACCTAGTTTAAACGAAATCTAGTGATTTGGGGATTTTTCACATTTTTAAGGGCAAAGCTAATGTAGGAATGGAGACAGACATAAACAGTGACATAGGAGGCTCACAAATACTTCTAGAACTGCTTCCATTTTCTTAAGATTACTGTCACCATTGTCCTGACAGTAAGAAATAGGAAGCAACAAAGTATTAATGTAATCCTCTTGATTTTTTTTATAGTTTTCTAATTAAATTATTTTGTGACTAGAAAAATCAATATATCATGGAAATCACAATACAGCTGGTAATTTTTGGAAAACTATATTGGGTTAGAAAATCACTTCTAAAGTAGTTATCTCAGACCAACCACCATTTAGGTATAGGAAGACCCAAAACAACTATCTTGAAATCTTGCCCCCTGCACTAAGGGCTACAAAACCTCTGCAAATAACACCATAGTGAGAAGCTCAACATCATCATGGGTAGGAGTAACCACCCCCAAACGAAACGAATGAGGTTTGCCTGGATAGGATCTCAAAGATGTAGCTAATTTTTTGATAAATAGTAGACAGTACCATGTTATCACCCTGTATTTTGTAAATATCTGGTTCCTATGAAATGTAAATATACTGCCACATATCACGTGCTACTCCAGGAAGCCAGCCTGCATTGTTTTCCTACCTTAGTGCAAAAGAATGTCCATAACAACTTCTTTAAAAGTTCAGCTTTAATGACAAACATTTCTTACATCAGTCTCTTCAAAATTAGATGTGAATAAACAATTTTAAACAGGAAGTGCCATGGTGCCTCTTTCATATACTGTATTCAACACACTGGGCCCCTGAGGATGCCCAGTGATATACACATTAAAGCAATAATGTAAGTCTGTAAGCCACTGCTCCTGAACACCTCCACTCTTCAATGTCTGCAGAGAAAAAAAAGAGTAATTTGAGAATTCTACTAAAATTGCTATGCTACCTGAAGTGCTTTTCACATCCAAACTTCTCAAGAGCCACTGCAACAGTATCCTGGTCTGTAAAATCACCACAGGAACTCTTACTGGAAAGGGGGACCTATTCATTAGGCATTATTAGGCGGTGAAAACCCTTCCGTATAAGTGATGTCGGTTTCTCATTTTGTTTGTTCCCTCCCACAGATGCTAGGGACTGATGAAATTTCATCACCCACCATCCCTACACTGGACTTCCTCCCTTTGGTATTCTGGAGTCCCTTGATCTTTGTCCAGGGCAGACAACAATTTCTGTCATTTCTTCCTTATGGAGGTGGGTTGACTGTCCAACCTTCTACTATTTCTGAATTACTATTACATATACTAATCAATAAACTCCCCCAACCAAATATCTATAACAACCTACCCCCCCCCCCCAAAAAAAAAACTCCCGAATTCTTCCCAACTAAAAACGCCAAAGGAATCTGGTAACAGAACTGCCCCCACCCCTTAAAAAACACACACACAACTGAACACAGACAACCAACCATTAGACAAAGCTGAAGCCTACAACTTCCTTTCTCCAACTTCTTACTCTCCACGGAACCAACTAGAAATTGGCCTGTAGTTTATTTCTGCTAAATAATTTCCTAATGACAGCTAACATTTGGTGAATTAATACATGTCAGCTACCTAAAAACTTTACTTGGCTACTCTCATTAATGGTCACCAAAACCCAACAAAATTACTATTAGTCCCACTTCTACACCTAGGAAAACAAGCTTGGCTAAGGTTTAAAAACAAACTTATCCAACGATCACAGTTAATCACCAATCTCTGTTAGATACAGGTAGTGATGACTCTGAGGCTGTACCTTTTCCAACTAAGCTGCCTGCACCTTTATTCAGTTTAAGTATTTTAAGGCTTTTATGGCCAATTTTGGGATTAAGGAAATCCCATAGGTTAAGTGACTAGACTACAGGAGAAACCTTGGGAAATCACCACTGGACTTGATTCCAGGAGTTTGGTCAATGCACAGGAACCCTGTGCACCCCCATGCCTTGCCCACGAATCCCTTCTAGTACTAACAATACGAAGCCTTTGTTCCATGCTCTCACCGTGATATTCTTGATGATCTGCTGCACCAAGATGGCATTGGTCAACATATGAGTCCTGAGGGGCGCGTGCTGCAGCAGCAGGCGAAGCAGCTGGCCCACAACAGGCAGCTCCTCGGGAGCAGCTCTGCTCACCCGCAGGCTCTGCAGCATCAACCTGAGGACTCGAGGCAGGAGAGCCAGGACGGAGACACAGACCCCCCACAGCTTGTCCCTACAAGAAGCAATAAAAATGAGTCAGTGAGCCAACACATTCAGAAGAGCTTAGACAAAGATCTTATATGCATGTATGCATTACCTATGGACATAGACAATAGGGTGGCGAGGGCCTGGGGTGGGGTGGGAACCGGGTGGAGGGGAGCTATGGGGAGAAAAAGGAGGGACATCTGTAATTATCTCAACAATAAAAATCGATTAATTAAAAAAAACCAAAACTTCCTGCAATGAATTTTAATAGGCATACCAATAAGGACATAGGCATAAAAACACTTTTTAAAAATTACAGTGAAATATTCCAAACTATCCTAGAAGCTTTAGTCCGAATTTCATATGGGAACAAAAGTACTGACTAATTAAAACACTAGTATTTTAGAACAATTTCCTTAAGTTCAAGAATTTAAAATTCCACTCTGGCTATTTCTAATGAAGCCCAGAGCAAAATACAAAGGCTTGTACTAGTAAACTCATCCTTCTAAAGATAGCAAGGTTAATAAAGAAAGCTCTCAAAACTTATGCTATCTAACTTTTCAAATCTCTTGCTTTAAAAGAAGAAATTCTGAAAATGAAAAATTTTCAAACCACAAAGGGGATTCATGAAAGGACAAAGAAAAAGCTCTGGTGATGGAAGGAGACTTGACTTGGGGTAATTCACACACAATACAATATACAGATGATGTATTGTAGAATCGTACACCTGAAATCTATATAATTTTATTAACCAATGTCACCTCAATAAATTCAATATTAAAAAAAAAAACTAGCTAGGTTTATACAAACTCTGAAAGAGCTTTTAGGGTATTTCTAAAATCCAATTCTCTTTCACTCGCAATTTTTTAAAATTGAATGATTGATGGGGAGAGTGGAACAGGTAAAAATGTAAATTGAAGAATAAAAAATTATTACCTCTTTCTTAGATGCTCTGCTTCTCCTTTCTCTAAAGTGAGCAGGAAATACAGAAGACTGTAGCAACACGAAGCCAGAAACGGCAGCAGAGTCTCACTAAGTACACATGTATGATCCAGGAGCCTACAGATAACACCCAAAACACAGCCAACGGTGCTGTCAGGAATTACAGTGAACCCAACCTAGGCAGAGGAAAATGAGATTAATGACGTCTACACAATAGCCCTTTCCCAGGATAAACCAAATCCTATTAAATGGAGGGTTAACCTTACAACACTTCTACTGAAAACGAGTATGTACATAATGCATGCCACCTGCCACACCTTAAGGTCCTATTTCCCTCTGAGAATTTAATCTCTACATTAAATATATTGAAAACATGCAAACTCGAGAAATATTAGTAACCCAATCCATTGCTTCCTCTCATGACAAAGTCTTCTAAAACTTTCCAGATATTACAATGTCTACTAATGGTTAGAAATGCCAGTATTCAAAAGGATTATTTCATGCATCCAAAGAAAATCTTGATACCAACAATCACACTTACCTGATCTTTAGGTTATCCAAACTGTAAAACACTAATATCTGGCACCAACCCCATCCCAGGTCATTAAATATACAAAACAATTCATTTTGCAATTACCCTTCCCCTGTCCTTTGATTTACCTAGTCATTCAGACATGACTAAGTAACGGAATCAAGAAACTACTACTTAACACTCAATAGCTACACTGCCCCAAACCCCAGGTAAAGATCATGGAATCCTAATTAATCTGGATTCTACTTATAAACTGTAAGGTGGGCTCTAACTTATACACACACACATATATATATACATGGTTTAAATCTCCTAGAAACTACCGTTGGATGATCATTTTAAAAAGTCTACAGGCTCTGAGGTCTTAACCTTTCCATCAAGCTGTCTGAAAATACTGGCCTAGACTGACTTGTATGTTGAGCTCTTACGAGGATAATGAATATAGTCAAAGGAGGGCATACATTTCTAGACCAGAGGTTTAAAAAACACAAGGTGGGGGATCTTTGGAGACAAAAGGGATAAGGATTAAAAGTTGATAACAGGCAGAAACAGTAAAGAAAATACAAAGCAGTATTCTTCCAACTCAAGGGAAATAACATTTTAAAGAAGGAAAGGTGTGGATGTGCCTATAAAATTATGCAAACAAAGTCTCTGGAAGATAAAATTTCAGATCTCTCTCTTGTACTATAATACATTCTTATAATAAAAAGCCGAAATTCAAAGTGTAAATGTTGGAGGAAATTAAAAGCAAAACCCAAGCATGCCTAATGTGAATTTAATACCAATGGGAACAAGAGACACTCATTGGCCAGAAGATAAGTCTCATGGCTTAGCTCACTGCCTCCAGTGACCAGGCCTTGAGCCAGTTAGGTGACTTCCCTATACTTAATGGTTCTCAACCTTCTGGCCCTTTAAATACAGTTCCTCATGTTGTGACCCAACCATAAAATTATTTTCGTTGCTACTTCATAACTGTAATGTTGCTACTGTTATGAATCGTAATGTAAATATCTGATATGCAGGATGGTCTTAGGCGACCCCTGTGAAAGGGTCGTTGGACCGCCAAAGGGGTCGCGACCCACAGGTTGAGAACCACTGCAACCAAGCATGTCAAACATGCAGCCCGTTGGCCACGAGTTTGATATGCTTGCTTTAGACCCCAAATGTTCTGGGTGGAAATTAGATCCCAGTCTGGATACTGGATTCTCAATACACTAACATCAGGCACATGTTAGAGCATTACAAGTCAAAAGGACCTCAGGCATAATTTTAAGGTCTTTTATTGCACAGATGTAGAAATAGAAAGTAAGGCCCTGGTATCAGGCAATTTTCCCAAGTTGAAAAATCAATTAGCAACAAAAGTCAGGAAAAACAGCAAGATTTCTCAGTTCTCGCCATAGCATCAGAGTGTGAGAGGTTACCGAGCTTAGGATTCCGGATTCTCACTCTCTCCTAGGCTATGATAAACCTAATCTTAATCAATGAATCTATATGCTTTTCTGTATAACAGAAAAAAAAGTTTAAAAGTATATTTACCAAATGCTTACTGATGGCACTTTGCACGATGTCAAAGCTCTGGCTTCGGGCAGGGATAACCAATAGACTGTGACAAACTGTCTGTCAGAAAAGAAGAAAACCAGTAACCAAATTAGGACATTTTAGGTCAGAAACAAGTTAAACCGATTTTTTTAACCTACTTGCTCCACATATTAATGGGAAACTTAACAAAAAATGACTCTGAAGATGTAAATGTCAAAGGTCAAACAAGCCTCATATATGGACTAATTTTCCAAATAATTCATTTTATTAAACATTTACTGAGTGCTGAGTTAGTCCTTTTAGGTGCCATGCACAAGAATGAAAGAATAAGAAACTTCTCTCTCACAGCCCTGAAGTAGCTTGTAATTTACCAAGATAGAGATATATTTCTGTTAAATGCTATAATAAAAAGAGAACTGAATGATTTCAACAAAAGACT
Organism: Myotis lucifugus; assembly: GCF_000147115.1. NCBI lineage: Eukaryota > Metazoa > Chordata > Mammalia > Chiroptera > Vespertilionidae > Myotis > Myotis lucifugus. Next base: position 183,115 of record NW_005871228.1, on the reverse strand, counting down.
GACAAAAGCCTTTTCTCCACTTGGTGGAAAAACGTCATACAAAAACACTTATGATCCAGATATTAATACCCCATTTAAATTAATTGTAACACTGCCTCCTATTCTCCAAAGGCAAAAGACAACAGTTGAAAGGAAAAGAAAAATATGAGGGGCTTGAGAAATAAGCAGAGGGAGGACAGCACTGAGTTCTGAGGCACTGTGACAGACCCCAAAAGCTGATGAGTGCGGTGCCAACAATGAAACATGTAGAAAAACCACAAGGAGAGACAGAGATGAGACTGGTGGAAAGAAAAACATCACTCCAGGAAGAGGATAATCTCACTACATTCAAGAGAACTGTCAATCACCCTTTAAAAACCAATAGTTCTATGCATTACTTCTCTCTAAAACCGCTAATAGATTGAGACCACTCAAGAGTTTTCAAGTGGCAATTTTTTATCTTTTATACCTGTAAGTAACAACATGAACAACACACTTCCAATGCCATCTTTCTACTTCAAAATGAGCACAGTGAGTATTTTCATTGTCAAAAGGTAAATCAGGTTGCAAAGGCCTATTCAATAGTAAATGGCAACTTAATCCCTTCTCTTCTGCCTCCCCTTTCCTTCTTGAACATTCAGTTCTAAAGCCACTGGGCGGGGTAACCATCAGCATGGAGTGGGTGGGAGAATTGCAGTGGCCCAGACAGAGCAGGCTATCCATGAATAAATAGAGGCAGACTGTCAATTCTTCTCACTTTTTAAAATCCAATATTTTTGGAGAACCTACATATAAACACAGTACCAGACACTAGGGTAATAAAGAGAAGAGACATATCATTGGCATGTCCAAAGTATTGTGATCAGAATCAAAACCATGAGAGATATCCCTTCATATATCTACAAAAAGTATAGCCATAAGATATGGGGAGGACATGAAGAGTATTCAGATCATAATGAAAGAAGTACACAGATCAGCTGAATAAAATCAATTGGTACATAAAACAGAAGTAAATTATTGAACATTAACAAAGAGATTAAAAAAATAGACTTGTCCTGGCAATGAGGAGTTATTAGAAAAGAATATAGTCAGTGTCCTGGTCAGAGACCTTCTTAATCATTCAAGTAAAATGAACCAGGCCTCAGAAGTTGCATGAAAGGTTGAAACCAAAATCATTTGGGGATGACATAATTGCATTCATACTTGCATTCAAGTATCTTTTAATACAAGGAAAGAAAATAAATAAAAGAAACTAGTTGATATAGAAATGTTTTAGAGAATCAAATCCTTAGTATTAATGTTTATGTTGTTTTAGTTTAATTTACGTATTTGTTACATGCAAGACAATTTTGCCTATTAGGGTAAAAGATCAGCTTTATAATTCCAATTTAATCCATGTCAGTAATTAATTTAAACTAATCATTTTAATACGAATTTTACTATCAATAGTGAAACCTAAGGTATTAAGATTTATCACATTTAAATTCAGATATTTAAGATTTACTTTAACATGTGTGAGAAGGTTTGTCAGAAAACTGAACTACTTGACAAATAGTGACTGTACTAATAGTTATTTAAACAGTTTAAAATTTTAACTGTTTTAAAAGAAAGAAAATATAATCAAAGTCCCCTTTTAAAATAAATGCTTAAGTTGACTACATTTTTCTAAAGAGTAAGATTTGTAAGTTGAACTTTGAGGAAGAATTAGGGTTTAAAATTTAACTTTAATAAAGTATAGATTAACTTAAAACCAAAGGAACTGCTCAATTTTTGTTGTTTAAAAAAAGCCACCTTCAAGGACACCAAATCCTACATAAGTCTTACTCATCCTTCAATACTTAAGTTAAATTCTTCCTTTTCTATGAAGCCTTTCCTCTTTTTCATAGATGTACCTATCCTATCTGTCCTGTGCTAGGTAAAAGGAAATAAATCAGTATTATTCAAATAGCTAATTTATTTTATTTTATTCTAGTGGCATAACCCATAATGAAAAAACACTCCTGGCCAAGATCATAAACGCTTTCAGAACATGGATCATGTCTCATACTACTTTGTATCTCTACGAATATCTCATACAAGGCAATCCTAATATACTAGTACACTACTGAATTTTAATAGCTAGAAATTTCTTTATAAATGCACTATTACCTCTGTTACATCCCAATGGTGTAAAAATTGCTCCAAGTCTGTAAGATAAAGCAGCACAGGGGAGAGCTGTGTCTGGATGACATGAGGAACTCCTCGAAGGCTCTGAAGCCAAGTCAACTCCTCTTTTGAAAACCCTAATTTGGGTACAAAGAAAGTCAAATTAAAAAAATTCACAAAGCAAGGGACATGGGTCATATTTTTAAAAAAACAGATACATGACATGTATCTTTAAGACAAAGTCTTCTTTAAGCTACCTTGTTGCCTCCAAATTTCTGCATTTCATATAATATTTTAAAAGATGAACAGCTGGCCCTAACTGGTTTGGCTCAGTGGATAGAGCGTCGGCCTGCGGACTGAAGGGTCCCTGGTTCGATTCCGGTCAAGGGCATGTACCTTGGTTGTGGGCACATCCCCAGTTGGGGGTGTGCAGGAGGCAGCTGATCGATGTTTCTCTCTCATCGATGTTTCTAACTCTCTATCCTTCTCCCTTCCTCTCTGTAAAAAAAATCAATAAAATTTTTTTTTTAAAAAAAAAGATGAACAACTGGTAATGGAGGCAGTAAAATTCATATAATTATGTACACAAATGTGTACTCTGACCCAATCTATAATGTAGCAAGAAATAGGCTTTCCCCCTTATATAAAGGGCTTCATGACATTTACCTAAAAAAAGTAAAAGGCAACCTTTCCAAATAATGGTAGGTTTAAAAAAGCAAATGAATAAAAGAATATATTCCATACATATACCAAACTCTGTATTCTCTTGTAATAGTCCATTCAAACTACTGTCTGATTCTCTTACCACCCCTATTACACTTGGCCTGACCTATCCAAAAATCCCTCCCTAGAAGAGAGCTCTCACAATGATCAGAATACCAACAATGTAGTCAGTCTGATCCTAGCTTTCTGCTTTGATGCTCCTATCACTATATTTTCATGAACACAGCCCAAAGCAGCAGCATCTGGTTTCATAACTACATCCCATTACTGGCTCATAATGAGCTTTCAAATACCATTAAACCTTTTGGCAGGTACTACTCCTAAAACAAAGACCCCACCTCCATCTCAAATGTGTACATCCAAACTATCAAGTAAACATGTAGAAGTCTACATTTATCTTTTATATAAAACTAGAGGCCTAGTGCACAAAATTCATGCACGGGGGAGTGGGGGGTCTCACCCCGGATTGCAAGAGGGCACAGGCCAGGCCGAGGGACCCCACCATTGCATAATCAGGGCCGGGGAGAGATGCGGGAGATTGGCCAGCCTGGGAGGGACTGCGGGAAGGCTCCAAGGCACGTCCAGCCCATCTCACTCAGTCCCGATCGGCTGGACCTCAGCAGCAAGCTAACCTACCAGTCAGAGCATCTACCCCCTGGTGGTCAGTGCACATCAGAGCAAGCAGTTGAGCGGCCTTAGCATATCATTAGCATATTATGGTTTGATTGGTTGAACAGACAATCAGACATAGCATATTAGGCTTTTATTATATAGGATTTATAGTTTTTATTATAAAGGATTTATCTTGCAAGATTCAGCTCATTTCCAGAACCTATCAACTTCTCTTTGGATTCTGATAACATTAATTATATGTCTCCTAATCACAAGTCTTCAAAAAAATTCAAAGAATCTCATCATCACCCAAGTATAAAACTGAAATGCTGAACGAGTACAATCATTTAAACAATAGTAACACTCACACATCTAACTTATGACATTTCCATATTCATTTTAACAATTTTACTTTGAAGGCAAATGGAATGTAGAAAACGGCTAATCAAAATCTGATGTTCTTCCTATCAAGTTGAACATTTTGAACATGTTTAAAATAGATAGTCTGTTCATCAATTTTTAAAAGTATGCAATGGGGTTTTCTCTGGCTATCTGAATAAGAGTCATGTATGTCCAATTCACTGCAAAGATAAGAATAATGTTGAAAAAATAAAGTTGAGAAATAAGACTAAGAAGAAAGTGAAAAAACAATCATGACATTCAAGTACTTCCCAAGATTTTGGTACTTGTAGTATGAGATGCAAAGATGAATCATGCATCTTCCTGCCTCAAGAACCTGACAATGTAGGGTACAAATATTCCTTCAAAGATTTCCATTTATTAATCAATAAAATTCATTCTAAGAGACATCTTATTTATCATCCTCAAAACTTAGAACCAAACATATTCTAAACAGTAAATTTTTGAATGATCTTCATACTAGATATTTTTCTTTCCTTTACTTGGTAGGTGAATGTAGTTACCTGTAAGTGTTGAAAATAAGAAGCTGAAATAATCCACATCACTCATCAAACAGTCTTTAACTGAATATTTCCATCCAGAAAATGATGATCTACAATAAAAAATGAAAGAAATATTACCAGAAGTGACCAACTTGAAGACTCAAGAATAACACAGAATATAACCATTTTTTTCTTTTTAAAAACAAGTCTGATTTAATAGCTTAAACAAAACCTAGAGCATGTATTAATTTTATATATAAGAGCTCAACTACCATGATATGGAAATTTCAACTTTTAACATTTATATTTATGTAAAGTCCCATTAAAAAGCATAATTGGCCCACAGAGTATATGGTATAACTTAGAAAATTTCTACACATTTGAAAACCATACTCTAAGGAGCCAAGATTAAGTTGTGTTTTTTTTTCAGTAGTTTCAACTGCTATGTATTTACTACCTGATTTTTATAAAGTCTCACCTTGCTTACTTTAAACTAGCTCCAGATTCCTACCTAAGCCCAAGTATCTTAATTAGGCGAAGAATACTTAAATTTAAAGCCACTCAAAGATAACTAACTATAAGCTCCCATACTTTTCAAAGCTGAAACTAGGTCTGCTTAATAGTGTAGCAAAGTATTGGAAGAGGACTCAAGGGAATATCTAAATGTAAAGCAGCTTCTCGTTAAATGAGGATGATCTGGTTCCTACTATGAGTTCAGTTTCCAGTGACTCCTTTAAAAATTCTCTTCAAGGTAAGGATAAGAAGACAGCAAATGTCAACCAGGAATCTAGCAAAAGGCTGAGAATAGTCAGATCCAATAAGCTAAGACTACAAATTTTATCATAGATATCTGAATAAATGTCAGACAAAATTAGGATTTTCTAACTCAACTAGAAGCACTTAATTTTTTTTTACTGTTAACTGTATTTAACTCAGTGAAACTAGGAATCAATTGTGCCATCCAGTGGCTAAAAGGAGTACACATCCATTTAGGAATCTACTTTGGACAAATGACAATAGATCACACTGTCCTTAAGACTATGATGTCCATATATACTGTTCAAGCCAGAACATGTCTGAGAGTAAAGGGATGCTATTGCTGATTAAGCTGGAAGAAAAGAAATAAACTGGAACTGCTCCTCCAAGACCAGATCATATATTCACTCTACTTAAGCCAAATTTCTTAGTCCAAGAATCTCTCCTTTCTCTGAGATTTTTATCTAACATTTATGTTCCCCAATCCAGCTGCAAATAAACTAGGGGCAGAGAGGATCTGATTGAGCAAAGTCCAGTGGAACAACATGGTATAACAGTATGAGGGAAAAGTCAAACTCAAAAAAACTCTAAATGTGTGGGGGGAAAAGGTAGGGGCAGCAACTCTAAGGTAACAGATAAATATCAGAAATGATTCAAGGAATATTTCAGGAAAATCCGTCTGGCAACAGTGTACAAAATAAAGGGATTGAGAAGCAAGACTATAATACTACAGGTAACAGATCATGAAAAAGTTGGCTAGTTATAGCCACGGTCAAGGACAGAGGGGGTGTTTTGAAGAAAAAAACAAAGATATGAAATCACCCCCAGTGTACGCTAAAAGAAACTAAGCATTATTGTTATTCTAAATCTAGGAAAAGTGATACATTGATAGTGGTATTGGCCTAAAAAATTTTTAAAGTCTTAATTTTGGATTATTTTTTAAAAGATTCATTTGGGCACAATACACCTACAGAAAGAGAAGTGTACTAACAAATTGTGCAAATACTAAAAGGGAAACTTTAATTTGGTGACTTCTAACGACAATCAACTTTTAATTTAGTTATTATTAAGCCCTTTTATCATTATCTGTAAATTAACATATTTTCAACAGTCACCACAAATCTCCACAAAAAGAAAGACTTTTGAAAACATTCTTGACAAAAGTTAAACATAATTGATGTTTATAAAAACAATATTCCTCCTAAAGAGAATAAATTTCAAAGGTAAGTGTTCAAAAGGTGGTTTTAACTGAATGTTAAAACAGACCCTTCATTAGTTATATCAAAGGAACAGAGTGCCCTCTACTGGAAGTCAATAAACACAAAATAAATAAAAATACACTTAATTACACTTAAATAAAAATACACTTGCCCTGACCAGTTTGGCTCAGTGGATAGAGCGTCGGCCTGCAGACTGAAGCGTCCCAGGTTCGATTCCGGTCAAGGGCATGTACCTTGGTTGCAGGCACATCCCCAATAGGAGGTGTGCAGGAGGCAGCTGATCAATGTTTCTCTCCCATCGATGATTCTACCTGACTATCCCTCTCCCTTCCTCTCTGTAAAAAATCAATAAAATATATTTTAAAAAAATACACTTATTTTTTTTAAAGGCCTAGCATTAAATAATTGCTTACACTAGGCTAAGAGTAGGATTTTTAAAATTTCTAACAAAAAAAAAAAAAACACAAGAAACTAATAAATGTTTAAAATACTTAAAAATAAGACCAAATCTCTCTCTAATGCAGATGTACACAGAAGAAATAAACCTTGAATATTCACATATAAACAACATGTTGCAAATAGCTCTCTTCTGCTAAAAGGAAACATTATCATCAGTTATGCAGCAAACTCTGGAGAACTGGATTCAAATATATGGCCTAAACTGGTATGAAAAGCCTGGCAAAGAAAGGTAGTCTACCAAACAGTGAGATACTCCTGTCCAACTGGGATAGGTGATCTGTACAAAAAGCCACAGGGAAACTAGTCTTTAAACTTTACAGCTATGGCCTAAATTTCAATTTCTTTCTGCCTAAAACCATATCAGACCCTGACCATGAGCCACAAGCAGAAATAAATATTTCTGAGTCCTAAAATACTATGCCTGATGATACCAACATGAGGCGGTTAAGGCTTCTTTGAACACATGCGATATGAAACATTAGTTATAAAACTTTCAGAGTAAAATGTTAATGCCACTGTGGAAAACAGCATGGCAGTTTCTTGAAAAATTAAGCAATTACCACATGATTCAGCAATACACTTCTGGGTATATAGCCAACAGAATTAAAAGGACTAAAACAGATATCTACACACCAATGTTTATAGCAGCATTATTCACAATAGCCAAAAGGTAGAAACAACCAATGTCCAACAACAGATGAAGAGATAAACAAAATGTAGTGTATAAGCACAAAGGAGTATCATTAAGCCTTAAAAAGGAAGGAAGCCAAAACCGGTTTGGCTCAGTGGATAGAGCGTCGGCCTGCGGACTGAAAGGTCCCAGGTTCGATTCCGGTCAAGGGCATGTACCTTGGTTGCGGGCACATCCCCAGTAGGGAGTGTGCAGGAGGCAGCTGCTCCATGTTTCTCTCTCATCGATGTTTCTAACTCTCTATCCCTCTCCCTTCCTCTCTGTGGAAAATCAATAAAATATATTTTAAAAAAAAAAAAAAAGGAAGGAAATTCTGACACATGCTACCACATGGATAAACCTTGAAGAGTTATGCTGAGTGAAATATGCAAGACACAAAAGGACAAATATTGTATGATTCCTTACATAAGGTAACCAGAATAATCAAAATCATCAAGATAGAATAGTGGTTACCAGTGGTGGGGAGAGGGCAGGGTGGAGGAGTTATATAATGGACACAGAGTTTTAGTTTAGGTTGATGAAAAAATCTGGAGACAGATAGTGGTCCTGGTTACACAACAATCTAAATCTATTTAATGCCACTGTTAAGTTGTTTGTCTTTTAATATATTTTTATTGATTTCAGAGAGGAAAGGAGAGGGAAAAATAGAAACATCAGTGATGAGAGAAAATCATTGACCGGCTGCCTCCTGCATGCCCCCTACTGGAGATCAAGCCCACAACCCAGGCATGTGCCCTGGAAATCGAGCTGTGACCTCCTGGTTCATAGGTCGACACTCAACCACTGAGTAACACCGGCTGAGTGCCACTGTAAACCCTTACTATATGGTTTTGATAATTTCAACCCTTATTCCAATCTAGCTATAGAAATCACTATACAACTTGAAACAGTCTTACTCTAATGAACTTTATCTAAAAATAACAATGTAGTTTTAATTGCTGCATTAAGAGCAAATGAAGGTAGTAGCAATGTTTAGAGGGAAAAGATTATACATTTAAAATAAAGCTCACTTGAGCATGTTACCTCATGTGCAGTATCCCGATAAGCATGGCAGCCAAACTTGAACTGAGTCTTCCCATAATACAGCAACGACTTAACTGAGAAAGCAAATCAGCAGGTAGACTAGGTAGAAAATATATAAGCTGGACCAAACACTGCTGAGACTCTGCTGGGAGAACCACCACAGTGCCTTCTTGTGGATCTAGTGGGACAGATGGACACATTAAATTCAACTATAAAGATGTACAAAGCAGAGATTAAATTAATAAAGAAGATTGATTATCTTTACTTATGCTGAATTCCAACATATCAATTACATGAAAAAGTTTCATCATAAAACATGATTGCTTAAGCTATTTTCTAAAGTAAAACATTGAACATAACCATTATTCATTTAAAGATACATTTGTTTAACACTGCAATAATTTCATAACATCCAAGTTTGTCTTGTTTGAATTAAGAACTTTCATGGGGGTAAAGGGACTGGATACAAAGCGAGAGTAAAAAACAAGCACTTTTGCTAAACAGTGACAATTACAGTATAAACCTAACCTAAAGCAAAAGACCTATTTGTGTGTGCATATACACGTGCACACATATACACACACACACTCCTACATATAAGCAGTACTGAAAACAGATTTTAAAATATACCCACAAAAGGTGGAAACCAAATGTCCTTCACTTAATGAATGGATAAATATAAGCGGTATACCCATTAAATGCAATACTACTTAGCAATAAAGAAATAAAATACTGAAATATGCTTCTTCAACATGAATGAATCCTAAAAACACTCTAAGAAGCCAGACTCAAAAGGCCCCATATTGCATAATTCCACTTATAAGAAATGCCCAGAACAGGAAAATCCAGAGACAGAAATACAGATTAGTGTTTGCCAGGAGCTGGGAAAAGCGAGAATGGGAAGGGTCTACCAATGGGTACTTTCTTTTGGAGGTGATAAAAATATTCTAGAATTAGATAGCGATGATGTTTGCGCAACCTTGGGAATATATTTTTTAAAAATTTCTGAACTGTACATTATAAAATGGCAAATTTTATGGTATGTGAATTACATCTCAAGAACAAATGTAAATTATATATGTATATATCCCAGAATGCTTTTAATTGATATTTTGCCTAAAATATGAAATAGTTCTAGGGATCAATAAGGCGTATTAACATATGAAGCCATACAAGATATCCATTATGATTAAATAAGAGATTTCCCACCAAAGCTTCAAAGGAATTTAAAATACTTGACAGTTTTAAATTTGTGAATAGCAGGTGGTTTAAAACAATTTAAGAATGCAAGAAGCACCTATAACCATTAACCTTCTAAAACTATTCTAATAAAGAATACTTAGTGTTAAAAATTAGCCCTAGCCGGCTTGGCTCAGTGGATAGAGCGTCAGCCTGCGGACTGAAGGGTCCCGGGTTCGATTCTGGCCAAGGGCACATGCCTGGGTTGCGGCTCCATCCCCAGTGGGGGGTGTTGCAGGAGGCAGCCCATCAATGATTCTCTCTCATCATTGATATTTCTATCTCTCTTTCCTTCTCTCTTCCTCTCTGAAATCAATAAAGAAATACATATATTTTTTAAAAAAGGAAAATTAATTTACTATGTGATGGTTAATTTTGTTTGGGTAATTTAATCATGGCACAAGTAACCTACAATAATTTAAAGGAAAGGCAAACCTAAAGAGCTTTCCTTAGAAACTTCTTTTCTAAATCACGATGTACCAATGATCACCTATACAGTTAAGCGAACTCTTACCATAGATTCGGAGAGCCGTAGCTTGTAAACTTTTTAGTAATTCTTTATTTGCTCGTGCTGCAGCAGTCTGGATGATATCAATAAGCTGTGTTGAGAGTTCAGGGTTTCGGGAGCCAAGATGAGCAAGTTGCAATGGTAAACCAGCCAGCCAACGGGATAACACTTTACTACGATATCTAAGAAAGGCCAAGGAAGAACAAAATAAAGTATAATTTGAAAGAAAAGGAACATAAATTTAAACCAAAAAAAATTTCAATTTAAATACACCATAAAGTGACAAGTCATCTACAATAATACATTCACTCATTTAAACATTTGAGAGCCTATGAGATCACCAGCATCATTTACTTAGTGGCAGCATTTTCTAGGTTTTACCCACTAGGTTTGGAGCACTAAATTATCGACCCATGAACCAAGAGGCCATTAGTTTGATTCCTGGTCTGGGCTCATGCTTGGGTTGTGGGCTCAATCTTCAGTGGGGGGGAGGGGGGGGTGCGGGAGAGAGACGATCAATGACTCTCTTTTGATGCTTCTATCCCTCTCACCCTCTCCCTTCCTCTCTCTGAAATCAATAAAAACATTAACATGTAACTATTTATCCTAAGTAGTGTTAATTATTGCACTATATTAACTTACTGATTCAATGTAGGGTGCCCCTGCACTAAATGGCTTTGAACTTGTGTTACTTCAGTTCTTTAGTATACTTGCTGAAGCTCTAATGCAGTGGTTCTCAACCTTCTGGCCCTTTACTTCATATCTGTAATGTTGCTACTGTTATGAATCGTAATGTAAATATCTGATATGCAAGATGGTCTTAGGCGACCCCTGTGAAAGGGTATTTCGACCGCCAAAGGGGTCGCGACCCACAGGTTGAGAACCGCTGCTCTAATGTCTCTATTAATCAGGTAACAGCAATCACTTTTGCTGACTCCAAAAAACTTAGTGATTTAAGCATGACTTCTGATATCACAGACCTGAATTTAAAATCTCAGCTACCTCTATTACCCATTAGTTGACTGACAACCACCCATTTATTTAACCTAAGCTTGTTTCTTTCTGTAAAATGAGAGGAACAGTATCTACCCTTCATAGTAGTACTATGAGAATTATTCAGAAAAATTATGGAAAGTGTTTGGCTTATAGTAAAGACTCAAATATATTCTAACAACTCCCAACACTTAACTAGGTATCCCAAATCTCTACCTTCCAGCCAACATCTCTTCCAGGCTGTCCCAAATAAACATCAAATTCACCATATCAAGAAATTAATTCCTTAGTTCCACCCTTCTATTGTCTATCTCAACTGATAGCACCAAACTAAGCCAGAAACTCATCTCTATTGCCCTCATTCTTTTCTTTTTACATTTTTATTGATTTCAGAGAGAAAGAGAGGGAGAGAGATAGAAACATCAATGATGAGAGAGAATCATTGACTGGCTGCCTCCTGCACGTCCCACACTGGGGATCGAGCCCACAACCCAGGCATGTGCCCTGACCGGGTAATCGAACTATGACCTCCTGGTTCATAGGTTGATGCTCAATCAACTGAGCCATGCTGACCAGGGCTTAATCTCCATAATTTTTATGAGAAGCAAAGAAAGGCTGAGGCTGCTGTAGGTTGTTCCAACTTTCCTTTACTTACAAGCAGACATACTCAAAGAGGCTTTTATCTGCTCAGTTATGTGTATAAAGATTACTGGCACTATTCTATATGCTTCTTCATAAAATGATATATCATTTCTTAAACATAACCATCTAGAATTTAAGCACCCTATCATCTTATTTAAATAAACTACAAAATAACTCAGTGTAAAAAAGAAAGGCAAAGTAAATGAAACTTTACCTGAATCTGTAAGATCTCAGTTCTTCCTTTTGATAGATTTTACTGAAAAACTTCAGTAACAAAGTGCGAACTGGAAGGATAAGGCCTCTCTGCTGATACAATGTATAAACTGCCTTGATGAGAGACTCTGTAGCCTCTAAAAACATAGAAAAAAACAACTACTTATGAATCAAAAATATTTGGTCATCAGCCCCCAAATTCCTTTAAAAGCACAGAGGATAGTTTTCTTTATTCCTATAACAAAGCAGATCTTAGCCACAAACTGATGACTACCATTGAAGTCCTATAGCAATGGCCTAATATAAAAGTCAAACCTACCAGAAATTACAGTGTAAACTTTCCTAAGGGAAACAAACCTAAGTAGAGATAACAAAAGCAGGATATTAGAAAGGTGACTAAGATGAAAACCAAATGGGAAAGCTTTTTGAATGAGAAAATTAGTAAGTCACACTAAAAACTGACAAAGTGATGTAACTTCAAGCTGGAAGAAATGTAGAGAAAGGCAGGATTCATTCTATAAGAAAAAAAGGAAAAAGCTCTCAAATTCTAATCCAACTACATCAGAAGAGAGTATTTCTTCATTAGGCTCGATGGCATTTCCTCTTAATAATATCTACCTCCTTTTACACCAATTCTGTAATCTATTAGAAATAGTATCAATTTGCTTAAGGAAGGGACCTAACCATTAAGAAAGGGATGCCCTGGGCCATAAACAATTTCAGTATTTAAGTAGATAATCCTTTGCCAGCTACCTTTTATAGCTTGAATGCAATTAACTTGACTACATGGAATGTTTAAAAGTTATCAATTCAAATAGCATGCATAAGAGCTCCTCTCACATAAAGATAAAGCAGCATAACCTACCTCTGTTTGGTTGTATCTGCATTAACCTCCAGGATACCCCAAGCAACCTGTTCAGCTGCTTACTATTTAGCCTAGAGCCATCTTCAAGTGTCTCCGTCACAAATTTTCTTATCATTTCTATCCAATAGGAATCCTTCTGCAAAGTTGAGGCATTTGCCAGAGAGACCATGATATCAGATAGTGTTAAGTTCAGTAAGAGATGGTCTACATTATTGGAGAGAATCGTGCAATGCTTGATGCTAAAAACAAAGACACATCAATTAAGTTTGGTGTCTACCATGCCTACACTTCACTTACAATCCTTAAATAATCTATCAATGAGTCAAAGAAAACTATTTTTTCCCAATATCACTCTTTCTTCAGGCTACTGTTACTGATAACATATTAATATTAGTTTCATTACCAGTTTCCTCATGTATAAATGAGAGTACATGACCTTTAAAATACTCTCTTGCTTAGAGATAATTACATAGTGTCTCCCCCAAATAAAGCATCCACCTCAGCAAATTTTATTAAATTCATAGTTATATCATTTTCTATTTGACCCCAGATAGCACAAAACATTCAGATTTAAAAAATAAAAAACTTGAAGTTCATAGACTTAAAGTGACTTATTCAGGATCAGCCGAACTACTGCTTTTATTTCTCTCTCTCTCTCTCTCTCTCTCTCTCTCTCTCTCTCTCTCTCTCTCTCTCACACACACACACACACACACACACACACACACACACACACAAATATATATATATAGGGCTAATATGCAAAGTGCCCCCTCAGGAGTTTGACCGGGAGTTCGATCGCTTGCTATGACATGCGCTGACCACCAGGGGGCGGTGCAGAAAGGCCACCACCACCCACCCCCACCCCCCCATTGCCCTGATTGCCGGCCAGGCCTAGGGACCCTACCCGTGCACCAGGCCTCTAGTTTAGATATAAACACCTCACAATGTAGAAAGTTCAAGTTTAAGGCTAATTATTTTCTCATCATTTCAGGTGAAGCAACTGTTAAAGTCTGTACAGTGGTAAAGAATCACAATACCTTTTATTTGTTTCTTTCTTTCTGTGCTTGGTTATTTCTTTTAAGGCATATGGAAAATGACTCATAAAATGGTGTTTGAAATCTGTAAGATAATTCTTTCGAAGCCAAGACTCCTATTAAAATGAGCAAAGATTAGAAAACCTACTAAAAACAGTAATTATAAATAACCAATAAAACTGTAAACAGAAATTTGACAACCTGTCAATATTCAACTATAAATTAACCATTAAAATACACCTTCTGGCCCAGCTGGTGTGGCTCAGTGTTGAGTATCGACCTATAAACCAGGAGGTTATGGTTTGATTCCTGGTCAGGGCACCATGCCCAGCTTGTGGGTTCAATCTCTAGTAGGGGGCTTGCAGGAGGCAGCCAATCAATGATACTCTCATCTTTGATGTTTCTTTCTTCTCTCTCTCTCTCTCTCTCTCTTCCTCTCTGAAATCAATACAAACTTAGTTTTTAAAAATACAGCTTCTGTTCATGATATATGTAAATAAATTTAAAAATCAGAATAAACTGTTAGAGCATCCAGTTTTCACCCACAGATCTTTAGGTGCTTAATAATTATTTTTACTTGAATTTTATCTACTGTTTAAGAGGAGAAGGGAAAGAATAAAGATTGAAGAAAACCCTGAACTTAAACCACTAATGCAATATTTATAAAATACACAACAGTCTTCTACCTAGTGTTTTATTTATAACACTATTTCCCATCAATTTCATTATTTCCCATTAAAGGTAGTCAACACTAATTCTTCAGCAGTATTTGTGAATGTACCATTCATTCTCTCCTACCTGAAACACTGTCTTATTCCAGATTACAACACTTTTTCCCTCCTACCCAGAGGACCAACCCTTCCGTTTTGCCAGACTGAGGGGTTTCTTGGGATGTGGGACTTGAGGTGCTAAAATAGCTGGTCACCATATAGCTCCTTAGTGTCCTTCACTGGATTCTTCTCTTTTTCCTGACCTATAAATGTAGTCCCAACATCTCCTCTTGGACTTCTAATAGGCATCTTAAATTTAACATGAATAAACTGAACTCTTTGCCCGTTCCCCAGCGGCCACACTATCATTTGGCTACGCATCATCCTTGCTCCTCTTTTCGTTCTGCTGGCTTTACCAGAACCTAGCTGCTTCTCATCATTTCAACCACTAGATACCATTCTACTCCAAGCCACTTTATCTCCCACCTAGTTTACAATAGCCTCCTAACTGCTCTCCCTGCTTTTCCTGTTGCCCCACGTGTTAGTTCTCCACAAAGCAGCCAGGGTGACCTTATAAAACATAAAAATTCAGACTGTGTCACTCCCTTACTCAAAACCCTCCAATGTCTTTTCACCACCCTCAGGTTAAAATCCAAACTCCTCACCATGGACCGCATGGTCTCACGTGATCTGGCCACTGTCACTATTTCTCCCTCATCTTCTACCATTCTCCCAGTACCTTACGTACACAGCCCTTCCTCCCATTCCTCGTCAACTTGTTCTCACTTCAGGCCTTTGCCCTTGCTGTTCCGTATGCTTAGAAGGCTCTTCCCATAGGTCTTCACCAGACTTGTTCCTTCACTTCATTCAGTGGCACTTCCTGACTCCCGATTTTAAACAGCCTCCCCCCACTCTGTTCCAGCACCTATTCGCTCCCCTGCTTTACTTTCTTTTCCTAGTACTGCCATCATGTATTTGTTTACCATCTATCAACCCAACCAGAAGGGAAGTACTGTGGAGGCAAGCACTTTGTCAGTCATGTTTATCTCTGTACTCCCAGAGCCTAGCACCTAGCTCACTGTAGAGCAGTGCTGTTCAACAGACCTTTCTGCAATGATGGAACTATTCCTCATGTGTTGCCCAAAATAGTAGCCACTAGCCACATGTAACTACTGAACACTTGAAATATAGACAGTGTGACTGAGGGCCTGAATTTTAACTAATTTAAACAGCCACATTTATAGATACTCAATAAATCTCTGATAAATTATTACACCTGACTGTTCCTCACAAATTCTAACCCTTGTGGGAAAAAGACTATAATAGCAATGAGACCTAGAGACAAAAAGTAGCAAGCATTAAAATACAAAATTAAGACACAATGAAATTTCTATAGTGTGTAATTATAATACTGACTCTGAGACTTGGAATTCACTTAGGTTAATTTCACTCACACTACACCTGCAAGTACAGCTTACCTACAATAAAGGTAACGTTTAGAGATGTTTTCTGACCTTACATCCTTTATCAAGATAAAATAGTATACACTCAGCAAGTTCATGTGTAGCTTCTTCTCTAAAACATAAGTAGTACAAAAATAACTCAGGGATGGTTAGAAGATCTTTAGTGTGATCCATTTCTACTAAACTAACTTGGCAATGTGGCACAAACCAGAAAAGACTACTTAATCAGCAATTTTTTATCCCTAGAAGTGGCCACCAGGTACTAGAATGTTCCTACATAATCAATCTGCCATAAGCAATAAATTGTAACCCCACTGTGAATTATAACTAATGAAAATAAGTATAATAAAACATGCATTTCACTTAAAAAAATTTTAATATTCAGGTAACTCTCTCACAAAGCTCTATTAATTTGTTGTTTGGAGCAAAAGTAAGAAAAGAGATTACAATTAAACCCTAAGAATTTTTTGGAAAATGTGTAATTCCCCTTGCCAGGTGGTTCGGTTGGTTGGAGCATCACCAACCCCGTACACCAAAAGGTTTCAGGTTCAGTTCCCTATCAGGGTGCGTATGTTAGGCATCCGATGTTTTTCTCTTTCTCTCTCCCTCCCCCCTCCTCTCTAAAATCAATAAACATATCCTCAGGCAAGGATTTAAAAAGAAAAGAAAATGCATAACCAATCAGTGGTAATACGCTAGTATCTAATCTGCCCATTTATGATAAAAGGTATTACTAAGGAAACAAAGAACCCGTTAGTTCTCACCAATTTGTGGTTTTCATCATGTTGCTTAGAAAGTTTCCACAGAAGGGAAATAATATTAAGAACTTGCTGCATAACCTGCAGTGGTTCTCGTTCTACACCATTTCCAACCGAAGTAGCTAGCTGTGGAGGAACAGCTTCAATCCAGCACTCGATCAGCAGTGGAATTATTATCTCAATAAATCCTTTCAAGTTTTCAGTAGATGACAAGCCTTCATCCACACTGCCTAGTCCTCCAATCAGGTTCCTAATAAAGAAGGATAAGAATAAAAAATATTTAATGATTAAAAATTATTCCTTGCTTAATGTAAATCTTAAATATAAAGTACCAGTAAAATAAAGAACCATGATATTGATCAATTATATTGATCAAGACTAGTAAGAAAAATAAAATTCTAAGATGACAAAGCCAAGAGGCTATCAAGCTTTACTTCTCATTAGGCTTTGCTAAAAATGAATAAATTAATACTTTCAAATGACGCCTCCCATGAGTAAATAAAACCAAATCATGAATAACTATTATGAAAACTATGAAAGACAATTGCATGTCTTCCCACCATTAGCCATCAATTGTCAGCAGTTATAATTCAATATAGGAAAACTGAGTGTGGACATAACTGAAATCCTTACCGTAGCCTGAACTGTGAACTGACATTTGGCTGTGAACCCCCATTTTCATAAACCTGGATGTGTTGCTGGTCGTTGGCATGTTCCTTCCAGTTGATAAAAATGGAGTTGCTAGTGGCATGGGGATTTTCTTTTTGTTCCTGAAGTCCTTCACTTTCTCTCAACCTACTGGATCCATCTGCCAAGGCCTGAAGGAATTTACTGAGTCTCACTAAGACTTTCAGCCTCCACTGCTGAGAAGTGAGTCTCCGATTAGGGTTTACAGAAAGTATCCAGGACTGGGATCTGTCTCTATTTACCAATCCTTTGGACAGCTGCTGATGAGAAATAAGTTCTACAAAATTCTTAAGCAATATACTGCTACGGCCAGTAATGAGAGCTGGGTACTCTTCCAGCAGAATGTCCAAAACTTTTAAAGAGTCCTCCTGAATTCCTTCAGTAATGTGAGTCATGGCACTAGAGAGATGGGCACTTACCAAAGGAAAAAATGGAGAAATTTGTTCAGCTCGTATTTTGGGGGCCAGGAATTGAAGAAGTTGAACTGCTGCTAATCGTACATTAGCATCTTTATCTGTAAACACAGCAGTAACTTCACTTAATATGTTTGAAAGGTGTGCATCAATTATAAATGGGTACTGAGATAAAAGGTCTTTAAGTCCAAGAAGAGCACTTTGTTTAACCCCAGCATTATAGTGAGGTTTTAGGTATACATACACACACACACACACACACACACACACACACACACACACACACACATATATATGCATTATATTATTTTCAAATAAACATGCTATCTAAAAATATACTGATAAACTGACACTTCCTGGGGAAACTGCCTCAGTAAGTATTTCTAAATAACACTTAGCTTTTATTAAGATCAGAAACACAGTTTTATCTTTAAACTAGTTCTAGCCTAATAAAAATATTACATAATTTTGGGTTAGAATTTTCTTTTTGAAAATAACCTGCATGCACTTAGGCACACTATCATCACCACCATTTAAAGACCTACTATGTACTGAACTTATGCTGGGTGCATTCTCATACTCTTAATTTAACAGGCCCTTTCTATTTTAAGTGGTTTTTCAGAGTGTATATGTATTTTATTCATATTATAACATCTGAAAATTTTCTCTATGGAATAATTTACATAATCTGTGAAAAAACATGACTTTGAATACCTTTTTGATATTATTTAACCTTTGGAGCTTAAAAGCAAAACTAGAAAACACATATCATCTCAAAGACTTGTTCACAAATATTCATAAAAGCATTATTCGTAACAGTCAAAAAGTGGGATCAAATGTCTATCAACGTTAGGAAAATGTAATATAACCATGCACTGGGATATTATTTGACAACACAAAAGAATTAAGTACTGCTCTGATATGCTATAATAAGAATGAATCTCATAAATATGCTAAATAAAAGACCAATTACAAAAGACCTGGTATTGTATGATTCCATTTCTTTAAAATGCCCAGAAGAAGCAAATCTATGCAAATAGAAAGTGGATAGGTGGCTGCCTAGGGCTAGAGGGAAGTAACAGGAATGACTTTATAAGAGTATGTATAGCATTTCTTTCTGAAGTGATAAAAAATGTTTTAAAATTAGATTATCGTTGAGAGCATAATTGTATTATTTTTAAAACCACTGAA
Organism: Myotis lucifugus; assembly: GCF_000147115.1. Classification (NCBI taxonomy): domain Eukaryota; kingdom Metazoa; phylum Chordata; class Mammalia; order Chiroptera; family Vespertilionidae; genus Myotis; species Myotis lucifugus. The sequence continues at coordinate 163,886 of NW_005871228.1, read as the reverse complement.
TTGTCATCCTGGCTGGTTTGGCTCAGTGGATAGAGTGCTAGCCTGCGGACTGAAGGGTCCAGAGTTCGATTCCAGTCAAAGGTGCATGCCCAGGTTGCGGGCTCAATCTCCAGTGGGGGACGTGCAGGAGGCAGCTGATCAATGATTCTCTCTCATCATTGATGTTTCCATCTCTCTCTCCCTCTCCCTTCCTCTCTGAAATCAATAAAAAAATATATATATAAAAAACAACAACACTGAATTGTCATTGTAAATGGGTGAATTTTATTATGTATAAATTACATTTCAATAAAGCTATTAAATTTTTAAGTAAAACTATTGCTCAAACTTCAATTAACTTCACACATTTATTATGAACCTATAAGCTGTGTTATAAGTGTTCAAAAAATGAGCAAGACAGATGCTTATCTCAATGTGCTATAAAAAATAGCTTGGAGAATAAAACCGCTTGAAAACCAAAACATCAAAAACTTGACATATCAAGAAAAAAACACAAGGTATTTCCAGATGACATAATAAATCATCAACTAAGTATACAAGGGAGAAATCGATCACTGCGGATTTAGTTGAGCAAGTCTTTCTGGGGGAGGTGGGAAAACTGCAGTGGCAATATCAGACCAGGGTAACAGATGAACTCCAAACTTCAGCCATCAATAAGCCCTAAGAGTTAAAACAACTTCTCACAAAAACATAACTTTCTAGGTGATTTCAAAAAAAAATCTAATTTTATGAAAATAATATTTATGATTTACCTTTATGTTAAGTTTTCTATTGTTTGTTGGAAGTATTCCATCCTCTTTGAGTTGCTCAGGCAGATGTATAGTCTTCGTTTTAAAGTTTGTAACAGTAGCATTTTCTAACCTGGGCTTCTTTTTACCAACTTTTAGTTTTACTTTTTGAAAATCATCTTGACGTTTTCTTTTTTTGGTCATTCTTGAGTGCTATAATGAAAAGAATTAATTAAAAAATGATGGATAAAGACAAAATAAACTATGAAAGAACAAAGGTATTTTTCAACATTTACATTATCATTTATACAAAGGTAATCAAGAATCAAGACCAACAGTGAGTATACCAAAGGATCAAAATATTAAATGGAAAATACCTCTATGAAGTAGCAATAAAAAAAATTTTAATTTAGCCAGGAGACCTGTAAAGAGAAGCCATTAACAATAAGGCAACCGGCTTGCCCCTGATTTGTCAAGGTTTTTTTTAGCCATGGAACCTTCTGTAAAGCAATGTGCTAAATGGAAACTTTTTGAAATTTTCTATGGGGATGTGGAGGGTGAGGGCTGAGAGAGTGGGTTGGAAAGCAGCAGAGTTCCTAAGATATCTTGTATCTACTCTGAACCTTAGCAAAACAAAGCCAAGTTTGGAAACAAAAGTTATTATTTAATGAAGCCTGTAATGGGAAAAGTTTCATGAACCTAAGTTGGGTCCTTGAAAAATGGCTAAGATACAGGTATGTAGCAAGGAGAGTTAATGAGCATTTCATGAGCAAAGAAAATGGTATAGATCAGGAGTAGGGGATAAGCCTGATATAGGCAAAAAAATGAAGATACCAGCATTTTGAACCCCGGGGAAAGTTCATACTAGACATAAACAGAAAATAGTATCCAAAAAACAGGATGAAAAACAGTATAAAAGGAAATAAATAACAGAGGGATAAGGAACAAGCTCAATTAGGCCACTATTATAATAAATCAGACATGACCGTGTCATGCTGACTTCCCCCCCTTTACCATTCTTTCAACTTATATCCAAACCTTACCACTTACACACAAAATCTTTCATCTGTGCTTCCTACCCCCATTCCCCGGCACTTCTTCCACTCTTTAGCTCTAACCTAGACTGTTCAAGAGTTTTCCCACAGGTTTTCTTGCTTGTCTCTAGTGTCTACTCCCTAATCCATTTCTAAACACATGTGACCAAGGCTCAGGAGCTTTCAGGGGTTTCTGTACTCCCTTTACTGTGAACTCCTTAGCTGGACATAGCACCTCCTTCCCACCTTCTCTCGAGCTTTCTCTCCCTACAAGCTAACTTCTGTCTAAAAAATGTCTCCTGTACCTAGAACCAGCTCAGCCCTTCTTGAAGTCTTTTCTACACACTACAAAAATAATGAATTCTACCTCCCACTGTATACCTCACTGCAACTGTACCTCTGAAATAAATATCTTCTGTTCTATCATAATTATCCTATGCCTGGCTATATTTTTTAAGTTAATGCTACACATGAGTCCAAAAAAATTGAGTAAAATGAAGGTTTGCATTATTGGGAGATAATAAAATGGCTGGTGCAAGTCCAGCAGCTCAAGTTCCAGGAATCCAGAAGCCACTTGTCTATAAGCTATGGGCTAGGATTTGGCTATATAGGTTAAGGGCAGATTCTAGAGACAGAGTGATTAGGTTCTTACTAAGGCCACCACTTTCTGGCTGTAGTTAACCACTGTGCCTCAGTTTTTATCTACAATATAGGGATAGCAATAATATATATTTCATCATACAGTTGTTATGAGGTAAGATGAATGAGGAGGAAATGAGTTCATTATTTGTAAAACACTCAGAACTGTGCCTGGAACACTGGTCAACATATAAGCTATAAGCACAAATATGTATAATTTCTTAAAGTATCTGGACTAGTACCAAACACACTATTAGATGCATTACATACATTAGCATTCATTTCTCACAAAACCAATAAGAGGGAAGGTGGAACTAAACCCATTTTAAAGATGTGGCTCGGAAAGGTTTGTTAGTCCTTTATTAAGAACTTGAAGAGGGCCTGGCTGACGTGGCTGAGTGTCGGCCTATGAACCAGGAGGTCACGGTTCATTCCTGGTCAGGGTGCACACCCAGGCTGCAGGCTCGATCCCCAGTGTGGGGCGTGCAGGAGGCAGCCGGTCAGTGATGCTCTCTCATCATTAATGTTTCTATCTCTCTCTCCATCTCCCTTTCTCTCTGAAATCGATAAAAATATTTTTTTTAAAAAGTTGAAGAGGGATTCATACACAAGACAGTTCTGCATAACCAGCTTAATATTATATATATATATACATATATATATATACATATATATGTATATATATTAGAATGAAGGTGAAAATTGGAAAACTGAGTAGAAAAAGGGCTCACCTTATTTCACTTATCCCATCCCCAAGCTTTCATCCCAACCACACCTTTCTAGTCTAAAAAAAAACCCAAATGGGTCAAACTTTAAAAAAAAGTCCCTAATACTTACGTGGCCTCTATTAATACCAAAGAAAACGTTTTTCTTTAATTAAGCAAGTACACTTTGCGAGCGTTCCCTACAATTTATTAACTAGTATCAGAGATTAAAAAATAAACGGCACAAGACATTCAGAAAATTCGAATGAATTAACTAACCCTCCGAATCCTGTGCTATTTTAGACACTAAAAACCTAATGGATATCCAACAGCCTGCAGTCAAGTTTATGCCATATTGTCCCTCATTTCGTAGCTGTAACACTTGTGTTTTCCCTCGGTTAGGAAAAATTAAGAGGGCTGAACGCCCTTCCTTGACTTATTTAAGGCTGGTGAGATTCTTTTCATGGTACACGGAGAACATTCTCATAGTAGGAACTCTTCAAGTTCAATTTCTCTTATTCTCACTTGAGATAAAAATTTCCATAGCCCCGCAAATCAGGCGGCCTGGCTACGCCACGTTCACATCAGCGGGGACCGAACGGAGGCAGGCGCTCCAGCTCCGGGGCTGAACACTCCACTCCCTCCCGGGAGCGCCGACGTAGGGGAGCCCCGAAGCTGAACCTCCTACATTCCAACGGCAACAAAAGGGGGGTCCCCACCGAACCGCATTCCGGCCAATTGGCCTGCCACCTCATTTCCCTCCCTAACTTCCAAATTCTTTCCCCCCCAAAGTATGAAGGAGAAAGCACACTGCACGCACTCGGTCTCTGAAAATTTCCTCTCCAACCCCGTTGACGCTCATGAGCTCCCCCCAAACTCTACTGAGGGGTCCAATCGGAGACCCCGCACTTCCCTTAGAGCCAATGCCCCACACGGGCCACCCGACAGAACCGGTGGTCCGGGTCCCCTCTACACCTGGACGGCGGGGAGGAGGCGACCGCTCATCCCCGCCCCAAGTCTTCAGTCCCGCACCCCAGAAGTGAAAGCCCCCTGGTCTGGAGCCACGATCGTGGTCTT
>NW_005871228.1:155877-159243 GCF_000147115.1 Myotis lucifugus | reverse complement strand
CCCCTGGCCCGAAACCCCCTTTCCCTCCCGGGAGCGTGTTTTTTCAAAATCCCCGAGGTCCTCACGGGGGCCGCTTCTCCTTTCGCCGGCCGGAAAATCAGGCCCCCTCCCCCCCCGCCCGCCCTTCACGTGAACCCCGCCCCGCAGCGGCGCCCAACCCCCGGGAGGGGGCGGGGCAGCGGCAGGCCCCGCCCCGGGAGGAGGGGCCCGGCGCCGGAAGCCCCCGCGCTCGGGAGCGGAGGATGGAGAGCGCTGGACCCGAGCTCAGAGCTGGGTGCTGGGTCCGGCCCTGAACTTCTCCGACCTGCGTGGGGGGTGTCGCCCAGGTTACGGCTGGTTGACGGCTGCCTTTCTCCCTACTCCAGACCACGGTTCTTCAGACCTAAAGGCACATTCAGAGAAGAACATAAGTTGAATTGAATGGAGAAAAGTTTCATTGGAACTGTAAGGGCCCTAGAATCCCTGGGGACAGGAACTGGGTGGAGCAATTAAGAATTGCTAGACAGAAGGCAAAATACACCTAGAAACTAAAGTCTTAGTGGAGGATTTTCCCTAATACTTCCATTTCTCAGCACCAAGATTCCCGCTACTGAAATTAAGTGGGCCCAGAGAAATCAAGGGAGAGATTAAAATGCCTAGGAAGGGGATGAGAAAACAAGACGACTGGGTCTTTGAAAGACACCCTTGCCAAAGATTGGCAGGTGGGGTGGAGGAAAGAACCCCAGTGAAAGGATTTCAGACCTTGATTCAAATTTCTCTTTACAGCTTAACAGATAGATATGCGACTTAGTAAAGTTGGGTAGGGATTCAGAGGTAACCTGAGATCCAAGCACTGGACACAAAGGGGTTTGCTCACCAATTTTTAAAGATCAGATGTCTTATAAACATTTCTGGATTTCTGTTTTTTTTTCTTGAAAATGTGATTTATGTGATCAGAGATAAAGTGGCAGACCAAGATGCTCACCTCTCTCTTTCCTGGCAACACAGCCATACATCCATAATCTGCTTGAATCCACTGTAAACATAAACATTTGGGAGTCACCAATATTATAGGGTATTAAAAATTATGGGACTAAATCAGAAAATGAAAGGTTTATTGCCATCCAGACATGTCCCCTGAACTCCAGACTTATGTCTAACAGCTTACTCAACATTTCCTTTGGATATCACTATATGTCCCAAGGTCGACATGTCCAAATTGGAACTCCTGATTTTGCCCCTTAAATCTACTCTTCCTCCAGCTTCTTCATCTCAAATAGCAACTCCATCCTTCCAGTCACTCATGCCAAAACCTTTGGGGGTTTTTGGCCTGGCTTCTTTCTTTCACATCTCACATTTAATCCAACAGGAGATTCTGTTGACTTAACCTTCAGACACATCCTGACTTCCCCTACTTGACACCACCTCCCCGGCTGATCTAAGCCATCCCATGCTCCCTGGTAAAGGCTTCTGAGTAGGTCTCCCTGTTTCCACCATTGCAGTCTAGATCAGGGGTGGGCAAACTTTTTGACTTGAGGGCCACAATGGGTTCTTAAACTGGACCGGAGGGCCGGAACAAAAGCATGGATGGAGTGTTTGTGTGAACTAATATAAGTTCAAAGTAAACATCATTACATAAAAGGGTACGGTCTTTTTTTTTTTTAGTTTTATTCATTTCAAACGGGCCGTAGTTTGCCCACGGCTGGTCTAGATAGTTTCCCCCTAAAAGCTAAAACCAGCAGTATGGCTGTGTGGTGGTTTAAAAATCTAAGGTCAAGTCACTCTTTGGCTCAAAACCCCTCAATAGCTCCCCATGTCATTTGCAGTAAAAGCCAGGTCTCTATGATGGCCTCGAGGTCTGCCATATTCTGACGTGTCCCTTAGCCTCTGAGCACTCCTCCTAGCACTCTCTCCTTTTTCACTCTGCTCCAGCCTAGAGCAAGGTGGGCCTGGTGGTGATGTCACTGACAGAAGTAGTGGTGACCTGGCTAAAGGAGCAGCCTGCCCTCAGCAGCAGCCAACTGTTGTCATAAGGGAATGCAATCACATTTTCAAGAAAGAAACACACACACACACACACACACACACACACACACAGAGAGAAATCCAGAAATATTTATAAGAAATTTGATCTTTAAAAATTGGTGCCAAAACCGGTTTGGCTCAGTGGATAGAGCATCGGCCTGCGGACTGGAAGGTCCCAGGTTCGATTCCGGTCAAGGGCATGTACCTGGGTTGCAGGCACATACCCAGTAGGAGATGTGCAGGAGGCGGCTGATCGATGTTTCTCTCTCATCCGTGTTTCTGACTCTCTGTCTCTCTCCCTTCCTCTCTGTAAAAAATCAATAAAATATATTTAAAAAAAAATTGGTGAGCAAATACCTTTGTGTCCTAGCTGAAAACACTGTGTGGAACAAAGAAAATACTTATGAGCAGGTTGCCAATTTATAGCCTCTTTGTTAAGACATGAGAAGTATGTACGTAAAGATAGCCTTTTTTCCAACTCTACTAATGAACTCCACAGGGCACATAATAAACTGATCACAGCAGAGCCGGCTTAGCCAGGGAGGTTTTCCGAAATGGTGATTGTGAGCCATTTTCTCATATACTTAGTCTCCTTTAAAGAATTCCTTTATTTGTGTTTATTTTCAATTACAATATTTTTAAGTTTAGTAAAATAAGCATAACATAAAATTTACCATTGTAACCATTTTTAATTGTTCAATTCAGTAGTGTTAAGTACATTCACATTGTTATGCAACCGATCTTGAGAATGATTTAATCTTTCAAAACTGAAACTCTATACCCATTAAACAATTCCATTCTCCATTCTCCCGACCCCTGGCAACCACCATTCTACTTTCTGTTTTTAATGAATTTGACTACTAGAGTTACCTAACTTAAGTGGAGTCCTACAATATTTGTCTTTTTGTGACTGTCTTATTTCAAGTAACAGAATGTCTTTAAGGCTCATCTGTGTTGTAGCATGTGTCAGAATTTCCTTCCATTTTAAAGCTAAATAATATTCCATTCTAGTATATATCTCATTTGGTTTAACCATTCATCTATTAATAGACACTTGTAGCTTCCACCTTTGCTATTATGAATAATGCTGCTAACTATCACCTTTAAGACCCTGCTTTCAATTATTTTGGGTATCTAACCAAAAGTAGAATTGCTGAATCATATAATAATTCTGTTTATAACTTGTTGAGGAACCACCATACTGTTTTTTATAGTGGCTATCCCATTTCACATTCCATTCCAATTTTTCTACAACCTTACCAACACTTATTTTCTGTGTGTGTGTGTTTCTGAATAGTAGGTTATCCTATCAGTGTGAATGGTATCTCATTGTAGTTTTGGTTTGTATTTCCCTAATGACTA
>NW_005871228.1:151673-155777 GCF_000147115.1 Myotis lucifugus | reverse complement strand
AAGTATAATTTTTCTACCTAAATAAAAATGAAGAAAAGAAAATTACTTCAATCACACAAGCATAGATAACCATTCCCTACATTTGGTGAGATTTCAACCAGACTATTTCTACATACCATAAATTTAATGTCACTCTTACCTTTTCATTTTAATAAGTATTATGTACATGATAATTTGAAATGACTACATAACCTTTCCTTGTTTGAATTTACTGTAATCAATTTATTTTCTTTATTTTTTTTACTGTAATCAATTTAACCAGACCCCCATTGTTGAGCAGTTAGGTTGTTCTTAAATTTGGGGCATTATAAATAGCCCATAGTTTTTTCTCCTTGGGGTAAGGAAGGAGCAGGGAATAATCTTTTAAAATATTAAGAATGCCACTCAAAAAAATGTTAAGAGCCTTCTACATCTTTCTCCGTTTTAAATTATTACTTAGGATTTGTTTTCTTTTGTCCTTTATTATATTGCTCCAACAACTTGGTCTATTCCTTGTCACTAATTTATCTATTTGTTTTGGTATTGTGTTTCCCAAAAGTCTCTAGATTTGGATTCCTAGTCCTTTTTTCTTTCCTAGAAGTTAAATGAGTGTGGTTAGGACTATAATAATTTTTGAAAGAAAAGTTTTAGTTAACAGGTGGGAATAAAAATGTCCTTGCTGGCAGCCCAGTAGTGGGCAGAGAGCATACTTTCATGGCCATGGCCATACTTACCTTTAGCAAGGCTGGGAAATGTAGTAGAGCTGTATGCTCAGGAAGAAGAGGTGACTGGGTTTTTATAGACAGCTCTCAGTCAGCCACGCCCCCTCAGCCTTGTTCATGCTCCACACTGCTGTCCATGCTAATTATCTGAGTCCCAAATCTGATCATGCCATTCCCCCGCTAAAGAAACATATGCAGTGGGTTTCTATCACTGAACAACAAATATTTTTATTGAGTACCTACTGTGTGCTGAACATTGTAGCTATAATAAGGAAAATAAAAATTCTGTATTTGTCCTCCTGGAGCTTACAGAGGAGCCAGAATCTTGGAAATCATACGTGGCTCTTCCTTCTCTCTCACCATTACACCCAGTCCTTGACGAACACCTGTGAATTCCACCTCTAGCCAGAGGACCACTCTGCACCCGTCCTTCTCTGTTTCCCACCAGTGTCACTATTCTAAATAGTCTTAAAAATCCTAAATTACATAGCTTATACATAACCAGATTTAGAGGACTTTATCAAATGAGCCATGGATGTGCAGTGTGGAGGGAAATGAAGCATTTAATTTTAGCTAATTTGTTGACATTATCCATGTTTATGTTTATTCGCACTCTGCTCTTGATTGAAGGTGTGAGGGAACTTTTCCAGGAATGCTCTCAGATCCCCCTTCCTCCGTGGAGTGACTAGGTTCTTTATCTATGCCTGTGGTCCATGAAATTTCCTCCTCTATTCTTACAACAAACTCCCTTTAATTGGAATTGCTCGAATGGTTTTCTGCTCCTAGCCACCAAAAGATTCGTCAGTGAAACATTATTTTCATTTTTGAAGAGTGTATTTAACATCTAATGTGGGTATTGCATAATACTAGATGTTTGAGGGTACCTATCATCCGTTATGCAAAGTGCTTTGGCAGTGCTCAGGCCCAATTTAAAGAAGAACAAGACATCTGTAATATTTTTATGTTGCTGCTGTTACAAATGACCACAAATGTAGTGGTTTAAAACAATACCCATTTATTATCTCATGGTTCTGTAGATCAGAAATAAGCCAGTCAGAGAAAGATAAATACCACATGATCTCACTCATTTGTGGAATATAATGAACATAAACTGATGAACAAAAATAGAAGAGTCATAGAAGCATCAAACAGACTGTCCAACCTATGAGGGAAGGCGGGGGGTAAGGGGGTGAGAGATCAACCAAAGGACTTGTATGCACGCATATGAGCATAACCAATGGACACAGACAGTAGGGGGGTGAGGGCATGTGCTGGGGCATGGGGGCAGCTGGGGAGAGGTCAATGAGGGAAAAAGGAGACTCATGCAATACTTTAAACAAAGAATAAAAAAAAAATTTTGAAATTATGTCAAAGTTTTAAAAAAATTTAAGTACATGTAGTGGTGAACTGTAAATTCATGCAAGAATAGGCCTTCCTTCCCCCAGCTGCCAGCACCGGGACCTGGGCTTCCCTCGCAGTTCTGGAAGGATGTCTGGTCTAATTAGCATATTATGCTTTTAATATATATATATATATATATATATATATATATATACACATACACACACACATATACACACACACACACTAGTGGCCAAGTGCACAAATTTGTGCACATTGAAAGGAAATTAATTAGAAGGTGGCCAGTGGGGCGGGACTGGGCAAGATGTGCTGGACACGACCTGGAGCCAACCTCCCGTAATCATAATCCCTCTCCAGCTGGCTGGCCGCACCTGGGGGGGCACCAGGGCTCGAAGGGCGTCTGTGGAGTGAGCAGGGTTCCCTCTGGGAGATGGGGGTCCCTCAGCCTGGCCTTCAGGGATTTGGCAGAAACCAGCTCTCTGACATCCCCCCAGGGGTCCAGGAGTGCAAGAGGGCACTCTGCAAAATTGCTGTCGTACAGGGTGTGGAAGGCAAATGCAAGTGCGCAGTAAACCAGATTCAGGGCCAACAGTGCCCCAGCAACAACATAACCCACTGCGGAAGGTGGAATCGCGCGGCCCTGCGAGGAATCGGGCTCCCTCCACTCTGGTTCTGGGGTGTGTCACCGGAGAATCGCCCTGCCAAGTCACCGCAGTCAGCAGCTCTTGCATTGAGTGTCTGCCCCCTGGTGGTCAGTGCACGCCATACCTACTGGCCGTTCAGCTGGTCAGACGGTCGCTTAGCCATTTCATCCTCACAATGACCTGATAAAATAAGTACTAATATTACCCAAGTTTTATAGATGACACAACTGAAACACAGAAATATGAAATAATTTTTCCAAGGTCACACAACTTTCAAATTGTGGTGCAGGGAATTTTTACCTGGTAGCCTGCCTTCACTCGTTACACACTGCTTCTCCACATATAGCTTATGTAAAGGGAGAAAAAGCTATAATATGTATATTGTTACCATATTTTATGTATCTTTTATGTAGTTCGGTTAATTGTGTATAAATAGAAAGAATTGGCCTGAACAGATGATCTTATAAATTTGGCACTTGTGCCCTTTGTTTTTCCTGAACTTCCTGTTACAAAGCTTTGGATGCTGAGGTGTCATTTCCCATCCCGGCTAATGGAGGTAATTCCAAAGGAGGAAGGAGAACTGAAGAAGAGCTGTCATGTTAGGGCAGAGTGACCATATCCTTAGGTCTCTCCGCTCCAAACATCTGACCTACTGTTTCACAAAGAATGTAGCTGTTGTATAAATAAGAAATATCTGTGAACCATTTGCTACAGGCAGGTGGTTTTCTTAATTTGTAATTTACTAGTCTCTAGTAATTACATATGTAATCACGTAATGTAAACAAATATGTAATTATATTTAATACAAAAGAATAAGTGGTGCAGGAAAAGATAAACATGTGTTTGAAATATTTTTTTCTGGTTTTAGATTGTAACTGATATAAATATAAATGTGCAAATATGTGTGTGAAGGTGTGTGCTTATCAACTCAAAAATGTACTTTTTGTATCTGTGAAGATAGATGAAAGCATTTGTGTTTTCTGTTACCTGAGGTCCACACTGAAAACAGAATGAAAATTAGGAGAAAGTTGTACAGCAAATGTATTGTAAGATCCCTTTTATTAATTAAAAACAAAGCCAAAACACACACATACTGAACTATCTTTTTGTGTAAAGACATAAATATAAATACAGATGTCTACTCATACACCAAGCTGTTAATAGGGATGATCTGTGGAGAGGAAAGTGGTATTGAGGGGGTAGATGGACTTGAACTGCATACACTTTATCATTCTGTATTGCAGTTTTTCTTATTCCTTATAGTTTTACAGATTCACTAGAGTATATTTAGGCCTTCTCTATGATGACTTAGACTTTATTCAGGTCTAGAAATGATCAGTCACACTCACATATTCCCTCTTCTTCTCTCCTGATCTCCACATACCTAGATCTAGATA
>NW_005871228.1:142822-151573 GCF_000147115.1 Myotis lucifugus | reverse complement strand
GTTGTTGTTGTTGTTTTACTGCTTTTTCACCTTTTAAAAACAATCTTTTTTTCTCTGTGGGTGCTCTGGATGAATTCAACAGAATTTCCCTAGTGTTTTTTCTTAACAGTGTTCATTCCAGATTTCACCTTGTGTATTGAGATTTCTATTTCACTGTGGTTTTCCTTCCCTCCTTCCCAGTGGTAGTGTTTTATTATTCTGTTCTCTTTTACAGATGTTCTTCCTTCACTTCTTTAAGAATTTTAAACATTTTTTTTTTTTACTCTATCATCCATTTCCTGAGGAGTGCACCTCCCATTTGTATTTTGAACTTCGATCTGCAGGCTCATCTTCTAGGATGTTTCTTGTTACTGTTTTCCATTGTTTGGTCCCACCCTTTCATATGAGGTCACTTGGCAGTGTCCTCTCCACGACTGACCAGGACACCCTGTCAACAGACAGCGCCCAACCCCTGGTTTATCCCACTTCTGATCCTGCCTCAGAAACAGCAGCCAATCCTGGACTGATCCCCACTTCCCTTTTCCATCCTGGGAACCTTCAGTGGGAACTTCAACTTACAAAAATTCTGCCTTCCTCCCTCTTGTTGACAGCATTCCAGGTTCCTCTGGGCTGTCCCCTTTGCCCCCTCCCCCTCCTTGGTGCAATAATCAATCACCTGAATAAAGTCTTTAGTTAATTAGGCATAGTCCAACCTTGGGCTTTTTTAGATGATGGGCTCCCTGAGGCAGAGTCCTGCACATTCTTACATTGCCTGTAGATCTTTAGGCCTAATAACTTTGGGACCACAGAGATATTCCTCAGGACTCGTAGGAGAATGAATGGTCTTTTGTGGGCCCATTCCCTGGTTATTGCATGCTCCTTCCCTCAATTTCTTATTATGGAACATCTGTCTTCCACTCTCACTAAAATGTCAACTCCAAAAAGGTAGGACTGGAATCTCAGTCATCTTTATACATCACACAACCCTGAGCTCAAAGGATATGGTCACTCATCGTATTTTTATGGAGGTGGGCATTACTCTTTGCCAGAAACTGGCTTAGAGCTAAGCAGTTAGTTATGGGCAAGACCCAGTCTCTGCTCTCAAAGAGCCTGCAGTCTAATGGAGATCACTGACAACCAAACCGGCAAGTACAAAACACTCTAAGAGCTGATGGGTTTAGTACAGAATGCCGATGAGCCCCGTGAAGGGAAGCTAAGATTTGTGGAAGCTTTCCCGATGGAGAACATGTGGAGATTCAGGGAGTGCAGCATGCTCAGAGAGCATGGGAGCTCACCGCCTTTTCCCCCTTACCTTGCCCTGTGCATCTCCTCCCTCTGACTGTTCCTGAGCGATATCCCTTTATATTAACCAGTAATCTAATACTGAAGCAGATGAACATAATAAAAAGAAAAAACTGTCACCAGAAAGGTATCAGTGAATGAAATTAAACAAATTTTAAAACATATATCAGGATAAAGAAAATTGATTAAAATAATTAGTAAAAGAGAAAATATCTTAGGAAAACAGAAGAAATCATGTAAATTTAGAATAAAAGAGAAAGAAGATGAAGGGATTAGCCCCCCAGACACAGACAACAATGTGGTGAGGCCAAAGGGAAGAGGGGGCGGGGCTTGGTGGAGGTGCGCAAAGGGGAGGAAAATGGGGACATATGTAATAGTGCCAACAATAAAAATTTAAAAAAGAATTTAAAAATTCCAAATACAGATTTGTGGGCTCACAGGACATTGCTTAGAAGCTGCCCTGAGTGCCATTTCCCCGGCATTTGCATATTTGGACACTGACCTACACCATCTCATTCTGTAATTCCCCTTCCCCACCTCCTATCCTCACCCTGACCCCTACTCAAGTCCTTGCTGTTTTTGTCCTCATCGAAGCACATTGCAACGTTTGTTCCTTCTACACCTATAGATGGGAGACCCAAGGAATGCAACTCTCTTGCCTGGTGGGAGGCTGCATATTGTAGATACTAACACATACTCTGGTATGACGAAGTGAAAGGAAATATTTGGAACTGATGCTTTATGCCATTCCTTCAACACAGAAACTGGTCCCCACCATTCCGCAAGCCCAAAGCCACTCTGCCGTCCTAACCAGACCCTACCCACTTCCTGGCCCTTCCCTTGAGCCTCCCCCACAGGGCATGGAAAGCATTTTTTTAAACTGGATTGTGGTGATAGTTGGACAGCAGTATAAAGTTACTAAAATCCATCAGATTGGATACTTACAATGGATGGATTGCATGGTCTGTAAATTGTATCTCAATAAAGCTGTTAGAAGTTAAAAAGAAGAGAGGATTGGGAATAACTCTGGGAGCCAATCTATAGTGCTTGACACAAAAAAATGTTTATTTTTTTTTTTAATGAATGGAAGAGATCTTGCTGCATAACACATATTTCATCAATTTTAAGCATACTATTTTTTACATTTTAATGTGCACACCTCTTGCAACTGACTTTACATGTGCATCAAAACTTGAGAATGGGTGTCAGGGGCTTGATGGAAAATCCCAGAAGCTATAATAGAGGGATGCTTCTTAAAGAAGTGCTGTATCACTACATTTTAGATGGCACACAAGACAACCTGATGAGGAAAAGCACATCACTGATGACTGAATCAGACTCTCAATGTGAGAAAACCTTGATGAAAAATCATCAGAGAGTTTGGATTTTTTTAAAAAGTAGAACTGAGATAAGGAGAGAAAGGAAAAAATCCTACGGGATATACTATGATAAAGATAGAAGGTATAGCCCATGGACGACGACAATAGTGTGGTGAAGGCCTGGGGCGAGGGGCAGGCTAAAAGGGGCCAGTTGGGGGGAAAGCGGGACATCTGTAATACTTTCAACAATAAAAATAAATTTTATAAAAACAGAGATAGACGTACACTTAACAACGTAAAGAAAAAGCCTGTCACCCTAACTGATTTGGCTCAGTGGATAGAGCGTCGGCCTGCGGACTGAAAGGTCTCAGATTTGATTCCGGTCAAGGGCATGTACCTTGGTTGCAGGCACATCCCCAGTAGGAGGTGTGCAGGAGGCAGATGATGGATGTTTCTCTCTCATCAATGTTTCTAACTCTCTGTCCCTCTCCCTTCCTCTCTGTAAAAAATCAATAAAGTATATTTTTTAAAAAAAGAAAGAAGAAGCCTGTAATAGGATTAACTAATAGGATTACCTGTAGGTAGTGACAAATACGTAAAAGAGGTATCTCTCCAGAGGAAAGGGAGGATACCTTGGAGGAAGTCTTTAGAGAGAAAAGGTGAGCTGAGAGCACTAATGAGCTGAACATGGCATCAGGGAAATCACTTAATCTCTCTGGGGACGATTTCATTTTAGAGGTTTTCTTGTATGTTAAATAATAGTGTTATCTAAGCAAAGAGCGTCCTCCCACTCAGCACACAGCAGAGCCAATCACTGAACACTGAGTTTTGCAGTGGAGAAATTAAGACACTTTACTGGCAGGGCGCCAAGCCGGGAGAACAGGAGAGCTAAAGCTCAAAATCTGAACTTCCCATTGGTTTTTATTCAAGGATTTTTAAAATATACTTTTATTGATTTCAGAGAGGAAGGGAGAGGGAGAGGGAGAGCGAGATAGAAACACCAGTGATGAGAGAGAATCATTGATTGGCTGCCTCCTGCATGCCCCCTACTGGGGATTGAGCCCACAACCTGGGCATGTGCCCTTGACTGGAATGGAACCCGGGACCCTTCAGTACACAGGCCGACTGAGCCAAACCGGTTAGCACTATTCAAGGAATTTTAAAGGCAAAGACTGAGAATTTGGGGTTAAGGGTCAAGGAGGAGCTGGATGGTTAGGTTGTTTTTATTTTAGTTCTCTTTTTTCTT
This sequence comes from Myotis lucifugus, assembly GCF_000147115.1. Classification (NCBI taxonomy): domain Eukaryota; kingdom Metazoa; phylum Chordata; class Mammalia; order Chiroptera; family Vespertilionidae; genus Myotis; species Myotis lucifugus. The sequence continues at coordinate 147,727 of NW_005871228.1, read as the reverse complement.
TTCATCTTTCGCAGAATTTATTTTATACCAAACAGCATTTTAAACACTGACCTAGAAACTCCCTAATAAGATAAAGCAAAGACAAATGCGTTTATCTTATGAGAAACGAGATACACCATCCTTTATAGTCTTCAAACATTATTGTACTTTAACTTTCATAATTTGACAATGCATTCGTGAACAATCTTCAGTTAACTAGTTTAGCAAATTAAAGACACTTTTAAGCAGACATGAGTTGTTTATTAGGTAAAAATTTTACAAACATTACTTATATTAGCGGTAACGGTAGAGCTGGACAGCAAACTCGTGGGTCCTTTCCAAGGCCACAGCTCTTGGGGCCTGCGGATGTCAGCCTTCGCATCTCCTTGTGCTGTCGACTGGGTTGGTAATCCATTGGGTTTCAGGATTCCTTCTGATAGCCTTGCAGAGTGGATCAACGAGGATAACCGCAAAGAATTTGTGGAATCTTCACCAACCCAGCAAGAATCCAGGACTCTCAGAGCCCCACAGTTGCGTCCACCTCACTCCTTGGCAACAGACTGAAGCCTTCGAGCAAACTGTAGCTGGTAAATACCACGATGGGCAGGCTTGCCTGAGGTCGCACCCTTAGGAACTGAGCATTTGCAGCCACTACGGAGCACTCGAATCCTATATACACACGTAACTTTGGCTTGGCTTTCTATCCCAGTCTGTGCGTTCTATCAGGTCAGGTGGGGTAGGGGGCAGCAGTGCACCCTGAGAAAGAAGTGCATGACATCCCACTGCTTCTTCCTCCACAGCTCCTGGTCGTACTTGGAAGCACCCATCTAGTTGGATCAAATAAAAGTGTTTTAAAATAGCACTATATATGTATATTTTTCATTATAATAACAATGTAGTATTATTGCAGAAAACTAGGAACACATAGAAAATCATAAAGAAAAAAAATACTTGGTACTCCAAGAATTACTATTACCATGTTGGTGCATTATCTGTTCAATTTTTTATACACACAAACATTTGTTTTAATTTGTTTTGCTTTATGAAATTGAGATTAAAATTCAACATATTCTTTGTTTTCTGTTTCTATTTCTTAAAAGCATGATTGTCCAATAACCAAATAGCATTCAATTTTTATAAATATAAAGAATTAGAAAATCCCTCATATTGGCCATAAGGAAAAGTTTTGGCACCAGTGATGTAAATTTTAGTTACAGGAAAAATTCCCTGGGGCAATGTCTCAATCAGGGTCCCTGGGGGAGACAGATGGCACACTTTAAGAGAGTAATTTGAGGATTGTTTAACACAGGATCTATTTACAGAGATCCTTTAGTGGGCAGGGATTAGGTGCTGATGGCACCTAAGGGCATGAGGAAGGAGGAGGGGGCAGTAACTTAAATCTGGAAACAAAAAAACACTCGGTGGAGACCCTGCCTGATAGAAGCTGTAACAGGTACTTACTTGAGGGGCAGGCAGCCGAAATAGATCTTCTGTATCATCCAGCAGTCTCAATTCTGGATATATATCCAAAAAAATAAAAAATAAAAAATAATCAGTACCTCAAAGAGATATGTGCATACCCATGTTCATTGCAATATTATTAGCCAAGATATGGAGGCAACCTAAATGTCTGTTGATGGATGAATGGATAAAGAAATTGTGACATATGTGTGTGTAATAAAATATTATTCAGCCATAAAAAGAAGGAAATACTTTCATTTGCAACAAATGGATGAAACTGGAGGGCATTATGCTAAGTAAAACAAGCCAGACAGAGTAAGATAAATATTGTGTGGAATCTAAAAAAAAGTGGATTGGACAATAGAATGGTGGTTGCCCAGATCTTCCCATTGCCCTCTGGGGGGAGAGAGAAATGGGGAGATATAGGTCAAAGGGTACAAACTTTCAGTTACAAGAAGTTCTGAGGATCTAATGCATAGCATGGTGATTATCCTATCTAATAAAGAGGGAATATGCTAATTGACCCTCACGCCATTGCAAAGATGGCGGAGCCCACAGCCAATAAGGAGGGAATATGCTAACTGACTGCCACGCCCTCAAATATGGCAGCACTCACAGCCACAAGATGGCAGTGCCCAGTTCCTCAGCCCCACTGGGGCACCTGCCTCCGGAGTCCCCCAGTCCCCTCAGCCCCCCAGCCACCCAGGGCCGCCCGAGGCTCAGGTAACCAGGGCCGGCTGAGGCTTGTGCTGCCGGCAGTGGCAGCAGCAGAGGTGTGATGGGGCATTGCCTTCCCCTGATCGCCGGGTCGCTTCCTGACCCTGAGGGCTCCCGGACTGTGAGAGGGGGCAGGCCGGGCTGAGGGACCCCCCTCCAATGCATGAATTTTCACGCACCAGGCCTCTAGTAGTTAATAATACTGTATTGTATACTCAAAAGTTGCTGAGAGTAGATCTTAAGCATTCTCACCACACACAGACACAAAGAGTTAACCACATGAGGAGATGGGTTGATTATCTTGATATTAGTGATTATTCCACAATATTTATGTATATCAAATCATCATTTTAAATATATATGAGTATATTTGTCAATTATTCCTCAATATACTAGTAGTTGGGGAAATTTTTTAATTTTAAAAAGATTTAATAAGTGAGCAAAAGAAAACACTAGGCAGAGGGAATAGCATGTGCAAAGTCCCTGAGGTGGGAACTGAAAGGGCAGTAGACCAACTGGGAAGACAAAAGGGGAGAACAGATAGGAAGATTTTGGCAGGGCCACATTGCAAGGATTTTTATTTTTATCCTTAAAACAAAGATAAGTCATTGATAGCTATTAGGCATCCAATGATAGATTAGATATGCATATTAAGAAAATCATTCTAGCCCAGCTGACATGGATCAGTGGTTGAGTGTTGACCTATGAACCAGGAGGTCACAGTTCAATTCCCGGTCAGGGCACATGCCCAGGTTGCAGGCTTAATCCCCAGTGTGGAGGGTGTAGGAGGCAGCCAATCAATAATTCTCTCTCATCATTGATGTTTCTATCTCTCTTTCCCTCTCCTTCCTCTCTGAAATCAATACTATATATATGTGTATATATATATATATATATATATATATATATATATGTATATGTATATATGTATATGTATATATATATGTATGTATATATATATATTATTTATATAAAACCCTAATATGCAAATCAACCGAATGGCAGAATGACCTGCTGAGACCAGTCAGTGGGGGATGGGGTCAGCGTGTGGGCGGCACCAGGCCAGCCAAGGTGGGTGCCAGCGGGGGCCCCCCCAATTGCCCAGCCAGTTGCCCCACAGATCAGCCATGATTGCTGGCCAGGTCTAGGGACCCTACCCTATATATTGGGAACAGTCTCTTAGGTTTAAAAATTAAAACCTGGCAAGGCTACTCTAACACTGAAAAAAAAGGATGATGAAGCAATGACATGCATGGACTCTGGCTTGCACATTTTGTGGTCAGCCCTGAATCTGACACAACTGTGTGACAAAGCCAATTATTTAACTTCTTTCTGCCTCAGTTTTTTCACCCATAAGATGGGGAAAATGGTACTACTGCCTCAGAAGAACCATGTTATGTACTACTTTTTATAATCAGGGCAAAAAAATGTAGCTGCACATACAACAGCAAGATGCCTTTCACCTGTATGAAAAGTATGGTCACTGGTGCATGCAGCATCCTGGATTGCAAGAGGGATGTCCGACTGCCGGTTTAGGCCTGTAAACCGGCAAGAGGGTGCAGGCCAGGCTGAGGGACTCCCCACCCACCCCGTGTAAGAATTTTGTTTTGTTTGCTAATTTGTGTTTTTGTGACAAATTATTTTTATTGGAATTTTATTTTCTGAAAAGTTGATTAGTTTCTCAAATCTGTAGCAACCTGGACCATCCTCCTATATAATAAAAGGCTAATATGCAAATCGACCCAACAGTGGAACTACAGGTTGCTATGACATGCACTGACACTCAATGCAGGAGCTGCCCCCTGGTGGTCAGTGTGCTCCCACAGGGGGAGCGCTGCTCAGCCAGAAGCTGGGCTCACTGCTGGCAAGTGCAGCGGCGGTGCTGGGAGCCTCTCCTGTGCACCAGGCCTCTAGTATGTATATGCTAGTATATATATATCAAACAGAGGTGGGTATAGCAGTAATCTAAGTAAGAGCTTGGAATATGGTGCTGGATGGAGATGGTAAGACGAAGAAAAGTTTGAGAAATTTCGGGGACATAAAATTGACAAGACTTAGTATATTTCAGATAGGGCTGTGTGGAAGTGGGAACAATGTTGAAGAATCTACTAGATTCCTTGCTTGTAAGCCTGGATGGATGAAAAGTTTTTTGGAACTGGGAAATTATAAAAGAGTCAATAAACTAAAAAAGAAGGAGGAGGGGGAGGAGGAGGAAGACAGGAAGAAGGAGGAGGAGGAGGAGGAGGAGGAGGAGGAGAAAGTTTGGCTGCTTTTTAATGAGTTAAAGACTATATATTCCAGAAATACAGGAAGTTGGTTTTGAAGCTGAACAATGGGAGCAGAAACCCTTTCTACAATTTAGGATTTATTAAACAATTGTCAGAGGAAGGTGATAGGCATGGAGAGAAAGAACTTGGAGGGAGGGCAGAAGGGTACATAAAGTAGACATTGAGAAAAGAGGAATTTATGTAAAAACTAAAGGCCCAGTGCATGAAATTCATGCACTGGGTGGGGGCGGGTCCCTCAGCTCGGCCTGCACCCTCTCGCAGTCTGGGAGCCCTGGGAGGATGTCCGACTGATGGCTTAGGCCCGCTCCCTCTAAGCTGTCAGTCTGACATCCTTAGCGCTGCTGCAGAGGCAGGAGAGGCTCCCACCGCCGCCACTGTGCTTGCCAGCAGTGAGCCCAGCTTCTGGCTGAGCAGTGCTCCCCTGTGGAGCACACTGACACTAGGGGCAGCTCTTCATTGA
>NW_005871228.1:136524-139024 GCF_000147115.1 Myotis lucifugus | reverse complement strand
TTTATGTATTTATTTATTTATTTATTTTCACTTGGGTGTGGTGTGTGTGTGTGTGTGTGTGTGTGAGAGAGAGAGAGAGAGAGAGAGAGAGAGAGAGAGAGAAACATTGATGTGAGAGAGAAACATAGATCAGTTGCCTCCCTTCTTATGCATCCCGACTGGATATGGAACCCGAAACCTGGGTATGTGCCCTGACTGGGAATCAAACGCACAACCAACTGAGCCACACCGGCCAGGGCTGGAGAAGGGTGATTTTAAACCCAGGCTTGAAGGAGAGGGTCTTTGGGTACATGGTGATGGTAAAGGTAGGGAGCAGCATGCATAGTGGAAAGGGCAGTTGCTTTGGAGAGAGAAACAGTTGAGGGTATGAACCTGGCTCTGCCACTTCTCAGCCATGTAATTTTTTGTGAAAGTAAAACTTTTTATAACTGTCTGGTAGGGACTTCAACAAGTACCTTTTCCCTGTCCATGGTGACATTTGTCCAACAAATGTCTGCTGAGCACCAATCCTGTGCTGAGTCATATGCTTCACGCCAGGAACACAAAGATGAGTCAGAAATTATCTATTCCCTTAGGAATTCCCCAGTCCAGTGAGAGCGATGGACTCAAAGAGCAAATTACAAAAAGATATGGGAAGTGCTACTGTACAAGTCATACACCCTGGCGGTGAGCTCACGGAGGAGTAACTAATTCATTGTGGACAGAAAACTCAGGCCTAGCCTACCTCCAACAAGAGGAGCTGAGACTAGGATAGAGGTTTTGATGACCTCCTCCTTATTCTATCTATTTTTTAGCGCTTGTCTTTGCTCTGATCGTCTCTTTCTTAAAAAAAAAAATCTTGGTGCAGTTGTGTGGGCATAGTTTGTAAGCTGCCTCAAACTTAGAAGGAAGGTGTTAAAATATAATAAGCATAACAGCTTGAACATTAGTTGAGGAAGGCGTCGCAAAAGTTACACAGGGGTTGGACCTTGAGGGACGAAAATGAGCTCTCAGTGGTCCTTGGAGTAAAGGATTCCAGCCAGAGGAAGCCCATGTTCGGAGACAGGAAAACATGGCAGGTTCCAGGGCCATGAAGGTGAGTTGGGTCTGGCTGGGTTGAAAAGTATGTGGAGAGGGTGGTGTGCGGTGGAATGAAGAGGGTAGTGTAATCAGGGCCGGATCCAGAAAGGCATTGAGTATCATGTGGGGAGCTTGGACTTTATCTCTTAGGCAGTGGGGGAGAGGTCAGAGGTGTACACCCTGGACTGTGGCACGGTCACCGTGTTTTAGGAAGATCTCTTTGGTCGCTGTTGGAAGAGGGGCTGGAAGTTTGGGAGATCATTGTGGGAGCCTGGGACCTGACCTCAGACATAGGCGGTGAGAATGGGGGAGGAGAGGTAGATATTCAGATAAAAACATCATAGGTCTTGATGATTGGTTACTGAAGTGATAATGAAGGAGCACATTGTGGTTTCTGCTTTGAGAAGCTATGTTGATGTGGCTGAAATCAGGCATCAGGATGTTTGGGGGCAGGGCAGTAATTAATGTTCTCTCAGCTATGGAGTATGGGAGCTTTCTGGGATTCCCATAATGGATAGTTAGATAGAAGTTGCTGGTAGACAACTGGAAATGTGTGTGGTGCTGAGGAGAGAGGATGGGGCTGACACCCTTACTTTGTTTGGGCGAACACTGAGGATCTACTGCGTGCAAAAGATACCAATGAGATGTAGTTCCAGCCTCAGAAACTCACCCTCTGAGGATATGGACATGGATAGGCCGCAGTACAGAGTGATCCTGAGTGTTGCAGTGAGAGGTAAGCCCTTGGGGCTCTTGACCCAGAGATTTGAGAGCTGACGGTTGTTGCTGAAGTGGTGGGAGTAGCAGAGAGAGAGAGAGAGAGAGTCCTCGGAGACCAGACCAGGCTGGAGTGGGAACACCTACACAGGGACTCTGTGTTGTAAAAGCACTTTTCAGGGAGGATACTTTAATAATGATTCCGAGGGAATTTCAGAGAAACGGGAGTGGGGGTGGGGAGCTGGTTTAGGATGGAGCTACAGGGGAGGAGAAGGAAGAGGTCAGAACTTTCAAGAACTGTCATCCGGCTGGTAGAGGGGACTGAGAGGGTGGAAGCACGGGAGGTGGGAGCTCTCGCCTTAAACACAGGCTGGTTCTGCTCACAGTCACACTAAGACACAGATGGTAAAAATAAACACTTCCAAGTTGCAGGACTGCCAGGAGTGGGTGGCGAAGGGGAAGACGAGGCAGCACATTAGAGCAGTGGTTCTCAACCTTCCTAATGCCGCGACCCTTTAATACAGTTCTTCATGTTGTGGTGGCCCCCAATCATAAAGTTATTTTTGTTGCTACTTCATAACTGTAATTTTGCTACTGTTAGGAATCGTAATGTAAATATCTGATATGCAGGATGTATTTTCATTGTTACAAATTGAACATAATTAAAGCATAGTGATTAATCACAAAAACAATATGTAATTATATATGTGTTTTCCGATGGTCTTAG
>NW_005871228.1:96106-135426 GCF_000147115.1 Myotis lucifugus | reverse complement strand
CAATGATGTGGCAACACTAACATGGACGGGATGGCCAGTAGTCGATCGGGCTTTAGAGAACACTTTCTTTAACTTTACAATGTAGAGATGAGGAGTTGGCAGTCAGGGAGGAAAGGGGACTTGCCTAATCTCACAAAGTGAGGGTTGGAGTTGAGAGCAGGGCCCTTGAGTTTTCAATGGGATGGCGGCGGAGGGCTTGAGGGTGCCTAGCAAACGGACATCTTGATAGGAGAGGCTTCCAAAGAGGAAGTAAGGGGGCGGGGGTTAACATGAGTAACGAAGCTTCACTCTTAGGCCCTCCTCTGTCACTAGGGCCCTGGAAGCCCCCTGTTTTGCTCTGAGCCTCAGTTTCCTCAGCTGTAGAGTGAGAGGATTGGACTGAGGTCCCTTTTTAGTGTTAGCATGTTAGGATGGATGTTGCTCCCCCAAAAAGGTGGTCAGAATACAGAGTCAGCAGAGCAGGATAGGAAATAGCCTTTCACCTCTTTACAGCGAATTGATCACCCATAACCTGTTGCCAGGCTTTCCCTCAGGGAATGGGGGCCACATTTCCTGCCGCTCACCTGCTATTTTTGTATACTTTCCTTCTTTCAGTTGTTTCCCAAGTTGTGGCCCTACTCTGTGCTAGTGATCATTCTAATGCCAATCCAGTCTAGTAGGAATTATGGTTCTAATTCTAGATCCCCCCAGTCCTGGAGTAGTGTCCCTGGGCACATCTATCACTGCTTATCACACTGCCTTGCCACCAGCCCATCCACAGTCCACTGTGTTGTATTATGTCTGCATTGGACTAGGATCTCCTTGATCTTAAGGATTCTCAGTCCAGTCCCCTCTCTGATGCCTGCACATGCTCAGTTCATCCTCGTGTGTCCTCTTTCCCTCTGCTTTCTCTTGATCTCTCACCCTAGTGTGGACACATATGTCCTGGTCATTTCTTGCTTTGAAATAGTTTCTGATGTGCACCTCTTTCTTTCCATTAACATTCTCACCACTCACAGTCCAGGCCCTTTATCAATTATTTATCTCAATGATCTCCTTCAACTCTCTCTGTTCATATCCTATACATTCTTAAGAGATCTAGCTCAAATGTCCTCCTGTTGATGAGGAATGAAATAACTTCTTTCCTCCTCTGAACACCCAGTGTGCTTTGTCCCCTATTATGATGTCTGTTTCAGTGTGCCTGTCATTTTACTCAGCAGTTCATGCAGGCCAGCGCTGCTCCTTCCAGGCTATAGGGTTCAGCTTGTCTTTCTGTCTCGCACATATTTGAGGAAGGTACTGAGCCTCTGGCAGGAGTTCATTACATATTTGTTGAATTGTGTGTCTATGAAATAAAAGAATCAATAAGTATTTGAGTGTACAGATGGTCCACAACTTATAATGGTTAGGCTTGCGATTTTTTTTTTTTTGTCTTTACGATGGTGCAAAAGCAATGTTCACTCAGTACAAACTGTACCAGGGATTTTGAATTTTGATCTTTTCCTGGGCTAGTGATCTGCAATATGTTACTCTCTCGTGGTGCTGGGCAGCGGCAGGGAGCAGTGGCTCCTGTCAGCCACGCAATCATGATGGTAAGCCACCCATAGTCTACAGTGTATTGTGTTGCCAGCATTTTTTGGATATTATATTTTGTGTTTTGACATTCCATCATGTCTACAAAAATGTCTACCTGTGTCTCCTACTTCTGGTGAGGAGAAGAGGAAGACAGTTACTCGTGAGATGAAACTCAAGATAATTGCCCCACTGTAGGCAGTTTAATATGGATGGGAGGGGTAGAAAAAACTACATTTTTTTAAAGCTCTAGTCTGTGCTTGTTCTTTATTCCCATTGCAGGGCATCTGTGCAGAGAGAGTAAGGCAGAGCAGGGGGTATAAGTCTCATTTTACAGGTGAGGAACTGCAAGTTAATTGACTTGTCCAGAATCACACAGCTAGGCCAGTGGTCGGCAAACTCATTAGTCAACAGAGCCAAATATCAACAGTACAACGATTGAAATTTCTTTTGAGAGCCAAATTTTTTTAAACTTAAACTATATAGGTAGGTACATTGTTATTAACTTAATTAGAGTACTCCTAAGGCTTAGGAAGAGCCACACTCAAGGGGCCAAAGAGCCGCATGTGGCTCGCGAGCCGCAGTTTGCTGACCACGGATAGGTGAATGCTGAAGTCGGGATTTGAGCCCAGGTTTTCTGCATCCAGTTCTTTGGTTTAATTCATTCACTTTACTTTAAAAGCAGTTTATCAGTGACCTCACATCTGTCCGAGGTCTCAATGCCACAGATCTTTAGTCTTGGTTCCCATTCTGAATGTTGATTTCAGAGAACACGCTTTTCCAGGAAGGGAAGTAGAAGTAAAATCTGGCCAAGTTTCTCTAGCCTTTGCTCGAATTTTGGGACTTAGTTTGACCCTTTGTAGACTTACAATATCACTAGATATTGTATTAGTCAGCTAGGGCTGCCGTAACAAAATACCACAGACTTGGTGGCTTAAAAAACAGAAACGTATGTCTCACTGTTCTGGAGGCTAGAAACTCCATGGTCAAGGTGCTTGCAAGGTAGACTTTCTTCTGAGGCCTCTTCTTTTGGCTTGTGGGTGGCTGGCACCTCTCTGTGTGCTCACATGCCCACTTGCTGAGCCCTGGGGTGTCTGTGGTGTCTCTTCTCATAAGAACACTAATCTCCAACCAGCCTTATGACCTCATTTAACTGTAAGCACTTCCGTAGAGGCCCAGTCTCCAAATACAGCCACCATGGGTGGCGGTTAGGGCTTCAACATATGAATTTGCCGGGGGAGGGGGGGGGGTTTACAAATGTTTGATGCATTTTTGTATTAGGTGGATTTTAAACGTATTTATTACAATCTTCTGGTGGTTTAGTCAATGTTAGTGTTTTGGGAACTGTGCTGATTTCTTTCCTTTTTGTTCTCTTGTCATATTGGGATTGTGTTCTTTTCTTTAGTCCTGTCTATGGGTCTTTGCCTAGCCCACAGGGAACTTCTATTGCATTTGGATTTTGCTGTTTTATTTGACCATTTTTTATTTTAGTGCAGCTTTTAGTGTACTGACTGTTTTATCATGCATGATACTCATTTTGTGCCTAGTAGGCCATTTTACGCCTATATCAGAATGTAGTCATTCATTACATGTTTGCTGAAGGCCCACTGTATGAGGGTCATTGGACTTGATGGACTACAGCCACGCGTGGGAAAGGGTAGCACTCTGTCTAGCAGAACCGCACACAGAAAAGATGATCTGAACTGAGCAGATTTGGGGCACAAGTAAGGCCAGTCTCTCTATTTCTCATAAAAGCGGATACAGCAGGGAAGGATTGTTATGTTGTCATCTATAAGCCATTATGGACATTGTCGAGTAGTTTGTAATCTAGAATGTGCTTTCTAGCCTTGAAGTTTCTATGGATAAGCTTCGGCTGGAGATCTCTTTTGGAAAGTGCTTGTTTACTTAGGACTGTCAGTCAGATGCTCAAGCAGAATGCCAGCATCCCCTTGAGGAGTGGACCATTTTCAAGCTCCATATTATATCTACAGTTATTTTGCAAACATACGTTCTTACCAGATCAATAGCGGAAATTATTTTGGAGCTTGGGTTGGAGTGAGAGAGGTACACCTGGGTGGGGGGGGGGGGAGTGAGGGGCTAAGGGCCCCAGGTTTGAGACATAGAGGGGTGAGATGATGGATGGAGAGAGGAGAGGAAGAGCCACCAAATAGAGCCAGACAGAAGCAGGCCCAGCTCCCCCTGAAGTTGCTCTACCTCGGGACCTTTCTCTGATGACAATTAGATTGTTCTGCAGTTCGACATGTAATTTGAGCAAAGGCACTAGAGATCTGAAAGGAAAAAGCTGAGCAGAGCAGAGGGTGGTAAGGACATTGGAGTAAGACCTGGGTTGGAATCCTGGTTCTTCTACTTACTATTTGTGTGACTACTAGCTAGTCACCGAGCCTCACTTTTCCGATCTGGGAAATATAATTGGTTGGTGGGGATACACAGCCTACTTCCGAGGTTGCTGGGAATCCGTAGGGGCTTGTGGGGTACACTGGCTCACACCAGAATCCCTTTATAGCCCTGCAGACTGCAACCACATGGCCACCAGAATCCCTTTATAGCCCTGCAGACTGCAACCACATGGCCCAGGGAGGCCTGCTGTTCTACAAAATTAAGCAAAGTAAATTGGTAACTCTGGATTTACTTAGCTAGTGATTAAATAACAGTTTAGTTAACAGGCTATTAATGGTCCCCAGGTATTGGCAATTCTGTGTATTTGCTTTTGAGAGCAGTTGTATAATTTCTTCTGGTACTTTAATAAAGTTGTTTTTTTAACAGAAAAGATTATAATGTAACGAATGATGCTCTCAGGAGCTGTTTGGGGGAGGATTAAATGATATACTGCATATTAAACACTTAGTGTAGGGTCTAACTCACCTTGTAAGGTTCAATAAAAGTTATCTGCTGTTATTACAGTTATTAGAGACTCAACTGGCCACACTTAGGGCAAGATCTTTTGTGAATTTAGACCCCCCATGAGCCCACCACCACCTGGTGGCAGCTAGTGGCACTGCATACATTGTGAGGAAGAATTAAATTGCATGTAGTTTGAATTCCACCAAGTAGTATAACAGGGACTTTGTTCAGAGTGTGGCTCATTTGCCTCAGAACTGGAATTCATATATCATTAAACAATGAAGTGACACTTTTCACCTCCACAGTTGGCACAGATTTTTAAAAAATGTTAACAGCAAGAGTAAATAAAGTGTGGAAACAGACATACTCGTGTGTTAATAGTAGGAATGTAAATTGGTGCACCATTTCTGGAGGACAGATGGTGATGTAACAAAAGTCTTCAGTGTTTGCATCTTTTTTGGCAACTATTCCTCCCTTAGGGACTTATCTTGAAGAAATAAAGAATAAAGTATATGAAATATAAATATTTATAAATATATGTGATATATTTATAAAAATACTAGAGGCCCGATGCACGAAATTCGTGCAAGAGTAGGCCTTCGCAGCCCCGGCTGCCTCGACCACCCTTGCAGCCCCGGCTTCGTCCGGAAGGTCGTCTGGAAGGTCGTCCAGATAGTCATTCTGCTGTTTGGCCGTTCGGTCGATTTGCATATTACACTTTTGTTATTATAGATAAAGAATATTACATATAATAGAACAAAATAGAGAACAATAACTTTTTCATTTGTGAATCAGATTCTCAATCCTATGGCAGTGATTCTTAAAACGTGTGGGGGTGCCCTAGCTGGTTTGGCTCAGTGGATAGAGCGTCAGCCTGCAGACTGAAGGGTCCTGTGTTTGATTCTGGTCAAAGGCACATGCCTGGGTTGCGAGCTCAGTCCCTAGTGGGGGCTTGCAGGAAGCAGCCTACCAATGATTCTCTCTCATCATTGATGTTTCTCTCTCTCCCTCTCCCTTCCTCTCTAAAATCAATAAAAGTATATTTAAAAGAACAAAAAAGTGTGGGTACATGAGGAAAAGTAGGCATTTTGATGTCTTGGGGCAGAGGAGTTAGGATGGGGATCAGATCAGAATCTACTCTGGGAACTGTTTAAGGATATTCAGCATACTTATTGATTTCCTAATAAAAACTATAGAAAGTAAAGTTAGTCACAAACATCTTGGTGGAGAGAGATGATGCCGAAGAGATGTAGGAGATGTGTGTTAATAAATTTCAGTTTGGGGAACACTGATTTACAGGAAGCAGGAATATTGATAAAGACAAAAAATTAATTCTGGGTCTTTGGGGAAGAAGGAGCCTGGATTAGGTAATTGTAGGAACAGTAGAGCAATATAATCGAAGGCCTGGGAATTTAGGGGTACAGGGACACATCTGCAAAGATAAATTTCCCCTTATTTTAGTTTTGCCCAAGACCAGAGGGCCAAGCTACTATTGACATATATCTAGACCTCTTCATTTCTGATACTGGATGTGCCCACAATGAATGTGAGACAGGGTACCTGGTATGTGGAGACACTGATCACGGTAGTACTTCATCTAATCTTAATTTTTGGGAGGAGGTGGTGCCAGAGTGGGAGGCCCTGGTCAGCTTCCATTGCCTTCATGTAAAGCCCACACTCCTTGGCCTCAATCTCAAGGCTCTCTGATTTGACCAAATCTCCAGCCTCAGGTTTAATAGATTTCAGCTAGTCACTTCTACAGTAATTTCTCCCCAGGCATAGTGTGTGAATAGCTAGCTTGTAAAAGTGTGATTTTAAATTAGCGTACCATAAATTTAAAGGTCACAGCCTTTTCCCCCTAACTTTATTTATTTATTTATTTATTTTTTACTGATTTTTAGAGTGAGAGGAAGGGAGAGGGATAGAGAGATAGAAACATCAATGAGAGAGAAACATCACCAATCAGCTGCCTCCTGCACACTCCCTGCTGGGGATGAGCCCACAACCCAGGCATGTGCCCTGACCTGGAATTGACCTTTAGGAGCATGGGATGATGCTCAACCAACTGAGCCACACAGGTCAGGCGGGTTAGTCAGTTTTAAATGGACTATATCATCACTGTCTTGATGCTTTTCTGTTACACTGAAAAATCAGACTTGGAGAACAGGAGGACTGGGACATATTGGTCCTTTCACTAATGGGAACATGCTTTATTGCTGCATTCATTGTTGCTTAGCGACATTCTTGCCATAATGTATTTGAGAGATTACTTTTGTAGGGAACTTCCTGTGAGATGTGAGAAAAGTGTGAGGTCAAAACACACAGAGTTTCGGCAGAATAAGACCTTTCCTAAGCACCTATTGTGTGAAAGATGCTGGCTCTGCACTGGGCGGGGGTGAGGGTGGCATGATGACCTAAGGGAGTCATGATTGAGTAATTTGGAGTCACCAAAGGTAAGAGCCCAAGAAATAGTTGTGAAGTGATAATAAGAACACCAGACTCTTCAAACTCATAGAAGATTGCTTATGAGGGACTGAAGGTGGGGAGTGGGGGGAAAAGGGGGGATGTTGGACAAAGGGTGCAAAGTAGTGGTTATATAGGATGAATAACTTTAGAGATCTGGTATGTAGGCATGAAGACTATAGTTAATAACACTGTATTGAACATTGGATACATGCTAAGAGAGTAGATTTCAAGTGTTCTCATCACACACAAAAGTAGCTGTAAGGAAATATGTTAATTAGCCTGAATGTAGTAATCATTTCACTTATGTATATATATATCAAAATAAATTTATGTATGTTAAATATATATAATTTTTATTAAAAATGAAAAGGTATGTAGACTTTAATAATAATGGAGAAAAATGTAATATTTTGACTTTTTAAAATAATATATAATTGGTAACTCTTATTATAATATGCGAACAAAGACATTAGAGGAATATTGCATAATAAAAATGGCTATTAGCTATGTTAAGGAAAAAAAAAGAATACCAAACTATTAGGATAGTCCAGGTTCTTGACTTCTCAAGTTGCCATCTTTGTGATGTTGGGCAATCCATTTCACTTCACTGGCCCTTAGTTCCTTGATTGAAAAGAAGGATAAAGAAAATGTGATATATATGACGTAAATAATACACACATCACACATATACACAATATATGTGAGATATATGTATATAAATATACAATGAAATATTATTCAGCTACAAAAAAAGGAAATTATGCCATTTGTGGCAACATGGATGGGCCTTGAGGGCATTATGCTAAGTGAAATAAGTCAAACAGAGGAAGACAAATAATGTGTAATCTCACTTGTATGTGGAATCTTTAAAAAGGAACACATTCATAGATACAGAGAACAGATTGGCAGTTGCCAGAGGTAGAGGTGGCAAGAGGTAGAGGGTGGGCAAAATGGGTGAAGATGGTCAAAAGGTACAAACTTCCAGCTATAAAATAGTTAAGTCCTAGGCATGTAATGTACAGCATGGTAATTATCATTAGTAATACTGTATTGGTTATTTGAAAGTTGCTAAGAGAGTAGATCTTCAAAGTTCTCATTATAAGAAAAAAAATTGTGGCTATGTGGTTTAATGGATGTTAACTAGACTTATTGTGGTGATTTTGCTCTCTATATATCAAATCATTATGTTGCACACCTGAAAATAATAAATGTTTTATATCAATTATATCTTAATAAAAATTCATTAATGGATAGATGGATAAATAAGATGTGCTATATCCATAATATCATTTGGCAGTAAAAAGGAATAAAGTATTGATACATGCTACAGGGTAGCTATACATTGAATACATTATGTTAAGTCAGAGATTTTCAACCGGTGTGCTACAAGAATTTTTAAAACATGCAATACCTAACTATTTAGTCAGGGGCACGGACCTCTTTTCCCTTAGCTTAATCAAATTTTAAAAATGACAACAGCCAATACAACAAGAGTTGTCCAGAGTTAAAGAAGTAAAAATTATACCTATGTCTGACAAATTGTCAAAAAATACATTTTTTGGTGTGCCACAGAATTTTACTAATTAGTTTATGTGTGTCATGAGATGAAAAAGGTTGAAAATCACTGTGCTAAGTGAAAGAAGCCAGTCACAAAAGACCTCATATTGTATGATTCCATTTGTATGAAATGTCCAGAAAAAAAAAAAAAGAAATAAAAGGAGGTATTGGGCTCAGTCTCGATAAGTGCCCGGGCCCTTTCACTTCTGAAATGATATAAATTATTTACATAGGATTGTCCACTTTAACATGGCTTTTAGACCTTGAGGACCACAGATTCCAAGCCCTCATTTTAAAGATGAAGAAACTGAGGTTCCTCCAGTGGTCGGCAAATGCGGCTCTTTGGCCCCTTCAGTGTTTCTCTTCCACAAAATACCGGCTCTTCCACAAAATACTGACTTCTGCGCATGGGCCACAAAGTTTCAATCGCACTGTACGTGCGCGCCTGCACGTGGTATTTTGTGGAAGAGCCACACTGAAGGGGCCAAAGAGCCGCATGTGGCTCGTGAGCCGCGGTTTGCCAACCACGGCCTAGGAGCTTGGCTGTATCCAAGGTCACAGACATAGTGATGGAAATGCCAGGTGTTTGGGGTGATTTCTTGGTGGTTCTGAAATCTTGATAGTGTTTACATGAGCTCTTATATTTGGTTACACAGTGGCTTCTCGGTCTTCAGCTGTGACAAAACTTAGAGAAAGCTGTTTAGTTGAAAAGCTGCCTAACATTCTGAATTCGGGGAGTAATCAGTGTCCTCACATGAAGCAGGAATAGATAAGTTAACAAATTAGAGTTCCATATTGAAATTCCATAACGGATGTCCAACTTTTATATTTCTGCTGATATTCTTAGAATGGCCAAGGCCTCCAACACAGGACCTACTCGAACATCTATGAAGTACTAAAACCCCACTCCGAGTAAACTTCTGTTTTCCTGAGACTGCCCTAAGTCAACATTAGCAGAAAAGAAAGGAGTGCTGTGTTTCAGACAAGGGGATCAAGTCAGGGATTAGCTTTAAGTGATTTGCTGACATTTTTATTCCTGGCATTTGTAATGATTGTTTCCTCCTTCCCTTTACAGGATAGCTAACGGCCAGGAGAAATAGAGTGGAAAATGCAAAACAACGAAATTATAAAACCTGCCAAATACTTCTCAGAATTGGAAAAGAGCATCCTGCTGGCTTTGGTCGAAAAGTACAAGTATGTGCTGGAATGTAAGAAAAGTGATGCGCGAACTATTGCCCTCAAGCAACGGACCTGGCAGGCGCTGGCCCACGAGTACAACTCTCAGCCCAGCGTGTCACTGCGGGATTTCAAGCAGCTGAAGAAGTGCTGGGAGAACATCAAGGCTCGGACGAAAAAAATTATGGCCCATGAAAGGAGAGAGAAAGTGAAACGCAGCGTCAGCCCACTTCTGAGTAGCCACGTGCTGGGGAAGGAGAAGATCGCCAGCATGCTGCCCGAGCAGCTCTACTTCCTGCAGAGCCCTCCCGAGGAAGAGCCCGAGTACCACCCTGATGCCGCCGCCCAAGGTATGGTATGGCCCTGAGCTCGGCTTGCATGTTCTCGCTGGGTACCTGTTCGACGTGTGAATTTTAAAATCCTGAATTCTAAGGGACTTGATAAAAAAGAAACTTGCATGTCAAACCTGAGTTTCCCAATTCAAAGTCTCCCATGTATGTAGAACATTGAAGTCACATAGTCCATAAAAACAAAAGTACTTGTTTATATCCTTGTACTATCTCTCTTATCGCTATTGTTACTTAAGAATAAGGAAAACGAAGGGGCTACATGAATATAGTTGTCATTAATGAAGTACTTTAGTTGCTCATCTTAACCTATCTCAGATATATTGACGTGGATTTGTTCGAAGGTTTATTTCATTCATTCGATCTTTTTTTTTTTTCCAAAGAAGTGCTTCTTGAGGACCGATAATGTGCAAAGCACTGCATGAAGTCATGCAAAAGGCCACATTAAAAGAGTGAACTATTTCAGACTTAATTCAAGTTGTGGGACTAATAGAGCAAATACCCATTTAGCATTCACCCAGATTAAAAAACAGCATTTCCACCCACTATTATATTGTGATCTACAGTTTTGGTTTGCGGCACTCCTGGTAACTTGAGGAATTCTGGGAAAAAATTATGTTCTTTTTAATATACTTTCGTTGAAAAGATAAACATGTTATATAGCAGTGATGGTGAACCTTTTGAGCTCAGTGTGTCAGCATTTTGAAAAACCCTAACTTAACTCTGGTGCCGTGTCACATATAGAAATTGTTTGATATTTGCAACCATAGTAAAACAAAGACTTATATTTTTGATATTTATTTTATATATTTAAATGCCATTTAACAAAGAAAAATCAACCAAAAAAATGAGTTCACGTGTCACCTCTGACACGCGTGTCATAGGTTCGCCATCACTGTTATATAGCATGGGGAGTGTGTCCAAAGTAAAGAGTTCTTCAGGAAGGAAAAGATGTCATATAATCAAGGAAGTAATGATAGTATGTCATAGCTTTAAAAGGTTGGAATTAAGGGGCTATTGAAATGTCTCCAGGCAAGAAGAGGGTGAGAGAATGCAATAATTCCTGCCTCTTTTAAGATAAGAATGGCTAGTTTATATGAAGATTCATTGTACTTTGCACAAGACACACTTAATAATGTCTGGGAAGATCAGAAGGCTGCTCATAAGGTGTGCTAAAGACACAGCAACAGGAACATCTGATTTGTGGCTTGCAGGATGAGAAATTCACTTATTAGTGTCCTCAGAGTAGTTTGAGCTCTGAGGAACTAGTTAATTAAGAGTCAGAGTGTTATCCGTGTAGGGTGAAAAAGATAATAACCAAGTGAACTGAAAAACACGTTTCGATTAGTACTTTTTTTCCCCTGTAGGCAGATTATCCTGAGAACTTAAGTTACAACCAAAAGTTTGCTTGCTGCTCTAGCTGGTTTGGCTCAGTGGATAGAGTGTTGGCCTGGAGACTGAAGGGTCCCAGGTTCAATTCCAGTCAAGGGCATATGCCTGGGTTGCAGGCTCGATCCCCTGTAGGGTACGTGCAGGAGGCAGCTGATAAATGATCCTCTCTAATTATTGATGTTTCCATCCCTCTCCCTTCCTCTCTGAAATCAATAAAAATATATTTTAAAAAAAAGTTTGCTTGCTGATCATCTGACCAAGGTTAAGTCCAGGAAGCCAGTTGAGCAAGCACAGTAGTTAATGTCATGCGCATCATGCATCATTTTCCAGTTGTAGGAGCTCTGTGTCTGAATTTTGATTCTTGAGTCGTAAGCCACAGTACCTTCCAGCAAACAGTGTTTATGTGGACACCTGTCAGCTCTCTGTTCTGCCCCTTCTCGTTGCTGCTCCTGTAGGGATGAGGCCCACTGCTAATAGTGCTCTTGTTTTCGAGATGTTTGTAGCTTCAGCCAGCTACTCTCCATCTTGCTGACCTTGGAGCCCTGTGAGGCAGTGAAGGGACTGGTGCTGGGGTGGGAGGGAAGGAGGTGAATCAGCAGGGCTACTTTTCAAATTATTTATGTTCCCTGGGAGATGTTACCTAGGAAGGTGCTGGTGTAGACTGCTGTAGTTCACTTTGCAAATCTTTGATCTGTATTATTGTGTATTGATTTCAAGGGTTGTTCTAAGAGGACAGTCTCATTCCCCCTCCATTTTCAAATTTTAGGGTAGGATCTAGAAAGTTCATAAGTGTTTTTCTCTTTCTTTTTGGAGGAAATGATATAATTCATGTATTCATAAACACAATTGATAAGTTTCCAGCAAGAAGGGGATAAATATGGACTCTCAGTGTCCTTCCTGTCATGACATTTGCTAGACACCAACTTGTAAAAGAGATTGATATTAAATTGGATGTTTGTACAAATATGGCACATGAGACTTCTCTTTTTGCTGGTGATTATTAAAGTATAGCCAAATGCTACCTGTTCCTGTCTCCAGGTCAAATTTGTAGTATGGCAGAGAACCATGGTGCTTTGTTAGTTGGGGAGTATGTCCAAAGTAATCCGTTAACACAAGTAATTAAGGTACTGGATCTCTTTCTATACATTAAAACAGCTTTGGTGTTACCCAACTCATTTTGCATTTAATTTACTTTTAGGAAATAAAAAGAAAGCTGAACTTGTCAATCATTCCTTCTGGGTCCTGGTGGGAAAAAGGTTGAAAATATGCAATAGGGTTATGGCTCTCATTACATTATGTGTATTTTGACACATGGATGTGTGTGTGTGCACGTGTGCATATGTATGTGTTTTACTTTAGTTATTATCTCTTATACTGTGCTGCCCAATACAATAGTTAGAAGTCACATGAGGCTAGTAAACCCTTGAAATGGGGGTAGACCAAATTGAAACATGCTATAAATATACACCCTGTATCTTGAAGACTTAGTACCAAAAAAAGATGTAAAATCTCTTACTAATTATTTTTATATCAATTACACGTTGAAATGATAATATTTTAGAAATGTGGGACTTAAAAATATTTTATATAATTAGTTTCACCTCCTTTAATGTGGTATGAGAATTTAAAATCACATATGTAGCTTATATTATATTTCTATAGGGCAGCACTGTTCTAGCACATTGCAGAGTACCTGTTGCAGAATTAGGCACTCAGAGAATTGTGGGACTTTATTAACCAGGATGGAGCCTTACAGTATTCCACTAGAGGCCTCCCTTCAACAATTTTTGTGTGTGAGATAATTTCACCTTTGTCATCTTCATCACTGTACCCAGGATAGTATTAGCTTTGTCAATGACTTTCTTGAATGTACATCTGTATTTGAACTCAGTAGTGTTAAAATGTAAGTTTAACACTTAATGTATTTTCAAAAAACCCATATTCTCCCCTTAAATATGTTAAAACACTTTGTATTCTGTAGATTTATATTTGATAATTTGGCTTTGATACTTATCTTCCATTTTAAGTTAAGTGAGGTTATCTTTGGGGAACATGTTTGCAGAACAAACTAAGGGAAACCACAAAATATGTTGGAAGTGGTCAGCAGGGTAGGATGACAAATGTCAAATATATTTAAGCAAACTAAGCTTTCAGATAGTAATTATATATCTTAAGAGAACTTACAGTTAATTTTACATGCTGTTATTTCTTATAAAGCTTTATTTAAATAATGCAGACATGGGTACTCAAAGCTATAATTAACACAAAAACATTCCTTAATGAATTCCACTATTACCACTATTTACTCCAACTTCGTTCTTCTGGGGTGAGAACTCACGTATAGGGTACTGGATTATATTGCCACTCATGGCACACCGGCATCACTGGTCTGGGAAAAGCCCACTTTTTGTGTTACTTATATGTTTATTCACCATTCAGCACTTTCCTTCTCTTCTCCCATCCCTTCATCATCTAATGTGTTCTCTCACATGTTCTTGAAAGCATGCATTGCTGTTTTGTGCACATATTTTTCCTCATTTAAATAGATTAGAAATTGTGCTATAGATACCATTTTCTTGCCATTTTTCTCTTAGAATAATGTTTTTAAGATCCATTCCCATTGCAGCATGTCAGTCTGATTTGTTTTCTTAATTGATGCATAATATTGCATATTGTGCATCTATCACCTTTTATTTTATTTTTTATTTTTTTATTTTTATTTTTTCAAATATATTTTATTGATTTTTTACAGAGAGGAAGGGAGAGAGATAGAGAGTTAGAAACATCGATCAGCTGCCTCCTGCACACCCTCTACTGGGGATGTGCCCTTGACTGGAATCGAACCTGGGACCTTTCAGTCCGCAGGCTGACGCTCTATCCACTGAGCCAAACCAGTTACGGCTATCACCTTTTATTTATTCATTCTCCCAGTCAGTCCTGTTTCCTTTGTTGTGTTGAGAAGAGCTGGTGTTTGGCCTGAACACAGTTTCCTTCCCATTCTTTTACTGCCATAGTAGGCTTTTCCTGCTGGTATTAAATTCACTCGAGTTGCCCAAATGAAAGAATGCTCCCTTGACTGTGTTCTCTGGTCCCAGGGAAGCCCTTAGGCCTTCATATCCATTTTGCACAAGATTGAGTTGTTTTCTGCTTCGGGTGGCTTTGTTTTACCTGGGAGAGAGATTACATGGTGTGTGTTTGCCGTTCCCAGGGTAGTCTTTTTCCAATTAAGAGAAGATTCTCCCCATCTGAACACTAGCTTTCATTCATGGGAGCTAATATTTGTGTGAGAGTTAATTAACTACCTCATCAGGCTTCTCTAGTTTTAGGTCCCCGCTCCTG
Source organism: Myotis lucifugus (assembly GCF_000147115.1). Classification (NCBI taxonomy): domain Eukaryota; kingdom Metazoa; phylum Chordata; class Mammalia; order Chiroptera; family Vespertilionidae; genus Myotis; species Myotis lucifugus. The sequence continues at coordinate 120,736 of NW_005871228.1, read as the reverse complement.
CTAGAATCTTCTCAAGAGGCCTGGCTTTCTTTTTTCTTTAAAATATGTATGTTAGCACACATTTAAGCTAAATAAGGATTGTTGTAACATACAATCATTTCTGTACTCCCAGACATGAACATACTGTCTTCATGTTCACAGCTCTAGAGAGAGATTTGGAGATCAAAATTTGGAATATACATCTACATTCTTAATAATAGATAGTTTTGTAGTGAATACAGTGCGGAGGCTGCATTTCAAGATACATAAGTGATCAGCTGAGCAAGTGAAGTAGTGAGAGGCTAGGTGTTGTGCTAGTTGAGCTTGGATTTTGGAATGGTGAAGCCATGGATTGGAATCCTGGTTCTTTCAACTAGCCACTTTGGATGTTGTGTTTGATGTTCTGTAATAATACCTCCTTCAGTGGGTTGTTGTAAGGATTAAATGAGGTAATGCCTGTAAAACACTAGCATAGTGCCTGAAAATAGTAGCTGCTGTCATCATCATCATCAACATCATCATCATCTCCCTAAAGCCTAGAATTGTTGAGATAAAAATGAGCATTTAGATATTGGGAGAGAGAGTGATTGTGAGGGCATAAACTCAGGAGTATCCTCCGGAATAAAATCAAAGAGAAAAGAGGCTAAAGGTACCAAAAAATATCTGTGTCCAGTCTTCAAAGAAGATACTTTCAGATCTAAGACTAGAAAGGAAACGGATGAGGTAATTCACTTCACCGTTGATGCTCATATCTGAGGGACCTATTCTTAGTGTCCCATTGCTTTGTCCTGAGCCTCGGCTCTTTCCACCTAGCTGTGCTGTGTGGGAGCCAGTTCGTCCCCCACACATTTCTTACAGGCCCAGCAGTGTACTGGGCCCTGTGCTGGCTTCTTTATGAGGATGAATAAAGGCTAGTCTCTTTGTTCAAAGTATTCTAGTTAAAGCTTCAGCTTGAACAAGTGCTCTGCCAGACATAGGCTCAGGAGGCAGTGGCAGCATGAAGGAAGGACATCTGGTGGAGGCTGGGGCCATTGGATTTGGGAAAGATTCCTAGGGAGACATTTTCATTATCTCTGCATGGTATAGAAGTATTCCTTTTATATATATATGTATTTCAGAGAAGAAGGGAGAGGGAGAGAGAGATAGAAACATCAATGATGAGAGAGAAGCAGTGATTGGCTGCCTCCTGCACGCCCCCAACAGGGGATCAAGCCCGGACCCGGGCATGTGTGCTGACTGGGAATCAAACTGTCAGTGACCTCCTGGTTCATAGGTCGACGCTCAACCAATGAGCCACACCAGCCGGGCCAGAAGTACTCTTTTTAACCTTCTCTTTCAAAAGTAAAATTTTTATCTTTTCTTTAACCTTAATTAGGGACTAATTATGCTTGTTACCCAACCCCTTGTAGTGAAATGATTTAAACAGTAGCCATTTTCCTTTTACTAACAGAGTATTGTGAGTTCCCCCACTAGCCATTAACATGTACAGCATCCTATCTTCTGGAATAATGGAGTGGACATAATAATGTAATCAACTCTTGTGAATAAATAGTATTTTTCTCCAAGGAGACAATTCTCATTATTTAAAATGTAAAACTTCCCAAGAAAGCCTTGGGAAGACTCCATGGTTTAGTGGTTTCCTTATTGAAACTCCCTGATTCATACTAATGTCATTGCCCTATAAAAATAGTGGTGTCAATGTGGCACCACCAAAAATGGCATAATTTTGTATCATATGCTTTTTCCCCCTTTTGTTCAAGGCTTCAGACAGTAAATATTTACCAGGTACCCACTGTGTACCAGGTAAAGTCATTGGTCTCAATGATAAAAGACATGAATAAAGCATGGTCCCAAAATAATACTAGTACAAGGTATGCAAAACACAGACTTTATTCTTGTATTAGTCTTTTATAATTATTGTATTATTTTCTGTATGAACAACTGTAAACCTACTTTTGCCCCACCCCATATGTGTTAAGTGCTGTAACAGAAGAGTAAGTGTAGGGAAAGGAGAGAGCTCAGGGTTCTCAGAGCAAGTGGCATTGATCCTGAGGGAAGTAGGAGTTGGGGGGAGGTTGAAAAAGGGAGAATGGAGTAAGAGTGTGTGTTTGAGTGAGTTGGGGGGCGGGGTGGGGACGGATAATCCAACTTCAGGTTGAAGGAACAGTGAGTCAGAATAGTGAAGAAAAGCATGGCCTTTAAGAATGTGAGTAGTTTGTGGTAATTGAAGGGTGCACAGGATATTTTGAAGAGTAAGAAAAGAAGATAAAGGAAGGTTAGAACCAGATTATAAGGGTTACTTAGGGTAGATTGAAAACAGCCAAAGAGAAGAACCTCGGGGAGTATTAAAAGGTTAGAGGTGGGTGGAACAAGAGTCTGAGTCCCGAAAGGAGACTTGAGAAGAAGCAATCAGTGAGGAAGTTGTAGAAAATTTAGGAGAGGGTGATGGTTTAGAAGCTAATAGAGGGGAAGACATTTCAAAAAGTATGTCAAGTGCCAGGGAGAGGTTACCTAAGCAGGACATTGACAAGGGTCTTTGGATCTGAATATTTACCCCCAGGCGGCAGTGTTAGCGGTAACTGCCAGATATAGATTGAAGGAAGCTAAGCCAGGGAGGATAGGCTCATTTTGCAAGAAGGAACATTTATGAGTTAACTACCCAGGGGAAAGGTAGTGACCAGGAAACAGAGCGATGACACCCTTTTGGACTTGGAACACGTGTTCATGGCTGGATGAGGAATTGAGCAAAGGAGATCAGACTGAGGGAGAACTTAAGCTCAAAACCCACTGTTGGCCTTGTACTGCGGTTTTCTGCTCTTTCAGAGTTGTGCACACTTCAGTTTAGAACTTACATCAACATAACAGGATCATCGATTCTTGATTAAGCTCAGTCTCTGACCCTGTTCCCACAGTCTGCAGTTCTAGAAATGACATGATGAAACACCTTATTATTACTTCTTAAGGGAAAATTGCTTTGGATTTATGGGTTTTTAAAAAGTCAGGTGTGGCAAGGGTACGTGTAGACAGGCAGGCCAAAGCAGATGCTATTTCAGATACATCCTGTACTGGGGGACCCTGTCTTTGAAATAGGATGATTTGCTCTCTGCCTGTAAAATCTTTGAACATATGTTTTCTGCTACTGTTTTTCAGAATCATTTGCTGTTTCAAATAGAGAACTGTGCGATGATGAGAAAGAGTTCATACATTTTCCAGTATGTGAGGGGACCTCTCAACCTGAACCCTCGTGTTCAGCTGTCAGAATAACAGCCAATAAAAACTACAGGAGCAAAACCTCTCAGGAAGGTGCTTTAAAAAAGATGCATGAGGAAGAACACCATCAACAAATGTCCATCTTACAACTGCAGCTGATACAAATGAATGAGGTGCATGTGGCCAAAATCCAGCAGATAGAGCGAGAGTGTGAGATGGCAGAGGAGGAACACAGGATAAAAATGGAAGTTCTCAATAAAAAGAAGATGTATTGGGAAAGAAAGCTACAAACTTTTACCAAGGAATGGCCTGTTTCCTCATTTAACCGGCCCTTTCCCAATTCACCCTGAGACTGTGAGGGTGGCTCCCTTGTGGTTTTGATCTGTGTTGGCAAAGAAAGTCTGGAACATGAACTTGTGGTCAGTCACCTGTAACAGAGCTACAACTAGGAAACGTAGAGTGGTCGTAGTCACTTATTTAAGAATACGTTCAGGTAAACAGCTGCACCCTCTGTACCCCTTCCGTGGCCAAGAAGCTGTTATAGTCTTCAGAAAATTATCACTATGAGTGCTATCATTCTGAATGTAATGTCTCTTAATTAGAATTCATACAAGAACCCTGTGTGAGTGTTGTATTTTTTTTTAAAAATCCAATGCAAGTGTGACTATAAAGGAGTGTGGCTGATTTCTTTCTTTCTTTTTTTTTTTTTTTACCAGACAGTAGAACTTTTCTGTCCCAATGATGCCCTCCCATTGAACGTGGCTGTCCCAGGAGGCCCCACGTCTCTCCAAGTGGTGAAGCTGTCGCTCAGCACTTGCTAGAGGTCTTTAGGGAACCTCCATGAGAGCTGCAGCACCTCGTTCATTTTCCAGTCCTATCCTCTGAGTGTGGACTTTCTGATTTTATTTTATTGTATTACTTTATTTTATTTTTAAATATATTTTTATCGATTTCAGAGAGGAAGGGAGAGGGAGGGAGAGATAGAAACCCCAATGATGAGAGAGAATCATTGATCGGCCGCCTTCCACATGCCCCCACTGGGGATCAAGCCTGCAACTCAGGCATATGTCATGACTGGGAATCGAACCTTGACCTCCTGGTTCATAGGTCAACGCTCAACCACTGAGCCATGCCAGCTGGGTGACTTTCTGATTTTAAACAGCCCAGCATGTGGAAGGATATTTCCTGATGTGGCTCCTCCACTGTTTTTTACTTTTTTTTTTGCCTTTTACTTTTTAAGGTCTTTCCCCAAAGAGGAGTTCAAATAAAGTCGCCAACAAAGGGAGCACTGTTGGAACTAAGAATGTAGCTACTTTGAGGGAGAAATTTCGTTTAGATTTCTACATCCTGTCATGTTTGTTTTATTAAAAGAAAAGACTTGCAATTTTATAGTCACACTGTGTGTGTTCTTTAAAGGTGCTGCCTCCCCCACTGTGTGCCAGGTTTGGCCTTCCCTCTGTAGTTTTCCCCCTACGTTGTACTATTGAGTTAATGATTGCCCTTGTTTCTAATCTTTAGCCACCGTAGGATCCTTCCCTCAGCGTGCTCCTGGTGCTAGCTAATAGTGATGCTATATAGTTTACATTACACAGTTAGCATTGGGCTTTTAAGAACCCATTATCAACTTATTTGGAAATATGGATTGATAAATGGATATTTTGGTTGAGCTGTGATATGGCTTCTCCTGCAGCCTAGTGTTAAAACCAGCCCTGAGAGTTGGGCACAGCAGTAGCTGGCAGAAGGGAAGTGACAGTTACGGCTGGTCAGCAGCTTCTGAGAATGAGATTTCAAGGCCATGGGTTGGGGAGGGAGAAATAGGTATGGCAGAGGCTGTAGAGGGAGTGTAGGACTAGGAGTCAGGGCCTGAATTCTGAGCTTGGTTCTGTCTCAAGTGCTCTGGGACCTTGGGTAACTCCTTTTAATCCTTGACTGTGGTCTTTCCACTCCATAAAGCAAGGGAGTTGGTCTAGATAATGTTCAGAATTTGCTACAACTCCTTGACTATAGGGTGGTCTGCACAGTGTTAGATGGGTACTGCTAACATCATAATTGTCCCAGGGCATGGGTCAATAGTTTACTGCATTGGCTAAGCTTCCCTCCCTCATAATTTTGGAATTTGGGTCTTAGGGACTGTAAGTTCAGTAAGGTACACAAATACTTGTTATTTATGAACTGCATGAAACAAATGGGTTTCACTTCATTTTATACATTATCATTTTTAAAAAAATATATTTTTATTGTTTTCAAAGAGGAAGGGAGAGGGAGAGAGAGAGGAAAAAAATCATCAATGATGAGAGGGAATCATTGATCAGCTGCCTCCTGCATGCCCCCTACTGGGGATCCAGCCCACAACCCAGGCATGTGCCCTCACCGGGAATCGAACCATGACCTCCTGGTTCATAGGTCGATGCTCAACCACTGAGCCATGCCAGCTGGACTATACATGATCATATTTTAAATCTCTTAAAGGAACTGGTTACTTAAAGGATCCCTGTGAAGACTAGTCTTCTTCAAAAGAAAGGATCTGTGTTCTTAACTTAGTTTTTACCAAATGGACCTTTTTGTGAAGAAGCATCTGGATAAAGACCCAAACTTCAATAGTTTACGAGAGACAGAACTTGACTTTTCATGCCCTCCCGCCCCCTCGGGAGCACAGGTGTGGAATGAGAAAAATTTGCCTTTGCCTCACCTGTCCATCTGGAAATCTTGTTCATACGCAGGTTCTGCAGCTGGACCTGAGATTTTGCATTTCTTACAAGCTCCCAGGTTATGCCAAGTTCTGCTTGTCTGGTCACCACCCTTCTCTTTAGCAAGGTTTTAGAGGACCCTAAGATGTTTAGACTTATTCTAAAAAAAATTGGGGTTAGGTACATCTTTGTGTACACAGTGTGCTGGGTATTATTTGCTCAGAATTGACCCAAACAACAATGTAGGACACAAGAAAATGCTCACACACATAATGGAACTATAAAAGCATCCAACTAATTCCTCACTGAACAAATCAAGGATAATTGAGTCAGCAGCCGAAAGCCCCTTGTTCTACCATTAGTGGTATTTATGAGTTCCTAACAGTAGTTTTCAACCTTGGCTGTGCATTAGAAATGGTATTTTATAAATAATTAATCCCACTGGGTCCTGCTACTGGAGGATTCTGATTCAGTTGACCTGGGTTGGGGCCTGGTCTGCTATAGTTTTTGGCAGCTTTTTAGGGGGCTATGATATATAATTGGGGATTGAGAAACATTGGAGTAGAGTTCATATCCTGTGAGGTCATGCAGAAGTGAGGAAATAATGCTCAGAGAAGAACCACCTGGCACCAGGCCCATAGCTAGTGGATGGCAAAGCAGAACCTCAGTCCTAGGTCTCTTGACTCAAAAAGAAAAAAAGTCCCACCTACCCACCCCTGCCCCATCCCTCAAAGTTATATAGTGGATTTGTTATATCTTTAGAGCCAGGTCATGTTACAGGGTACTTGTAGTGTCTCTATTCAAGAACAGGTCCATCTCAATTCATTTTAATTTTAATTTTTAAAAATATTGTTATTGATTTCAGAAAGGAAGGGAGAGGGAGAAAGAAACAGAAACATCAATGATGAGAATCATTGATCGGCTGCCTCCTGCATGCCCCACATTGACTGGGAATCAAACCATGACCTCCCAGTCCATAGGTTGTGCTCTAGGAGGCAGATTAGAAGACAGACTGAGATTAGAGGAGACTGGGATCCGTGAGATGAGGTAAGAGGGTTTGGTCCTGATTAGGATGAGATGATAGGAGGATCCAGAGGAGGCTGTAGAGAAAATGAGGGAGACCAATGTGAAGGGCATTGCAGAAGTGGAATCAGACAGGATGGGCAGTTGATTGCTTTTGTTGGGGAAGAGGGATAAAGTTTAAAGCTAGATGCCTGAAAGAATGATGCTTGCCCTAGCTGGTGTGGCTCAGTGGATAGAGCATCGGCCTGCAGGCTGAAGGGTCCCGGGTTTGATTCTGGTCAAGGGCACATGCCCGGGTTTTGGGCTTGATCCCCAGTAGGGGGCGTGCAGGAGGCAGCCAATTAATGATGCTCATCATTGATGTTTCTATCTCTCCCTCTCCCTTCCTCTGAAATCAATAAAAATATATTTTAAAAAATAATGATGCTGCCTCTTGAAATAAAGGAAGAAAGGATGCATTTCTGACTTTGACCCATCTTAAGAGAGACCCACACACAAACTAGTGCGTTGCCTCAAACACTGGCATCTCCTCTCATTTCCTTGGCTGTCACCTCTTTGCTCTGATTCCCGCCTCTTCAGCTGCCTGTTCATCTGACACATTAGCCCCTCCCTGCTGGGTCCTTGTCACCCCACTCATTTGGTACTGCCTCTGCCATCATCACCTCCATTGCAGCTGGTGGTATGTCAGTCCCCTTCTCTTATAATGACTTCATACTAGAAAGATCAGAAAAGATGATTTCTTTACCTTGAGCTTTAGTTATTTTCTAGACAGATGGTATCTATAAATCTCATTTTAAAAAGATGTCCCATGTTGTATAAAGGAGCACTGGCTGAGAGGGGTTGTTATTCCCCATGTATGCTTGTTGCAGCCCCTAAACGCATTGGCTTTTTTTTTTTAAGAGAACAGAGGAAGAGGGGTGGCATGGTGAGAGAGTGCATCTGAGTTGTCGGCAGCCTCCGCGGTGTCAGATCAATCACATCAGCACTGGGTCTGGACCAGGGGAAAGGAGTGGTTCTCCTGCCTCCTGGGAATGTCAGAAGGACCCGATAATTATATTTGGCAAAGCCAGGAAGAGTGGCGCTGTAATGTCATTGCTAAGAATTACCCTTTCAATAGCATTTCTGGATGCCTGGGCTTTTCAGATGGAATGACACTCCCTTTCCGCGGTGGCTTCCCTTTCTGTTGGGCAGCTTCCCAGCTGGTCCTGTTCGTTCTTGCCCTCACGTTGAGATGTTTGTTTTTTCTTCTGTTTTCCTCCCTCCCAGCCCTGTTTCTCCAACCCCTCTGTCTGTATCTACAACGTTCCCACTTTCCCGGTTTTAGAGATGTAGTCGTGTGAAAATGCGTGTGAGGGAAGTACTTGCTGAAGGACAGGAGACAACATCTGGCGTCAGCGAGGTGAAGTAATGACTTGCTTCCAGGCTGCACCCGCTGCTTCTGTGCCGGTGGTATTCAGAAGTCATGGGAGAGGTCGCCAAGGATCCGTGACTACAACACATTCTTTTCCTAATTGCGCCATATGTCATGCCCTTCAACACAACTTACTCATCTCTGCCTCAGTTTTTCCATCTGTGAAAGTGGTGTAATACTTATCTACCTCCCTTGAATGTCGTGAAGATTAGTCTGTTAGCAAAACACTTTTGAAATAAAGAGTGATGTAAAGCATTTTAACATCATTGTTGTCATTGTGAAATGGATGCCCGTCTGCAGGAATGCTGCGCTGTGGGGGGAGACCATGGTTTAGGGACACCCAGTATAGAAAAATTCCATAACAGATAACAGATACAAGAGTGTGATTATTTGTGAAAAATTTCAACATGGCATTTCCTTAAATAGCCTTTTGGTGCAGTTAGCATGAGATTCAATTTATAGAATGGTGATTTGCATAAGATTTTAAAAGTATACATCTATTGAACTTGTATTACACAATGTGATTGTTGGATTTGCAAGCTGAGTGCTAACCTAACAGTGCAGTTTATCATTATTAGATGGGAAACTTCTATTTCTCCATTATCCAGATCCCCAGATTGTGTGTGAAGGCTTCTCTCACTGTTGCCGCTGATTGGAATGGGTTTGTTGGGGAGAAAATTCCAAATTCTGTTATTTAAAATGGATTAGTTTTCATCAAAAGGATACTTGTTATAGCAGATTCCAGTTCCTTTTCTGTCCCATCATCTGATTCAACTTCCAGAATAACCAAGAAGGAAGTTCAGAGGCTGGTACTGTGCTGGTGAGCTGCATATGGATCTAGATTCTTATCTTTGAGTCTCAAAAGTACCTTTAGATGGGCTGGTGTTATACTTTCTACAGGACTGGAGAGTGGTCACTCTAGTCACTCGGCGACTGGGAAATCTGGTGGGTAGCTGGGGAAGACCTACTCTCATGTGGTCACGCTGAGCCCCATGCTAAAGGGGTAGAAGCTCTCTGAGGAAGCTCCTCGTTGTGACTGCAGAAGTACAAGAGGGCAGCCCAACTGTGGGAGCACAGCTCAAATTTCAGTGTTATATCTGCTAATATCTCCCTGGCCAAGGCAAGTCTTCTGATTGAGCCCAAAGTCAAGGGGAGAGAAGTAGACTCCTCCTAAGAAGGTAAGATAAGGAGGTGAATATTTTTTGCACAATAATCAAATCTACCACAGTGTCACAAGTGGGAAGGGAACTAGTGGAGTACCAAGAAATTGAGTCCAAGACTTTCTTCTCCCATCACAAACCTTCATCCTAATCTCTCCTTCCAGCCTCCCCACTCTGCGACCCTCCCCAAACATACTCATTGGTCTCTTGGTTTCAGAACCAGGCTCTGTGAAATTCTATTGATCTCTCTACCCAGAGTGCTCTCAGCTTCTCTACAACCCCTTCTCATCACCCATGCTGCTGAAGTGTCACCCATTCTTCAAGGTCATACGACATCAGGACACATTTCTGGAACCTGGGTGGTGGTCCCAGCTTTGCCAGAAACTCACCATGTGATTGAGGACAACTTAACTACATCTCTCTGGATATTAACTTGATTCCCTCATTTGTAAAATAAAAGTGTTGGAAGAGAGGATCTTTGAATTCCCTTCACCTATTTTATTTTAAATATATTTTTATTGATTTCAGAGAGGAAGGGAGAGGGAGAAGGAGATAGAAAAACATCAATGATGAGAGAGAATCATTGACTGGCTGCCTCCTGCATGCCCCACACTGGGGATTGAGCCCGAAACCCGGGCATGTGTCCCTGGCTGGAATCGAACCTGGGACCCCTCAGTCCGCAGGCTGATGCTGTATCCACTGAGCCAAACTGGCTAGGGCATTCCTTCACCTATTTTAAATTATCTAATTCTGAAGCTAAAGTTACATCATGTAACCCAAGTTTTCAATTTCACATTCTCTTTAAAAGATAATGTGTACTGCCTGGCTGGTGTGGTTCAGTGGTTGAGCATCAACCCATGAACCAGGAGGTCATGGTTTGATTCCTGGTCAGGGCACATGCCTGGGTTGCAGGCTCAATCCCCAGAAGGGGGCATGCAGGTGATAGCCAATCAATGATTTTCTTTCATCATTGATGTTTCTATCTCTCCCTTCTTCTCTCTGAAATCAATAAAAAAATTCTTTTAAAAAAAGCTAATATGTACATAAATAGAGTTCAAATGCTTTATCCAAGTTGATCAGCCCCAAGGTTGAAAGCACCATTTGTGAAATTTATTGATAAAAGTATAATGATGTTTATAAAACAATCTAAATATAGTCAGTACAAGAATTTCTATATAATGGGCACAAAAGGGTTGTTGCTTTCCAAAATATAATTTTCCCAACAAAATGTAATTGGCTGCTGTGTACTTATCTGTTTCAAATTGCCCAATTCTCTAGAATATAGAATCCTTCTACTTTCTAAATTGCTCTGTTCTAAGGCAATACTGTGCCCAGAATATGTACATTTTTGAATATGCTTTTAAAATTCTCATCAGTTGATTCCAGTAGATGATATTTGTTATAAACATCCAGGGCTGTCTAAAAACCTACTTCAGCCCTAACTGGTTTGGCTCAGTGGATGGAGCATGGGCCTGTGGACTGAAGGGTCCCAGGTTCGATTCCGGCCAAGGGCATGTACCTTGGTTGCAGCACATCCCCAGTAGGGGGCGTGCAAGAGGCAGCTGATCGATGTTTCTCTCTCCTCGATGTTTCTAGCTCTCTATCCCTCTCCCTTCCTCTCTGTAAGAAAATCAATAAAATATATTAAAAAAATAAAAACCTACTTCAAATGTGAGGAAGGAAGTTAGCATTTATTGAACATTGTCTATGTGTCCTAGGCACATTTGTATATTATTTTACTTAATTCTTAAAGTAATTTGCAGGAGTAGGTAATATTATCCATGTATTAAAGATAACAAAATGAAGCTTAGAGAGGTTAAGTGGCATTCAAAATCACACAGCAAAAGTTCTGGAGATGATTGCATAACAATGCGAATGTATTTAATGTCACTGAACTGTACACCTAAAAAAGAGTAAAATGGTAAATTTTATATTATTTCACCACAATAAAAAATAGAAAAACACACTTAGCTTAGCTAGATTTAGATCCCAGTATGCTTTGGTTAGGCAGTTAAAGGTATGGAAGGAAATAAACACTTTGTCTGGTTATATTTATGAAGGCATGTTAGGACTGTGGAGCCAGAAACAAAGCAAAGCAGAGAGAAGAGATGAGTGATGTTAGTAAAGATGTCCACAATGGCAAAGGTGGTACCCGAATCTGTCTGAGAGCAGACGGGGAATCAGTGCCCAAGACAAAAAGGAGAAGTCATCAATCAGTCTTGCCATGTAGATGAGTGTTTCTCCTGTATTCTAAGCGTGAAAAGGAATCACCTGGGCATGTTGTTGTAAACACAGATTCTGATTCAGTAGGTCTGGGGTGGAGCCAGATTTTGCATTTAACCATCATGGGCCACACATTGAGTAGCAGGGACACTATTTAGATCACAGTGACCTCCAGGGCAGCTCTTTGGGCGTGGTTTCAGATCCCTTGCACCAGAAAATCAGGGGTGCTTTCTCAAAGCCAATAATAGGCCCCAACCCAGACCTACTGAATCAGAACCTCTGAGGGCAGGGTAGGAATCTACACTTTTACCAAGCTTCCCAGTTGCTTGTCAGGTATCAAAGTTCGGGAATCCCTGCTAATAGGACATCACCATGGTCTTACAACTAGAATCGCTTCACTTACATCCCGGTTTCCTGTTTATAAAGCCTTTCACATCCTGTCTCTGCTGAATCTGTACAGCAGACTCACGAAGGGGATACCATTAGCCCCATGCTGAAGACAGGAAGCTGACATCTCCAGTGGCTAAGTGCTGGATGCAAAGATTTTCCGACTTCCAGGAAAGTTCCTCTTATTATTTCACGGCTTTCTCTCCCACTTTACCACATCCTCACTTATACTGCTGCACAATTAGAAGTTCTTTTATGTCAAAAAGCTTTGCAGAGCGATTTTCTTGCTATGATGCTTTTAAAGATTTCAATCTAATTTAGCACATTAAGGACAGTTTATGCTTATAGGCCTAAAGTGATCCAAGGTCATAGCAAAAAAAAAAAGTTTCAAGTATTGAAGAAATAGACTGCCTTGAGTTCTTTTTTCATCTTTTTAAAAAAAATCTGTATATACCAGTTGTTAACATTTTGCTTTTCTCTCTCCTCTTTCAACCACTTGAAAGTTGCAGACAGTATGACACTTCACCTCTAAAGTCTTCAGTGTGCATGCACTAAGGAACATTCTCCTACATTACCACAATCCCATTATGACACCTAAGAAAAATAACATCAAAGATAATATCATCTATATGTAGTCTACATCCAATTTCTTCAGTTGTCTTAAGAATGCCTTTATTGCTTTTTATGTGCTTGGATCCAACCCAGGCTTATTGAGTTTGCTTGTCTTGTCTCTTTAGTCTGACTTAATCTAGAACAAGCTTCTCTCATTTTTTTTTGTCTTTCATGACATTCAATTTCTTTTTAGTTCAGGCCCTGTCAATGCACCCTACATTCTGGATTTATTTTATTACTTCCTTGTGATTAGATTCAGGTTAAACTCCTTTGGCAAGACTATCATGTAGATAATGTCATCTACTTCTCATTACATCATTTCAGGAGCTACATGAGCAAAAGCTGCCCCACCATTGGTGAGGCTAAATTTGATCACCTGGTGACGGCTATATCTGCTAGATCTCTCCATTAAAAAGCGATTTCCTTTCACTCAGAGTTAATAGGTTGTCTGTGGAGTAATACTTTAAGACTCTGAATATCCTTTTCCCTAACAACCTTTCATACAATGGTTTTAGCATCCATTGATGATCATCCATTACTCAGTTATTTCATGGGGATTGCAAAATGATTAGATCAACCTTTGCCATTTGCCGGGATTCATATGGAAGAAAGGTATGCCAGATGTGAGAACATCTGAATTCAGGTCACCTCAAGTCACGCTGGCTACTCAGAAAGCAAAGGCTCCACTTTGCCCCAACGTTCTTAAGAGATCAGCAGCTCCTTTAGAATTCCTTTGCTGGAGGTGAGTAGGAGGAAGGATAGTTTTTTCTCCAATGCGGATAAATGCTCACCTGAGAAAGGAGGCTCCTAACTCTCCCCTCCTCGGCACCCCTGCTCCAGGCTGCTTCTCTACCTGGTGTCTGTCGCCGGTGCTATCCATCTCTCCTGAGCTCTCCTGGGGGAACTCACACGCTTTCGCTCCCCTTATCATCAATGACTTCAATTTTTTCCACCCTTCTCAAATCTGATCCAAAATTTCTGTGTAATAGGGATTTGGGGCAGTAATCTGGTTGAAAGTGGTATCTATTATATACATGGCATGTTATAAATCATTTTTTAAAAAGTAACTTTTTATAGAAGATTGAGGAAGCAATTGCCTACATCAAAGATGATGATGAAGATTGGGGTGGAAAGGCTAAGAGGGGGCTGATGATGATTATAGTGGCATCAAAGCTACCTTAAGCTACCTTTTGATGCAGCCACTCCCTCTCGCCCCCCACTCCCCCCACCTGACTCTACTGCCCTTCTCTAGCACATAGAAGTCAGGATTCAATAATTTCCTCAGTATTTCACTACCGTACTCACAAAACCACCTGCATCAGCTTTCATTCTCTCTACCTTCCTTTTATTACAAAGAAGAAAATGTCTTCTCTTAAAAATTAGTCACTCCATCTGTGCTTTGACTTTCACCCCTTCATGTCTTATACTACTGATAATTATCTTGCACCTGTGTTGTGTAATCAACTCTCTCCCACCCCCTGAAATTGTTACAGTCTCATCTAGAAACGTCCCCCCTCCAGCCACAGTCACCTCTAGCTTTGTTGCTCTTCTCTTCACAGCCAAGCTGTCTAAATGTTCTGTCTCCAGTTCCCACTTCCTACTCATGTCTCAGTAAACTCTAATCTGGATTCTGCCCCAACCACTTCACCAAATGGCTCTTGCTAAGATCACCGATGACTTCAAGAGACTGTATGCATTGGACACTATTCAGTAATTATCTTGCTTGACCTCTCAGCAGCATCTGACCAGTTGACCATGTCCTGCTTTTTGGAACACTTTTGTTCCTTGGTTTTCCTCCTATTTTCTGGTAGTTCTTTCATTGTTTCCTCCACTGAAGCTCCTCAGGGCTTCAGCCTAGGCCCTCTTCTCTTCTAATTTTATGGTATCTCATTAAGTCATCACGCCCACTTCCAGGACTTCAATTAATTTATCCTCTGATGACTCCCACACTTAGAGGTCCACCAGACTTAAAATCCTACCGCTGCAGGACAGATCAGTACAGATACTTCACTGGCCCCTCGTAACTGAACTCATCACCCTTTCTCCAAACCTGCTTTTTCTCCAAAGATGGATTTTTTAGGAAATGCTGCCAAACAAGGAATGGCCCTGGCTTGACACTTTCTCTCCCTCACCTCCCAGTCAGTCACCAAATTCTATTGAGTTTAGCTTCTTAATCTAATTTATTGACTTGTCCCCATCTTCCTTAGTCAGAGACATGATCATCACTCACCTAGACCACGGCCACAGCTCTTCCACGGTTTCCTTGGGTATGTTTTGCCTTTTCCAGTCCATTTTGCACACTGCAGCCCAAGTGATTTTTAAAAATAGCTTAATTGAAATACAATGAACATACCTTATAGTTCACACATTTAACTAAATGGTCTTCTAAAAACATAATTCTGAGCAGGGTTGTTCCTTGTTTATAATCTTAGGCTCAAGTCTGAATCTGGATTCTGGCTTAAAAGGCCCTGTATGACCAGCCCTTATTTCTGGGGGTCTCCAACTTCCTTCTTTGTGTGATTTGCCTCCTCACTGGGATCAGCCACAGATGCCTTATCTCTGTTTCTTGCCCTACTCTTTATTTCATTTTTACATGTGGAACTTTATAGAATACTGTTCCCTCTTTACCCCTTCTAATTCTTCATCAGTCTTTTAGCCTTAGTTTAAATATCACTTCTTTTAAAAAAATTTTTTTTATTGATTTCAGAGGAGAAGGGAGAGGGAGAGAGAGATAGAAACATCAATGATGAGAGAGAATCATTGATCGGCTGCCTCCAGCATGCCCCACACTGGGGATCGAGCCTGCAACCCGGGCATGTGCCCTGACTGGGAATCGAACCATAACCTCCTGGTTCATAGGTCGATGCTCAACCACTGAGCAACACCGGCCGGGCTAAATATCACTTCTTTGGGGAGGTTTCCTTAATACCTCCAGCCCCTGGTACCTTAGGGGGTCCCTGTCTAATGCGTTAACACATCCCTCATAAAACTCTTCACAATTGTAAATGGTTGTTTAAAGTCTGACTTCCTGGTAGACTGTAGGACAGACACTGTGTCTATTGTTTCTTTCCATCCTCACTGCCTAACATGGTTGCCTGGCACGGAACACAAATACTGTTAGATAAATGTTGGATGAATGGTGGTGCTCTCCATGCCCTGCCCTGACCCTGCTCCATTGTTGTTGAAGCCACCACAGCTAGAGCTGCTCTAAGTCTTACCGCTGTTGCTCTTCGTTGAGAGGAACAGCATCAGAATGTGGTCTGTTTTACAACTTGTTTAATTAGGAACCCAGACTAAGTGCCGAGTCTAACGGTATTAACCCTGAGGTTGAATCCTGAGGCCATCAGACTGTAGGGAATACTTTTCAACTGGGAGCCAAGGGAGGAGAGTTAGAAAACAGCTGTCACAATTCAAGTTCACATGTACTGTACAGATGAGTGGCTATATACCATAATGTGTGCATGGATACACATATGTAAGTGTGCATGTACAAACACAGGGCCCAGCTGTCACACTCAAATATGCATGGATGCATGCTCTCACAGAAGCAACCTGATACATACTCATTTCTAACATATGTACACAGAATGCAAATTGACATATGCTTGGCACTTATGCATATGTACCAAGGCAAGCTGATACACTCACTACATATGTACACACACAGGCAAAGGACATATGTTCGATACATATGTATACATACAGAGGCAAGCTGACATATTTAAGCACATGCAGTAGTAAAATATAATTATTTAGCTCCATTTGACTCACTCTAATTCTTTCATGTACTTAGCTTCTTGCTTTCTCTCTCTTTCATATTTCTTAGCTCAGTCGGTGCCAGGCTCAAGTTTCCAGGCTCTTGGCTGTAACCTCGTGTCCTTCCCTTTGACCCACCTGGCTCTTTGTCATGACTTTTCTTCCCAGCCGTTTGGCGGTCCCTGCCAGCACCCTCCTGCAGGTGTCTCTAGTAGCCAGACAGCTCAGATGAACTCTTTTGACTGCTGACTTTCAGTCCTTACGTTTCGTTTTGGACCATAAGCTTTGGAGTCAGAGAGACCTCAATTTGAGTCCCAATCCTGCTGCCCTCTCGCTATGTAACCTCTGACGAGTTACTTAACCTCACCCAACCTCACTTTTCTCATCTACAGGATGAGGATAATAATAGCACCTTCCGCACTAGGTTTTTGGGAGCATTAATTAGATAATCCACGTGGAGCTCTTAGCCTCGCATATATATGCAGTTAATGGCTACTGCTACTAATAATAGCTAACGCTTATAATGTGCTTACTGTGCCACTATTCTTTCTAGCCAATTATTTATTGAGTACACTTACAATGTACCTAACATGATTCTAAGCACTTTACTTATACAGACCCATTTTATCCTTACAACAACCCTGTGAAGTAGGTACAAATTTTAGCTCCAATGTTACAGATTATGGGGCTAAGGCATAGAGAAGTCGAGTAACTTGTCCAAGGTCATAGAGCTGGCAAGTGGCAGAGTTCAGATGCACAACCAGATGGTTCAGTTCCAGAGCTTACACTCTTAATTACTATGCAATACCTCTTACCATTCATGTCTGATTAGCTTTGTCAGAAAAACTATTTCTTTGGTATAATCCTTTATGAGTTAAACCCATGGAGAAATTTTGAATTGCAGCTGAAAATTTCCATTTGCTGAAAGATGGAGAAATGTCTTCATTCTGTATTCAGAGCGATACCGAACAATCAAATGACAAGACCTGTAGGAAAAACCCAGACGTGCCTCCTCGGTCTCTCCACCCACTCACGGGGACTGTTTGGGTGAGAAGTGTTTCACATCGACAGTGGGGAAGCCTGCTCTCCTCCCGGCAGAGTGAGGCTACCTCTCTGGGTTCCCACCGCACTTTTTGTTCAGATATCGGTGATCCTTGGCTCCTCGGCTTCTGTGCATCGATGTAATTGAGGGCCATTAAGGGGATGTGGGTAGCAATAATAGTGCCTTCAACTGGAGTTGTAATTATAAGCAATGCGATCACAACAGTCCCTGGGTGCAGGCACAGAAGCCTCCACAAAAGAAAGCCACCTGCTACATTGGCAGGGGGCTCAGGATGCTCAGGGTGGCTCGAGCACACTCCGTGGTGGCGGCAGTCTTAGCGATGCCAATCTTTGCTCTGTCTTGTATCAGGCGATGACGCTTCTCCACCTCTTCATGCTAGTGATGTGGTGGGGCTTTGAGGTCAGATGGAGCCAGGTAACTCCAACTTCCTAGCTTTCTGGTTTGGGCAGGTCACTTACTCTTACGCATCTCCGTAAAATGGAAATAATACCTACCAATGGGTGGGTGGGAAGATTAGTGACAACAAATATGAAGTGCCCGGCAGTACCTGGGATGTAGCAGGTCTTCAGTAAATGATAACTGCTATTGTTATGGCTCGATCCAACAAGTAGTCTCTCTCACTGATATTATTATGATGGGGTCTCCCTTACTAGACTAAAAGTTCTATGAAAAGCAGGGTCTTTGTTTTGTTCACTGCTCTTTCTCTGCTTCTAGAACAGTGCCCAGATCCTAGTAGGTGCGCAGTAAGTATTTGTTGGATCAATGAATGAAATTTAAAACAAGTTGACCTTGCTCTCTGTCCTTATTGGACTGGCCTGCACTCAGACCCTTATACTCACAGGCCCTTTGCTTATGATGGTCCCTCTGCCTGAAACACGTTCTCTTCACTTGGTGAAGCTCTACTCACCCTTCTGATCTGTGCCAGTCTAACAGGTAAACCCTCTGACCTTCCCCTTCATAGCATTTATCAACATTGTTGCAGTTTTATTTGTATAATTGTTTAATATTTTACTGTAAACTTCATAAGGACCATGGACCAAGCCTGTTATACTCATCATTGTATTGTCAAGGACCAGGAATAGGCCTTCAATAAAAAACTACTGTCCTAACTGGTTTGGCTCAGTGGATAGAGCATCAGCTTGAGGACTGAAGGGTCCCGGGTTCAATTCCAGTCAAGGGCACATGCCCAGGTTGCGGGCTCGATCCCCAGTAGGGGTGTGCAGGAAGCAGCTGATCAATGATTCTCCCTAACCATTGATGTTTCTATCTCTCTCTATCCCTCTCCCTTCCTCTCTGAAGTCAATAAAAATATATTTAAAAAATTACTGAACAAATTTTTTTAAAGACCCCTCTCTCTAGAAAGTGAGGTCCGATATCTCGTGCTGGGCCGGAGGCCAATCCCAGGCTTGCTCCAGCGCTGCCCCATGAATCATTCCGACGCTCCTGATGGAGCTCAAGCTCTGTGACTTTCTCCTACGGGGGCCAATTTGTCAGCCCCAAATTGTCTCATTACTGTGTATCAGGGCTCTATTATGCCGCAATACCCTTCAGCAGGAGGTCCAGAAAAACCAGACTTTTGTCTGGGCTGGGAGTGTGGCTTAGGATTTACCATTTACTCTTCCCTCCTACATCCCAAACACACACACACACACACACACACACACACACACACACACACACACTGCTCCATTTTGATTTATCGTTTAGCACATTGAGTTGTAGTTGTTCATTTTCAGATTTCCCTTCTCCCACCCGTCACATCCCCCCTCCCATTGAGGCAGAGCTGTCTCTGGCCCCCAGAGGCTACTGTGGTGCCTAGCATGCAGTGAGTGGATGCTCACAAAGATTTCTTGAAGGAATGCAATGTTTTCCATGAGCAGAGCTTTGTTGAGGACAAAAACCAACTCATTTGAGAGGACACTACCTCTGGTTTAAAAAAAAAGAGTGGAGCCAATCTGTGGTTCGATTTGGTTTGCATTTTCTGTTACTTGGAACTGAAAACATTCTGCAGAGCATAAGTAATAGTGTTTAATTATAGGATTTCTTTCAGATAGATTGTTAAAAAAAATACTCATTGTGTATTCACTCTCACTTCCTTAAGAAGAATAGACTTCCGTACCTATTGTCTTTGAGCTCAGCTATGAGACTTGCCTTAGCCAGTGGGATGTTAGCAGACGTGTACAAGCAGGGGTGTGACATGTATAGTGGGCATGTGCCCTTGGACCAATCCCATCTCCATAAGAAGATTTTCCCTTGATGAACCTAGAGGGTTTTATGCTGAGTGAAATAAGTCGGACAGAGAACGACAAATACCATATGATTTCACTTATATGTGGAATCTAAAGGGCAAAATAAACAAACAAAATAGAAACAGACTCATAGATGCAGAGAACAGTCTGATGGTTGCCAGAGGGAAGAGGATGGGGGTGGGGCTGGGTGAAAAAGGTGAAGGGATTAAGAAGTACAGATTGGTAGTTACAAAACAGTCATGAGGATATAAAAATAGCCCTTGCCAGTTTGGCTTAGTGGATAGAGTGTCGGCCTACGGACTGAAGGGTCCTGGGTTCGATTCCGGTCAGGTACCTCGGTTGCAGGCTCCACCCTGGCCTGGGCCCTGGTCAGGGCGTGTGCAGGAGGCAACCAAGCGATGTGTTTCTCTCACATCAATATTTCTCTCTGTCTTTCCCTCTCTCTAAAAATCAATGGAAAAGTATCATCGGGTGAGGATCAAAATATAAAATAAAAATATAACATAGGGAATATAGTCAATAATATTGTAAACAGCTTTGTATGGTGCCAGGTGGATACTTGAAATATTGGGGGATCACTTAGTAAGGTATATGATTGTCTAACCATTATGCTGTACACCTGAAAATAATACAGAATAATACTGAATGTCAACTGTCATTGGAAAATAAAATGAAAAAAATAAAGAGAATAATTTCTCCTGGATAGTTGCTGCGCCTTCAGCCACGCCCCAAAATGAATAATACTGGAGCAGATCAGAGCTCCATCAGCTTGAAGCAGAGCCATTCAGCCAACCCTAGCCTAGATTACTCAACACCCAGACCTATAAAAATTGAATGTTTATTGTGACATGAGGCTGACATTTTGAGGTTGTTAGTAAAAGAGCAACAATAACTGGCTGATCAAGGTTGGGCCTGGGGTTTTCAAAGTGGCAGTGCAGCTGAGTTACTTATAGAAACTAATATAAATAAGGGAGACTTGAATTTCCCCCAGGATGTCTGGAGTGATGTTCAGAAATCTACATTCTTTAAAACACTCTGAGGTGGTTTCACGTAGCAAGTTCCACACCCTTTGCTCTCTGACATTTTGGCGTTACTAATATTAAAGCATGTGATGGGGGTCGTATTAGGTGACCACTAAGACCTTTTTTCCTCTCTGAGACTGGAAGTCAGAGAAATCCTGTTTCTGAAGTAGAGTCCTTTTCAATTTGACAACTTTTGAATCTGTGTTAAATTTTTCTTACCTAATTTGTAGAAAGATGCAGATGTAAATTAATTTTTCATTTATGGCTACAGAATTTTTGCTTTTTATTTAAGAATCATCTCGCCCTAGCCGGTTTTGCTCAGTGGATAGAGGGTCGGCCTGCAGACCCAAGGGTTCAATTCTGGTCAAGGGCATCTACCTCAGTTGTAGGAGTTGTAGGCTCCTCTCCAGCCTGGGCCCTGGTCGGGATACTGCAGGAGGCAACCAATCGATGTGTTTCTCTCACATCGATATTTCTGTCTTTCCCTCTTCCACTCTCTGTAAAAATCAATGGAAAAATATCCTTGGATGAGGATTAAAAAAAAAAAGAATCATCTCCTCTTAGTATTTCTGCCTGGGCTGTGGTTAGCAGTCAAATGAAAGAGGCAGAATACTGAGGCTGGGAGAGCCAAGACGTAGAGCAGGGAAGAAGCACAGGGAAGGTCAAGTTTACCAGAGAAGCTGCTGGAGGAGGGGTTTGGGGAGGAGCCCTCAGCTGTGGTTGAGCAGTGAGGAACCTGGATCATACCTGATTCAAAAGCCAGAAGTTGAATCTCAGTTGTAACAACTGCCATGCCACTGCTTATAGGTTAGAGGTTTGGGGTAAATCTTAATAAAATGTTAAAGATGTGAATTTATGTAAAAAGCTTCATGAAAGTAAAATTTAAAAGGAAAAAGCTTTTTCAAATATAACAATAAAAACTTCCATTGAAAAGAATTCAGACAAAACAGCCCACCTTACAGAATTTTAATATATTACTGTATATTCTTTTTGACATTTTTTCCTATGGATGTATACACACACATGGATATTTTAGGAAAATAGGTACTCATTAGTACCCTGCTTTTCTCCATGTTCATAAACACTAACCCCATCATCACTGTATAATACTCCAATGTTCAAAGAGGCACCATATTTTATTTCTCAGGGATGGACATGTAGAATATATAAGCTGTGATGAACATTCATATATACATTTGTTGTTGTTGTTAATCCTCACCCAAGGATACTTTCCCCAATGATTTCTAGAGAGAATGGGAGGGAGCAGAGGGAGAGAGAGAAGGAAGCATTGATTGGCTGCCTCCCTCATGAGCCCCCAGTGGGGTTGGGGAACCTGCAACTGAGATACATGCCCTTGACCAGAAATCGATCCTACCACCCGATGCTTTTCCAGTGAGCCAACCAGCAGGGCAAATATATATATATATATATATATATATATATATATATATATATATATATATATATAGTGTGTGTGTGTGTGTGTGTGTGTGCGCGCGCGCACGCGCTTGTCCAATTATTTCCTTAGGATAAATTCCAATATGTGGAATTGTTAGATTAAAGGGTAAACATATTTTAAAAGTTTTCATACGTGGTTGAATTGCCCTCCCAAAATGTATAAATTAATAGTGCTAGGTTTTGTCCATTCTTTTAAGTATTTATTGTTACTCATCTATGGAAAAGAATCGTGGTTTTAATTTGCTTTTTATTTGAATATCTTTTTATATATTTATTGTTTGTATTTTATGTGATAAGGCATAAAATACAGATAGCTTCTCATTTTTCTGTTATGTCAACATTTTCTTCTTGATTTATATTAGTTCTTTATATTAAGTTATTTACACTGAAAATATTTTCCCTAATGTGGCTTTGCCTATGGTGGCTTTTCACAAGTTTAAAGAAATGTTATGAGTGAAATTTATCAGTTTTTCAATGAGATTAAAAAATTCCTTCTTGGGTGAGAGGCAGCATAATGGGATGAAAAAAGGCAGAGATCTTTTAAACAATTTAGTCCATAATCTTCCTGCCTATGGCTGGTTCTTCCTTATCATAATGTGATAGGAAGAGCACTGGACTGGGAGTCACTTTACCTCTCTGGGTTCCAACTTCCTCATCTGTAAAATTAGGATGAGAATGAAAACTCCCTTGTAGAGCTATAAAAAAGAATTGGAGAGAATGCACGTAAAGATCTTGGTCCAGGTCGGGTATATAGCAAATCTCTCTATATTAGCTATAATTAGTGGGAGAGGGCAATATAGAATCTTTTGTTGACAGAGCATAAATGAGCTCAGGAGGCTTTGGCTAGAAATAAATAATAATGATTTATTCAGGGGTCTTAGGGTTTGCAAACCGTTAACTAGGTAATACCAGAGTGTTGCAAAGAAGAAAGAAAAGCTGAGGGTTCTTACAGTAAAAAGTACATTTTTGAGAAGAATCAGTCCTGGGTTGGTTTTCGATAATAATCCTTGATGACCAGTGGTCTGGATAGTGGATGTCAGGTTAAGTGACATTTTGGGTATGTGAGCATTCTTTCCTTAATCCCTCAGGTGGTTATCAGAGGGTTTTCTGGTGGTTTCCAGTCCCTATGCAGTACTAGAAAGTTCAAGGGTGAAGGGATTAAGCAATCCTATATAATAAAAGCCTAATATGCTAAGTGTCTGGTCATCCAGTCATCTGTTCAACCAATCAAAGCGTAATATGCTAATGATATGCTAAGGCCGCTCAACCACTGGCTATGAAGTGCACTGACCACCAGGGGGCAGAGGCTCAACACAGGAGCAGTGCATTCCCACAGGGGGAGTGCTGCTCAGCCAGAAGCCAGGTTCACATCTGGCAGCAGTGGTGGCCAAGCCTCTCCCACCTCAGCAGCAGCGCTGAGGATGTCCAACTGCCAGCTTAGGCCTGCTCCCTGCTCCTGCTACCCCAGCCAGTCGGACATCCCCCAAGGGCTCCTGGACTGCGAGAGGGAGCAGGTGGAGCTGAGGGAACTCTCCCCCGACCCCCTGCAGGAATTTCGTGCACCCAGCCTCTAGTAAATAAATAAATAAATAAATATTAATAGTTCTTTTAAAAAATTAAAATTAAAAAAGTTTAAGTTCCCAGGCTAGTTAAAACAAGTACAGAATCATTTTCTCATACCTCCATCTACTTGATTTCAGTAATTTGCCAGCTTGACTATGGTGACTCCCTTTTATTTCTTCACTCTATTCCTTACTTTAAAACAGTATTTTAAATTCAGTTGGTGTATGTGGGAATGGGGTACAGGGGTGAGGGTCCCAGACATTTAGCCATTTACCCCCATCTCCACGAACTATATAACTGGAGCCACAACTTGGGTTCCAATTCGGGTCCTGCCCATTTCTTGGTCGTGACCTTGGACGAGTCTCCTTCACCTCTCCAGGGTTCAGTTTGTTCACCGAGAAAATAGATACAGAATAGACACTTGTCTTATTTCCCACCCGGCTGCTGGGCGAAGGAAGGACTTCAAACACCGTACGGAGGACGGCAGAGATGCCGGCTAGGGCTGTGCCCACGGAGCACCACCGGCGCGGGCTGGCCCACCGCGACCGGCCCGCGGGTGGGCCGGCGACCCCGCGACCCCCGCCCTCCGCGCGCGCCCCGCCGCAGGAACAATAGCTCCCCCGGAGGCGGCGCCGGCCACGGCGGTGACCGGCTGCCGTCGCGGCGCCGGGGTGTGCGCGGGGCGGGGTCGCCGCCGCCCCTCCCGCCGCCCGATTTGTCACGCGCCCCTCATCGGGCGGGCCGGGGGTCTTTTGTGACGC
Organism: Myotis lucifugus; assembly: GCF_000147115.1. Lineage (NCBI taxonomy): Eukaryota > Metazoa > Chordata > Mammalia > Chiroptera > Vespertilionidae > Myotis > Myotis lucifugus. The sequence continues at coordinate 96,172 of NW_005871228.1, read as the reverse complement.
GGTTGGCGACAGCCTGCGGACACAAAGGGAAGGCGAGAAGGCGAGCTGAGGGGCTGGGCACGCCCC
>NW_005871228.1:94320-95620 GCF_000147115.1 Myotis lucifugus | reverse complement strand
CCAGGCGCCGTCATGGGGGCGCGACCCTGTAAGAGCTCTCTGGTGACCTCCCTCGCTCGCCTCTGGTGCTACACGTCGGTGCTTTTGCTCTTCGCTTTCTCTCTACCCGGGAGCCGCGCGTCCAACCAGCCCGCCGGTGGCGGCAGCGGCAGCGGCGGCGGCGGGGAGTGTCCCGGCGGCAAAGGCAAGAGCATCAACTGCTCAGGTAGGACCGGCCGGAGCCTGCCCGGAGCCTGCCCCCCGCGGCCCCTCCCTCCTCCGGCGCCTCCGCCTCGCTCCGGGTCCCCCGCGGCCGGTCTGGGAAAGGCCCCGCGCGCGCGGGGGTCCCGGGGAGCGGGCCCGCGGGCGATCGAGGGCGATCGAGGGCGGAGGGCGTGGAGCCGGGGGAGCCGTGCGGGCTGGGGGACCGGCGCTGGGCATGGGGAGTGGCCGTGCGTGCGTCCGTGTGTGCCGGGCGGCTGGGCGAGGGTGGCCCGGCGTGGAGGGAGGTGGGGAGGCCGGGGCACAGCGCGGCGGAGGCAGCCTGCCAGGGCTCCCCGTGTGATCGCGGGTGTGCAGGCGGGAGCGCGTGTTTATGTTGTGAAGGCTCCGGGGAGAGAGTGGGGCCCCAGGCAGGGAGTGGGGTGTGTGTGTGTGTGTGTGTGTGTGTGTGTGTGTGTGTGTGTGGTGTGACGGTTGAGGGGCCGGGGGACCGAGACTGTCGGCCAGGGGAGTGACCATGTGCTGGGGAGGAGGTTCTTAGGGCACTGGGTCTCGAAGCAGTGGTGTGAGTAGAGGGAACAGGAGGCCCAGAGGACGAAGGTTGGCGATGTATATGTGTGTGTTTGTGTGTGTGTGTGTGTGTGTGTGTGTGTGTCCTTTGGGTGCAGAGGTGGGCGCGCTGGGGGTTGGGGTGACACCGGCTCTGTGGATCTGAGCCAGGAATAGTTCTGGGGCCCAGGAAGTGACCCTATGTTTTTATGTGTCGCGCATGGGTGAAGTTTGGGGCTCCGGGATATGCCCCGGGGTATGCATTAGGTCCTTTCTTCTAATGATTAGGAGAAAGGGTGGGGGTCCTGGAGTGAACCCCGTTGTGCCGATTCAGAAGGAAGGAACTAGGGAGTCATCCTGTGTAATAGAAAGAGGTAATTAGGTTCCAGAGAGTGCCTCGTGTAGCAAGGTGTGACCCTGGGTTATTGAGGGGGTACGGAACGAAGGGGTGATCCTGTATGTGTGTGTGTGTATGTTTTGCGGGAGAGCCTGGATGTTGGCAACACCGGAGCTAGGGAGTGAGTGACCTCTCCCCTCACTCTGAGCCGCC
>NW_005871228.1:80823-94220 GCF_000147115.1 Myotis lucifugus | reverse complement strand
ACACACACACACACAGCTGTTGGAAAACAAAAGAGCTTGCTGGGACTCTAATGGATGAGGCTGGGGAGGAGGGTCTTTGGGCAGTCAAGTTCCCTCTTCCTTTCGTAGGGGTCCCAGAGGAGCCCTGGGGCTAGGAGAGGCAGGCAGGTCTCATTTAGGGGTGGGTGGGTCCTCCTGGAGCTGGCCTAGCAGATGCTAGTGATCATAGCCACAGCCTTGCCAACTTCCCCTTTTATCAATTCTCAAGTCTCCATTTGTCTTCTTTAAACTAAGGGGGTGGGACTAGAGGCTTGGGGTGGGGAGGGGAATGTGAGGGGAGGGGAGGGGAAGGAGGAGGATGGACATTAGGCCACTGGGGATCCACTGGCTTGCCTGACAGACAACCTTTGTACCTTTGAGCTATCGAAGGGGCTTTGTTTCTGGGAGGAGGAAGCAAGAGGGCCTTAGCACAGACTCCTATGCTACCCTAAATGAAGAAAACCTTTGGCCCGCTGTTTAGGTTTAGAGGTCTAAAACCTTTTAATAATTTTCATAATGGTATGTTTTATGATGGGGGCAGGATTTTGAGCACAGTAAACAATGGCATGCCATTAAAAGCGTTTCCCTCCATGTAATAACTTTTACTTTATTTTTCTAATGTTAAATGGGATATGGGGTAATGCTTTTTTAAATAAATAATCACACACTAATGGTTGAGAATAAAAGCCATTTGTATTTTAGAGTGCCTTTTGGTAACATTGGTTATCAAACTTGGTAAGTGATCACACCATGTCAAAGTATTTTATGGGCTAATGTGCTGTGGTTATGTGATCTTGCTAAGCTAATTTTCCCTTAGCATCATATACTGTGGATGGATGTTTTGTGTATGTTTTCTAACCCTAGTGCATAGTACAAATTTTAAGGAAGGACACAGAGGGCTGGGAAACCATGTGGTGTGGGAAAAGGGAGCTAACTGATTTGGGGGTCATGGCGCTTGTTAAGCAGCTGCATTATTGGAGCAAATTAATTTTTCTTACTTTCTCTTCTATTAAAAGAAGGACTTGGATTTAATAATATCTGAATCCTATTTAAGGATATATTTATATAAATGTCAATAAATTAGGCTGATCAAATAAAATGTTTTCTAGTGTTAAGATACACTTGAATAATTCTAGTCTAAAACTAGTTTTCCTCTTTTAAAAAAAAAATGATTTCAGAGAGGAAGGGCGAGGGAGAGAGAGAGAGAGAGAGAGAGAGAGAGAGAGAGAGAGAGAGAAACACCAATGGTGAGAGAGAATAATTGATTGGCTGCCTCCTGCATGCCCCCATTAGGGATCAGCCCACAACCCCGTGTGTGTGTGTGTGTGTGTGTGTGTGTGTGTGTGTGTGTCCCAGCTGGGAATCTGAACCATGACCTCCGGGTTCATAGCTCGACCCTCAGCCACTGAGCCACACCAGCCAGACAAGCTAGAGTTTTAACTAAATGCATTTGTTAAATTCTTGTCAGGATGAAGACCTGGGAATGATTCATATGGAAACAAAATTTTTTAACTTGATTAATTAGACAATTAGAGTAATTGAGTCTGGACATATGCATCTATTAAGCATCTTGAGATTATGTAGATTTTTTGTTGTTGCTTTTATTACCTAGATATTTCCTACATTTTCTCCTTTTGTAGAATCTAAATGCCGGCCTTGACTCCCTGTTGATTTTTGGTTTTGGACCCTCAATTCAGCCCACTCTGACCTCTTGAGAGCCTGATTCATGGAAAAGGCTGGAATTCTATGATATTTTACTGGAGACGTCCTTCCAAATTGGTTGATGTTCATACATTAATCAACCAGATGTTCAACCAGCTAGCTATACATCTTCCTAGTAAAGTTTAACAGATTTATGAGCTTCTGCTGTTCAACATTTTCCCATTTTTTCCACCAGCCTATCATTAAAAGATTCTGTTAGAATCTTTTATGTATTTTTATGTATTATCCTCCCTTTTTTCATTTTAGTAATCCTATCAAAAAGCAAATGTTGCGTAGCCTGCCTTAATAAAGACCCCACGGTGGCATTTTCCTTTTATTGTGTTCAAAAACTTATTTAGCCATTCTAAAATTTTTCCAGGGATACATAGCACATTTACCCTAGATATTTTTCAGGATTCATAATGCTCCCTTTTTGAAAATTGAGAATACATTCTTTCATTCCTGGCCTTTTCGGCTACTTGTCAAGATAGGCTAGATAATCAGCAATCAGATCTAAAAGTTTTGTCAGTATCATGGAGTGTGATTTGTTTGGGTCAGAAAGCAAATTCTTTTGAGCTAGCTCTGTATTCCATCACCGTCCACTCGCCATGCCACTTACCTTAAATGTTAGCCCCCTTCTATGAGCGTGGTGCCCTTCCCAGTTTAAAGATCATATTCCTTGATGAAGATAACCAAAGCAAATAAGAAGCTAAGTGGGTCTGCATTTATCCCTGTCATCTCTAGGTATTACATCATCTTCCCTAAGCAGTGAGTTCTTTGTTGAGCTCTTTTAAGTCTAAACAAGCTTTTATTTTTTAAAATTATTCTCCTTTTGCCGCAGCTTTCCAATCATTCTTGACTTTATACTTATTGCTTTATTTGTACCTATTCTTTTAAAATCTAACTTATTAGAAAGTTCCCTGTTCATCTAAAGAGAAGAGAGTTTGGAAATGCATGATTCATGTGAAGAAAGATGAACTTTGAAGAAAGGTGGCCTCAGACATTGATTTTTTTTTTCATTTGTAACATGAAGAGAATGGCCCTTTTTGGCTCTAGAATGAGAAGGAGGAGGAGGCCAAATATGTGAGATATTTCTATTTTAGGGAATGTGGTTAAAGAGGTAGAAAAACATGGTTGGAGCATCATCTTGTGCACCAGTAGGCACATACCTAGGTTGTGGGTTCCTTCCCCCATTGGGAGACGGAGGGAAGGCAACCAATCAATGTATCTCTCCCACATCAATGTTTCTCTCTCTCCCTCTCTCTCTAAAATCAATTAAAAAATGCTAAAAAAGTCATGGAAGTTAGAAGTTGTCCTCGATTGTGATATGGTGGTAAGACTGGTTTAAATGGATGACATATATTTTAGATTAAGAGAAATGCCTTGTTAGTGTTAGTGCAGGATTCTGGGAAATGAAAAGTGTGTTTTCCCTAATTAGCATGGAATCGTGGTCAGGGCACTTCTAGATGCCTGGTATATAACATGTGGGTATTTATTTGGTGAACCTTGATTGACTGCCCGTTTAGTGTAATCTAATATACTAGACCAGAGGCCCGGTGCACGAATTCGTGCACCAGTGTGGTTCCTTGGCCTGGCCTGCGGGATCAGGCCGAAACCAGCTCTTCAACATCCCCCAAGGGGTCCTGGATTGCAAGAGGGTGCAGGCCAGGCCGAGGGACCCCACCAGTGCACGATTGGGGCCGGGGAGGGACGTGGGAGGTTGGCCAGCCAGGGAGGGACTGTGGGAGGGCTCCAGGGTATGTCTGGCCATCTGGCTCAGTCCCAATCGGCCAGACCCCAGCAGCAAGCTAACTTACCAGTTGGTGTGTCTGCCTCCTAGTGATCAGTGCACGTCATAGTGACTGGATGACTGGTCGACTGTCTGCCCCCTGGTGGTCAGTGCACATCATAGTGAGTGGTTGAGCGGCCTTAGCATATCATTAGCATACTATGCTTTGATTGGTTGAACAGATGACTGGACACTTAGCATAATAGGCTTTTATTATATAGGATGTTAAGGGAAATACTATTTATGAGAAGCTATCCCTGCTTTTAAGGGCCTTATATTTCTAAAAGAGGTGGTTATTAGCCTCTTGTAAATATATACAGTGGAAATTTCTAACACATCTGGGTTTTCTCTCCCATCAATAAGCACTTATTGAATGCTGACAGTACTGAAAAATTTTAAGGTCTGCAGTTGTTTTCAGTATATTCACAAAGTTAGGTAACCATCAGCACTATGTAATTCCAGAACATTTTCATCACACCAACAAGAATCCCTCATACTTATTAATAGTCATTGTATGTTCCTCTCTTCCCCCAGTCCCTGACAACTATTCTACTTTCTGCCTTTATGGATTTGTCTGTTTTGGACATTTGCATATAAATGGAATAATATAAGATGTGGCCTTTTGTAATTGGCTTCTTTCACTTTGTATGCTATTTTCAAGATTCATTATGTAGCGTGTATCAGAACTTCATTCCTTTTTGTGGCTGAGTAGTATTTCATTGTATGGATATATATCACATTTTGTTTATCCATTCATCAGTTGATGGACGGTTGAGTTGTTTCCACTTTTTGGCTATTATGAATAATGCTGCTATGAACATTCATGTGCTAGTTTTTGTGTGGACATATGTTTTTAATTCTCTTGGGTATATACCTAGGGGTAGAATGGCTGGGTCACATGGTAGCTGTTTAACATTTGGGGGAACTGCCAAATTGTTTCCCAAAGCGGCTGTACCATTTTGGGTATTTACTAGCAATGTTTGAAGGTTCCAATTTCTTCACATTCTCGCCAACACTTACTATTGTCTTTTTGATTATAATCATCCTAGTGGGGGTGAAGTTGCGTATCAGTGTGGTTTAGATGTACATTTCCCTAATGACTGATGACCTTGAGCACATTTTCATGTACTTGTTGACCCTGTATATGGCCATATAAATTTCTTATTTGGAGAAATTCCTATTCAGATTCTTTACTGGGTGTAATTTTAAACTATGCTAACCACATTCCACAGCACAGGGATGCTCAAACTGGTAGGTTAGCTCTAGTTTGCCATTTGATTTCTCTGCCTGCCAAGAAGAATTCCACTGTGTTTGTTCTCAAATTTATTTGTACTTCGGGTATTTGTGAGTATAAATTAATAAGTATTAGTCACATTGATTAAATATGAGTGCAGAAAGAGTTGTTTTGTGAAGTGCTTTGAAAAGACTTGATAAAAGCATGAGGCTGAAAGAATTGCCTTTCAGTGAATTCGATTGTGGTCAAGACAGCTGAAGCAGATTGGGGAAACCTTGTCAATCTCTGGAAGGATTCTGCTCCTACAAAACTTTGCAAGTATTTTTTGAAGTCCTTGTTAAAGGGAAAGAAAATAGACATTGTGGATAATGGATTATGGGTGTGGTTTAGCCAAGAAAGTGACCCCCATACTCAAGAAATTTTGGTGCTACGTGGGGAAAGGAATGTACATTTATATGTTTGAAGTTAAAAATGATTAAAATATGTACATAACATTTCTACACGACTCATTGCTTTACCTGACTTTTTTGATTAATTGGTCAGCGATTACTTTTGTATGTTTTTGAAAAGAGGGTTTCCACTGTACATAGTGCTCTATGGAAGATACAAACACAGTGACAGGGGAATGAGTACTTTTGATTTGTAGGAATCAAAATCACTTTTCCTGAGTAAGTGGCACTTGAACTGGGCTTTACAGACAGAGTGGAATGTCATCTGGGAACTCCAGGCACACTTGCCTGAGGCCTTTGCTGTTGACGTTCCTTTTGCCTGGCACCTTCTTGTCCCAGTTATGTACCCCTCAGCTCTGTCAGGCACTTCCAAAATGATGCCTTAAAATTGCAGCCTTTTCTGCCTTCCGTCTCCTCTGCCCCTCTGCCATCCTCATCTTCCTTTATCCTTCTTTCCTGCTCCAGAGCACCTTTTCCTGTGTGATGTGTTACTTACGTCTCCTCTGTGGAGCTCCATGAGGACAGGGGTTTTTGGCTGTTTTGTTCACTGCTACAGAATCAGTGACCCTTACCTATTTAATGTATGTGGAATGAATGAGTGACTGAAGGAACACAGAAACTGAGGAGAGTTGGGAAGGATATTCTAGGCCGAGGGAATGGCATTAGAAAAGGCACAAAAATGGGGCAGTGAAGGGAATATTTGGGGATCCTCGGATATGGGGGCTTGGGTAGGAGATGCGTCACACACTGCACCACATTCGTTTAGTGGAGGGCCTTGGAGGCTGATCTGATGAAGACAAAGGGAAACTTTTAACAGATTTGAGTAACATCATGGTTTTAAAAAGCAAAGTGAATTGCTGAAGATGAAAAGGAGAAGGGAGGAGACTGGGAGCGTGGTGAAAGATAACAGTGGAAATGGGGGGAACCCAGAGGACTTATTGGCTTACATGGTGTTTTTAAAAATTGCCATTAAAAATCTGGAGGTTTCACTTAAAAATCTGGATTTTGGTCTCCTGTCTGAAGTTGGAGGTATTGGCAACATTGGGCTCTCATTTCTACATGGCAGAAATCAGCCAGAGCTGTTCAGTGGAGCTGAGCTCTTGACTTGGCTAGCCTTTCATTGATCTTTTTCTTCCTTAGCTTTTGGCTCCTGGTGTAGGAGACGGGGTGAATTGTGATGCTCTTAATTTGGGATGGAGAGCCAGTTTGGAAGAGAGTCAAATTGGCGAATATTTCTTCACTCATTCTTGTTATTCACAATCAGCAAGTCGGATGGAAATCCTTACTTCTGCAGTGCCACCCTTCCTGTCTGAAACCCCTCCAGCCTGTACTCCTTGCAATTCCACTGGACTCTGTTCTTTTCAACTTTTTCCTTAAATCCACCTCCGACCCCTTTGTATTTGAAAGCTACACTGCTATCATTATACCATTCTCTTGAAATGCTTTCTAATGATTTTTTAAATCATATCTATTTTCCATTATTAATTTTACTAGAGGCCTGATGCAGGAAATTCGTGCAAGAGTAGGCCTTCCTTCCCCTGGCTGCCGGCACCGGCTTCCCTCCGGGACCCAGGCTTCCCTCGCAGCCCCGGCTTTGTCCGGAAGGTCATCCGGAAGGATGTTCGGTCTAATTAGCATATTACGCTTTTATTATTATAGAAGATATCTTAGTTTTAGTACTTCCCCCTTTTCAACTTTACTTTTTTTGGTCTTTCTAAATTTTTAGGTGGAAATAGATCATCATGCTTCTTTTTCCTTTCCACTGATAAAATCCCTTTCACTATTGTTATAAAATATATGAATTTAGATGTGTTTACAGTTTTGTCTTTTTGCATTATGGTCTAAGAATGCATCATGGAATTTCTAGCTTTTGTATTAAAATTAGGTGTGTCTCTGAGTCTTAGTATGAGAACAAATTATGTGAAAGATCCTTATACTCCAGGAAAGAAAGTGTTATTTCCTTGGCTTCTAAGTCCGCTATTATATACCTTACTTTTACTTGGACATTTTTATTTCGAGTTAATTTCAAACTTAGAGAAAAGTTGCAGGTTTCCCAGTTGTTAAAATTTTACTACATTTGCCGTATTGTCTCTTTCTGTATCTATCTAAATCTTTCTTTTTCTGAACCTGACTCTGTCAAGTTGCCCTACTTAGGGGAATGGTTTAAAATATACTTCATGTCAGTTGTGTAATTTTCTTTGTTTTGTCAACTCCTGGTAATGAACTATTGAAGCCTCCAATTACAATGATACAGGTTTATTTTTCACAGTTTTCCAGTTTATCTTATATTTTTGTTACTCTACTTAGGACATATACATTTTCCCAAAGAAACAAAATTTTATTTTGTTTCGTAATCTTTTTGTACTTTTAATTTTTGTGTAGGGTGGATTTAAGGAATCTCCGTAAATCATAAAGATACCCATCTTTTTCTGGATTTGTGTTTATCTTTTAGTTTTTAAGTGTTCGGATTTCTTTCCCAACACAGATATAGACCATTCTGCCTTCATAGGCATTCACCCATTTACATTAAATGGAGTAATTATGATATTTGTGTTACTGTCCATCATCATCATCATTTTTAAAAGTGTACAACCAAGTATTTTTTTTAGGATAGCCCCAAGGTTCTGCAGCTGTCTCCACAATCTGTATTAGAACATGAATGTCTTCCTCCCAAAAAGAAACTTCATATTGTTTAGCAGTCACTCCCCAAACCCCACTTCCCCAGCCCTAGGCAACCATTAATCTACTATCTTTGCTGTATATTTGCCTATTCTGGACATTTCCTATGAATGGAGTCATACCATATGTGGCCTTTTGTGATTGGCTTCTTTCACTTAGCATCATGTTTTCAAGGTTCATCCGTGTTGTAGCATGCATTAGTATGTCATTCTTTTTTTTTAAAAAATTTTTTTTATTGATTTTTTACAGAGAGGAAGGGAGAGGGATAGAGAGTTAGAAACATCGATGAGAGAGAAACATCGATCAGCTGCCTCCTGCACACCCCCTACTGGGGATGTGCCTGCAACCAAGGTACATGCCCTTGACCGGAATCGAACCTGGGACCCTTCAGTCCGCAGGCCGACGCTCCATCCACTGAGCCAAACCAGTCAGGGCAGTACGTCATTCTTTTTGTGTCTGAATAATATTCCATTGTATAGATTAGATATAGATATAGATATAGATATAGATATAGATATAGATATAGATATAGATATAGATATAGACTATATATCTATCTCAGTAGATAGATATATAGTCTATATCTATATCACATTTTGTTTACTTTTTGGCTATTATGAATAATGGTGCTGTGAACATTTATGTACAAGTTTTTGTGGAGAAATATGTTTTTAATTCTCTTGGATTTATTCCTAGGGCTAGAATTACTGGGTCAATGGTAACTCTGTGTTTAACATTTTGAGGAACCTGCCAAACTGTTTTCCAAAGTGCCTGTACCATTTTATGTTTTCATCAGCAATGTCTGATGGTTCTAGTTTCTCCACATCCTAGCCATTGTTATTGTCTTTTTTTTAAACATCATTTATTATAACCAACCTTATTCTTTTTTTAAAATTGACTTTTAGAGAGAGAGAAGAAGGGAGAGGGAGAGAGAGAAACATTGATGTGAGATAAGTTCCTTTAAGTTCATATTTTTTTATCCCTCATTTCTCTAGTATACATATGTGGTTTCTTTAATGGAATTTGAATTCTCTCTCTCTCTTTTTTTTAAGCTGGATTGGAAGGTAATGTCATCCATTCTCCTCCCTCTTTTTTTTTTCCATTGTTAGAAACATTGTTCTAACAAAATTGTTTTCATTATTCCTACTATTAGTTTCATTATTAGCTTCTCTCATGGGAGAAATGAAGCATTTAGGGCTCGGCCTACTTCTCATGCACTTAAAAATTCTATGTTTAAATTTTAAAATTCCCTTAGCATTTGCTTTTAGTTTATCAAATGATTTTAATCCTTTGCTACTATTTTAATATATATTTTTTACCAGTGTCATGTATTTTTCATGGCTCAGTTGTTTCATCATTTTTTGAAAAGTCACTTCAGGTTCTGATGTTCTTAGCATATTCTTCCAATTTCAAAAACCCTGACAGGTATTATGCTTTCAGCCACAGCTCCATTTCTCTCACTTTTGTCCAAGTGTTCTGAGCCTCTCTTTTCCATGGTTTAAAAAAAAAAGAAAAGAAAAAAAATCACACCTTTTTTCTTCGTTATAAAGGCAGTATTTGTTCGATGTAAAAAATTTGAGGAATATGGAACAATATACAGAAATGTGTGATGATTGCCATCTGCCTCTCTAATAACTTAATGTATATGCTGAAGTTATTGCATTTTATGCCAGCAACATTTTGAACCTTTTTCTTGATATTAGTGTTTGCTTTGGCATTTTTTGTTTAACCTGGAGTCACTATTGTTCACAGGTCAGATCTCCTTTCAGAATTTTAAAATTCAGTTTATGTTGTCTTGTCAGCTTTCCTCTAATACTGTTTTGTAAGTGAATCTAAACTGCTGATATTTCTATATCAGTTCTGTTGTTTACAGCCTTATTGATATATTTAGTTTCTTCATTGTTCACTAGTCAGCTCAGTTGTTTAGTATGCTGTGTTCATTTTTCATAGTATTTTTTCTCTTCAGAGTAATTTGAGATATTTTTTAGGTGGTGCAATTGTGTTACCATTATTGTTTCCCTTTTCTAGTTCAGACCATAGTGCTTCCTAATTGCCATTTAATTAGACTTAGTTATTTTTTTTAATTCTTCACTATTTCACAACATTTTGCTGGGGTTTAAGGTTGTGGTTGCTTTAGAGTTTGGGTTATGGTTGTTTCAACCAAAGAGAAGTATCCTTTATAATTTCCAATGCTCTTTTGTAAAGATCTCACTCATCAGCTATGTTTGGCAAAAATATCAAAATTTAATATTATTTATCTCACTTAGTCCTTGCAGTCGTAGAAGGGATTATTATTATACCTGTTTTTACTCCAGGCAGCTGGGATTGGCCAAGATCATGTAGTTAATCAAATAATTAGAACCCCTACAACTCGGAGCTCTTTCTAATGCACCAGAGTTTTGTGAAGTCCTTTAAAAATTCTCTTTTAAAATAGTTAATATCGTGTTCTTCAGTGCCCCCCGGTTGTTTTGTAGATTTTTGTCTTTGTGAGTGACTCCCCTGGATTCTGGCTACCTCCTATTCCACTTAGTGTTGCAGACACTAAGGTATAGTGTTTAGAAATAAAGGCAGAGGACGATGTTCTTGTGTTCAGATTTATTTATTGATATTTTAAAAATTTTGATGAAGGAAATGTGTTGAATGTACTTAGAAAATCTTAAAATATAAACATGTACATGTTGCAAAGTAAAAATGGGATTATAACTCTTTATATAGTTTTATAACCTTTTTTTCACTTCACTTCCCCTTAGAAAGGGAGAGGGAGAGAAGGAGAGAAACATCAATGATGAGAGAGAATCACTGATTGGCTGCCCTCCTGCACACCTCCCACTGGGGATGGAACCCCCAACCCGGGCATGTTCCCAACTGGGAATCCAACTGTGACCTCCTGGTTCATAGGTCAACGCTCAACCATTGAGGCACACTGGCCAGGAGAGAAGCTAACTTTTAATATAACCCTTATGATGTGTCCTGCACTGCTCTGAGTGCCTTCCATGTCTTTATTTAGGTCCCCGTCAACATTATGAGATAGGTACTATTATTCTCTTGTACAGATGTGGGAATGGAGGCACAGAGGTAAATTACTAAGGTCAAATAAAGCTGATGAGTGACAGAGCCAGGATACTCATCTAGGTGGTCTGGTTCTGGAGTCTGCTCTAAATACCAAATTATAATGCCTGTTCATTTTTTTCAAAATTTAATATGATTTATCTGATTTTTAAAATTATTTTTATTGAGATATCATTCACATAACATAAATTTTACCACTTTAAAGTATACAGTTCAGTGATTTTTAATATATTCACTAAGTTGTGCAACCATCACCAATATCTACTATCTAATTACAGAACATTTTCATTACCCCCAAAAGAATTTCCAGACCTATTTACAGTTTAGTCCCAATATTTCTCTGCCCCCATCCCCAGGCAACTACATAGAGATTTGGTGTCTTTATGGATTTACCTATTCTGGACATTTCATATGAATGGAATCATACAGTATGCAGTATTTTATGCCTGGCTTCTTTCACTTAACATATATTTTAAAGATATACTACATGTTGTAGTATACAATTGTTTGATCTGATTTTAAAAGTAATAAAAGTTCACTGTAAAACTCAATTCAGAAAAACATAGAATTAAAGGAGTTTAAATTTTACCAAGAGATAACTGTGGTTCCTATTTTGGTGTATATACCTTCCAAATTTTTAAAATAGGCATGAAAACACAAGTTGTGTTTTACATTTTTGAAAATCTACCTTGTAAAAAAAACTTCATGTTATCACGTTAGGAAATGTGCAGAGTCTCCATTATTCTTTTAAAAAACTGTAATATAGCAGAGTTAGTTAATGGGTCTGTGAGAAGGAAACACACAGGTTTGGCAAGCTAGTCATAAACAGGAGTACGGGAGAGAGTACCTGTTCAAGACCTTTGGCTGGGGCTGGATAGGGCTAGAAAGACCGTGAATGCCTTTAGTCCCCAGCTGGGGATCTAGGTCTTTTTTTCTTTCTGCTTGTGCAGTAGGTTGTCCTCCCCGTCACCTTGGCTGAGCATCCTGACACAGGCATTTAGAACTGAAGGCGGCAGCAGGGAATGATGGTAGGTGTTCGGGTGGAGGATTGACACCATCAAAGGGGCGTTTAACAAAGGGTAGGTTGACAGTAGTAGTATGTAGAATGGGATGAAAAATATTGGAGTTAGGTAACTGTGTGGCATATGTGAAATTTCTCTGCATAAATAGAGCTTAGAGAAGTTTTAGTCATCTCTGCTGTCAATGCTTTTTAATATTAATGTACACTGCTTGTGGTTTTGTATCGTGAAATACTGAGTACAGGTTATTTCCTCCCTCATGTCTTTAGAGTTGAAGATAACTGCTGGTTAATTTAGTAAATAAGTTGAAGATAATTTCATTTCTAATTCATCCCATTTCCTGGGACTGGAGTCAACATTTCCCAAATCTCTTATTCAATTTTACCCTGAAGTGGTTTTTTGTTTTGTTTTGTCTATTTTGGTCATTTGTGTCATTAAAGGTGTCCCTCGCATTGGTCTGAGGAAATAAAAGAAGTGAAGTTTTATTTAATACCCATTTGCTCTAGGCTTTTTAGTACAGATCTAACCATTACAATATCTAAGGAAGGTGTTATTATCCTAAAAGGTGAAGAGCTAGCATGTGAATTTGGCCCTACTGATCTCCAAATTAATGCTTTGTCAATTATATAGCAAACTAGAGGCCCGGTGCACAAAAATTTGTGCACTGGGGGGGGGCCCTCAGCCTGGCCTGTGCCCTCTCTCAGTCTGGGACCCCTCGGGGGATGACCACCTGCTGGCTTAGGCCCGCTCCCTGGGGGATTGGGCCTAAGCTGGCAGTCAGACATCCCTCTGGCAGCCCGGGAGCCCTTGGGGATGTCCACTTGCCAGCGGGGAGCAGGCCTAAGCTACAGTCAGACATCCTTAGCACTGCTGAGGAGGCGGGAGAGGCTCCCACCACCACCACTGTACTGGCAGCCATCAGCCTGGCTTGTGGTTGAGCAGAGCTCCTCCTGTGGGAGTGCACTGACACCAGGGGGCAGCTCCTGCATTGAGCATCTGCCCCCTAGTGGTCAGTGTCTGTCATAGTGACCAGTCATTCCCAGTCGTTCTGCTGTTAGGGTCAATTTGCATATTACCCTTTTATTATATAGAAGTGCCTGGCCAGCCTGGGTGAGGGGCTAATGGCTGTTTGCAGGTTGCCACAGCCCCTTCAGGGTAGGGGGTCCCCCTGGGGTGCCTGGCCAGCCTGGGTGAGGGGCTGATGGCTGTTTGTAGGCTGGCCACAGCCCCTTCAGTGTGGAGGTCCCTGGCCATCCTGGGTGAGGGGCTGAGGGCCGTTTGTAGGCTGACCACAGCCCTTCAGGGTGGGGGGTCCTGCTGAGGTGCCTGGCCAGTCTGGGTGAGGGACTGAGGGCCATTTTTAGGCTGGCTAAACCCCCAGCGGGGACCCTCACCCTATGAGGGTATGGCCAGCCTGGGTGAGGGGCTGATGGCTGTTT
>NW_005871228.1:32450-80661 GCF_000147115.1 Myotis lucifugus | reverse complement strand
GGATATAGTCGCTCTGGTTGGCTGGTGGGCGTGTCTTGGGGGCCTAGAGAGGGTATGGTCAATTGGCATCTTTGTCTTTTATTAGTGTAGATTGTCTCTGGGGGTGTTAGAAATCACCCCCTGCACCCCCATATAACCATATAGACTAGAGGAAAAAATCATCATTTAACTGGTTGTATATACAGTCCCTGTTACCATTTTTGTTTTTTCCTGGCTGGATTTTCCTACATGTGTTTTTTCATGCGCAATCATAGCGCTTTTGTTAAGTTTTGCCTTCTGCTTTTGTCACTTGATATTCATCTGCATATTTTCATATTGTCAGATAAATATTGTCTGTATAATATTCCATGGCTGTACCACACCATTTCCTGATGTGGGGTATTTTAAATGTTTAAATGTTTTAAATGTGTTTTCAGTGTAGAGATTGTGGAACTGTCTCCTAGACAATGGCTGCAGCATCGGGAACAAGCTGGACTTGTTTTGGGAGTGAAACCGTCCCACAGGGGTGCTGTCAGATTGGATTGGTGTGCTTTTCTAAAAAAATGGAAGGTTTCCCAAGTACTATTAACACCTCAACAATGTGTATAAATCCATTGAAATTGGGTTATTCTGTAGAACAAGGTAAAAAGTTTGAACGTGTCCTGGGGGGAGTCAATAAGGAATCACTTACAAGTGCACTTAAGATTGCCACATGTTGATAAGTACTCTGAGAGCATTAATTTATAGGGCTTTCCCCAGTAGTGCTCTGGAGACTGGACATAGCACTGGCTAAAGCAGATGCGATGGCTTCAGTAGGGTTGGGGAAAACCAGATTTGAAGACTCAGAGTGGTGGCAGTGGATGAGACTGCTGAGGGAGAAGAGACAGGATGAGATAACATCATGGGATGGCTGAGGGCAGAACATTTTTATAGACAGCGTGAGCAAAAATAGGTTTACATCTGTTTGTATGGGAAATAATACAATGACTAATAAATAATAATACAAGAATAAATTGTGTTTCACATACTGACATCTGTAAACCTACTTTTGCCTCACTCTGTATAGTAGGAGACCCCCTTGTCTTGCTGCCGTAAGCTTCTGGTAGTTACTTGGTTAATCAAGGAAGTTATTTAAAATGGGGAGTCACAAAAAATGATTTATAAATGTATGTGGCATTTTATTTTAACGTAAAAGATATAAACTTAATAAACAACATTTTGAATGAAGTTGCAATATATATATATTGGTTGCAATATATATATATATATATATATATATATATATATATATATTGGTTTGAGAGAGATGGGAAGAGAGAGAGAGAGAGAGAGAGAGAGAGAGAGAGAGAGAGAGATGGAAACATCCCTGCACACCCCCAGCAGGGATCGAACCTGCGACCTCCTGGTTTCCTGGTTGATGCTCAACCACCGAACCACACCATTGGCAACATTTTTTTTGAGAATAGTTGAAATTTCCCCTTTCTTGAATAAACCCCATTCATAATACATTAATTATAAATTCCAGTTTTAATCTTTTAAGAAAGGAACTGATAGACTTGTGGATGGAGAAGTCTAGATTGTTATCTTGTCTTTACCTAATGCAACAGCGATTTTTAAAAAGCACCTTGCTCTTTTAAAAAGTCTTTTCAATTTCGTTTTCATAGATACAATTTATTTTCACTTTTATGAAATGTTATAGCTGGCATCTAATGGGTAGATGTTGCTGAACACCCTCCAGTGCACAGGAGAGTCCCCTACAACAAAGAATAATCTAACCCAAAATGTCGGTCATGCCCAGGTTGAGAAGCCCTGACTTCTGCGGTAACAGCTTGCATAGTTTAATCACTTTTGGCTCTCTGTGTTAGTTAACTCATAAGATCCTCAGAACTGCACTCTGTTTAATGGCAGGGTGGTAGAAAAGTCAGAAATATTATTCTAGGGGGCCAATGGGTCCCATTTTGAACTGCAGCCTGAATCCAGTTAGTGCTGCCAAAAGTTCGGGATTTTGACACCTCCGGTTCATAGGTAAGAGGGTTCCTCCCCTAGTGTGTATTGTATCCCAGCTTTGAAATGTTAATGAAAACTGAGACAAATCTTACATGTAGAGAGTTGTGTGATGGGCAGATTTGCAACCAAAGCAAAATATTTCTGTTTAGAGCCACTCTTCTGAGTGCTTCTTTGTGTAAAATGTTTCTATGTGGAGAGCTGAGCTTTGAGGGCTTCAGTAATGGTTCATCTATTTTGCTGAATTTCCATCTTGGGCTCAGGAAGGCAGGTGTGTAATCATCATCACCACTGACAGGTGTAGAGTCCCCTCTTGATGGCTGGTACTGTACAGAATACTTGAAATAACAGTCAGAAGGTGATCCCAAAATAGAATTCCTCCTGTTCTGAGTTTGAGCTAAGGCTGTGATTCTCGTATTTGTGAGGATTCAGAGCACCAGGAAGTCATGATGGTCTTGATAAATCAATTTTATTACATGACATAGCATCAACTTAAGACTTTTGCACAGAAGTTATCTTAATTAAATTTATATGCAAACATTCTATCAGGATTGTGTTTAATTACACATGCCAATAACCTGTGGCTTGAATAAGGGCTTTATTTATGTGTGTGTTTATTTCTTACTAGAGGCCCAGTGCACGAAATTTGTGCACTCAGGGAGGGGGGTCCCTCAACCTGGCCTGTGCCCTCTCACAGTCCAGGAGCTCCCCCATGGGGAGCGGGCCTAAGCAGGCAGTCGGACATCCTTAGCGTTGCCATGGAGGTGGGAGACGCTCCCGCCACTGCCTCTGTGCTCACCAGCCATGAGCCCGGCTTGTGACAGAGCAGCACTCCCCCTGTGGGAGCACACTGACCACCAGGAGCCAGCTCCTGAGTTTAGCATCTGCCCCCTGGTGGTCAGTGCGTGTCATAGTGACCAGTCGTTCCGTGTTCAGTCGACTTGCATATTAGCCTTTTATTACATAGGACTAGTAGCCCTGCGCACAAATCTGTGCGCCAGTAGCTCGCTGCCGCCCTCCAGTAGCTCTCCGCCCACTTCCCCGCCCTCCTGTAGCTCCCTCTGCTCCCCCTCCCCCCTGCCCCCTTTCCCCCTACCCCCCCCCCCCCATAGCTTGCTGCTCTGCCCCCTCCTGTACCTCTCCGCCACCCGCTTGTAGCTCGCTGCCCCACCTTCCTGCAGATCCGTGATCTGGTCGTTACACAGTTGGTCTTTATGCTTCACAGTGTAACGACCATTTGCATATTACATCTTTATTATATAGGATAACAGTAAGTCTGGAGGGATGAAATCAGGCTGGTTGTGGTGATTCCCTAATTCTCTTTCTGCGTTCTTGCTCCTGTCTTTCCAGTCTGTCTATAGCTTGTAGCTTTCATCTGCTTGCATGTAAGATAGCTGCCATAACCTTGGGCACAGGTTTGCTCTCCAGGCAGGAAGAGGAATGGAAGAATGAGGGAGGAAGGAGCAATGCTTACTGATGAACTATGGCATGGGGTGAGGGAATTTGGGAAATACAGATTATTTCACTGAGTACCTTTTTTTCCGGGACAAAATCGAGGTTCCCTTATTAAGAAGGGGAGAATAGATTCAAAGTAGGCAATTAGCAGTGACTGCCACAATAACAAAACAATTTAAAAGGTACATTCATGACCTTGTGACATTCAGGATGATGTGTTCTCATAAAACACGGCTGGAACTTTCTACTAATATTCTTTACTTGTCGAACCTTAGTTTTGTTCGACAAGTATTGACAATTTAGAAATATAAGCGAAGAAAACTCTAAAATGAGAAAATTCTTTCCATTGAGGAAATGAAATTCTTACTTTTTTAAAAGATGAAGGTACACTCTAGATGACACTAGTTTTCCTAGACTATTAGTTTTCCTATTATCAGTAGTTTGGGAACCACTGATATTAATATTTGTGTGTACTATTAAATGATGTATGTCTCTTTCACTAAGTTTGTTTTCCTAGATAAGAACATGCTTTTCTCTCTTTTGATATGACTCATATATTGAGGGCAATTCAAACATTCTTTATTTTTAAACATCTTTTCTAAATTCTGTATAATGATCCTATATTAATTTAAAATATATAATTATTGATTTCAGAGAAGAAGGGAAAGGGTGAGAGAGATAGAAACATCATTGAAGAGAGAGAATTAATTGATCGGCCATCTCCTGCACGCCCCACACTGGGGATCCAGCCCGCAACCCGGGCATGTGTCCTGACCTGGAATTGAACCGTGATCTGGTTCATAGGTCAATGCTCAACCACTGAGCCATGCTGGCTTGGCCTATATTAGTTTTATAATCAGAACAAAGGTCTTACTAAGTTTTCAAAACCAATGCAAGTCTTACCATCTCTGACATTGTACCCTGTGCTTCAAATCTATTTTTTAAAATTTCCTACTTCTTGAAATTTCAAGAGCTGTCATAGTCTGTATTACACAGCTCTCCTGTTAATTATAGGCTACATTGAATTCATCACTAATTGCTCCATATGTTAGCAAGGTCATAAGCTCCCTCTTACGTATTTTTCTGAATCCCAAATTCTTAGCATAGGATTAGTTACATAGTAGATAATTAATTGCTTCTGATCAAATAAATAATCACATTTAATACATTAGCACAGGAAAAGAACATGGATTTGTTAGCAGGCTAGGCATAAAGTAAAACGACTAATAATCAGGTAATCAGAATTTCATTGCTTTTACCTTTTCCTATTAAGGTAGGACTTCTAGCTCCTCTAGGGATGAGGGATCGCTGGAGAATTGCTCCCGGAGATCTGCTTGCCAAGACCTCACCTTGATCTAGAGCTGCAGGAGACCCCGTGCTCGTCCCAGAGTTTTAGCTGAGTGTCAGTCAGAAGCTAACTTAGGCCTCTGCTCCCACTGCACTGGGATGTGCTTTTAAACAATCATTTGTTTATTGTTTGCATAAAAGCGTGTGTTGTAGCTCTCATTCCCCACATGCAAAATGTGAAAACTGCTTTGTAGTGGTTTTTACCCCATTCCGCATGATTGGCAGCTTTACATAGCACTACCTTGAAGCAATTTATTAGGTTTCCTAGAAACCTTAATTTGATGCTTTTAGAGCAAGACTGACAGTCTTGGAGTAGGAGCAAAATGACCACAGAATGCTAGTATTGGCTGTGTTTCCTGTAGTAGAAAAAAATTAAACCAGTGATTAAAAATTTTTAAGTCTGATAGATTTTGAATCTCTTTAATTTTGTGCACATAAATGCTCCATATATATCTATTGTATGAAATTCAAGTTCACTTTATGATTCATTTGTAATTAAAATGGTTTGTCTAGATGAGTAAATAATGATCACCCTAAATTTATTCTAGGTACCACAATAATTATTATTCTTTTTAGTTAGTTTTATTCCTTTTTCTCTTTTATCTTTTTATGGCTTTTTAAATGATGATTGCAAATGCTTAAAGTCTTGTCGTGTAATAAGACAAGACTTATTTTTATCATCTAATAAAAGAATACCCCTAAACTAAACAATGTTTTATTTTTCATGGTTTAGAGCTTTGTATAAATGGTGTTATTCTGGATGTGACTTGCCTTTTTTTTTTCTTTTTATTTTTTTTATTGAGGCTTAATTGATATATTAGTTTCAGGTTACAACATAATGAATCCATATTTGTATACATTGTGTAGTTATTTGTTATCCTTAAAAGTAGAAATCATTAGAAAAATAATTTAAAATATTAAAACAGTATTAAGAAGATTACCCTAAGGTCTTGGGAGTCCAAAATAGAAAAATTGTTGATTTACCTTTGGAATTATGTGAAATCCGGAAATTTAAATCTTGAGTTTTATTTTGGTTTGGATTACTTGCATTTCATTATGCAAGAGTCTCATTGGGGAATCCTGAACATTTTGTGTGCTATAGAACTTGCTTTTTGTATATTATATATATGTCTTATTATTATTATTCTTGTGAATGAAATGCTCTGCAAATGTTAAGGATTTTTTTTCCATTTACTTATATATATATATTTTGATACAAAAAGACAAACACTTATATATGAAACAATTTTTCCTCTTTTACAGAATTAAATGTGAGGGAGTCTGATGTAAGAGTTTGTGATGAATCATCATGTAAATATGGAGGCGTCTGTACAGAAGATGGAGATGGCTTGAAATGTGCATGTCAGTTTCAGGTGAGAAAACCCAACCCTATTTTGAAATCTTTTTACATTTCTCATGTTTTATAATTCTTCATTCTTCAAATTACAAAGCTTAAAACACCTTGGACCCCACAAGGAAGTTGGGCTCATGGCCCACTAATTCTTTCTTATCAGATGAAGTGCTATTACCTCCTATGCTTCTTTCCTTGAACTACTAGTAAATGGAGAGACTGACAATAGCAGGTGTGAAGATGCTTTGAAAAAATATTAAAGTTCTATTCAAATGTATAATTGTCACCGACAGGAAACAAAGTACAGGTTGTAGTTGAGTCTCTTATTTAAAATGTGGACATTTCCCCCCCTTTCCTTCTCTTTCTAGTCCATTTCTTTCCCTCCTTATTTGCTGCGTTCTCATCTTTTTAGGCCAAAGAACATCACTGACTTGATGCCTGAGGGTAGGTCACGGTTAGAGATGGACTCGAATGGGTAACCTCAGACTAAGATCTTTGCTTTTCAGGTGCTGTTTTAGTTGTAATTCTGTTGTTTAAAAAGAAGTAAAAAGAAAGGAAGCAAGTCCGGCCAGATTTGCTCAGTGTTTGCGCATCAATCTATGAACCAGAAGGTCACAGTTCGATTCTCAGTCAGGACACATGCCTGGGTTGCTGGCTCGAACTTGGTGTGGGGTGTGCAGAAGGCAGCTGATCAAGGATTCACTCTCATCATTGATGCCTCTCTCTCTCTCTCTCTCTTTTTCTCTCTTCCTCTCTTCCTCTCTAAAATCAATAAAAATATATTTTTAAAAAAGAAAGGAAGCAAAATGTGTTCCACTCAGTTGTTTCTTTTTGTTCATTTGATATGATTGAATTATAATCTGTTTTTAGTATGTTGCTCACAAGATGGTCTCTGATTCAGGACTTCAAATGAGACAAAGAAGGAGCTAGAATTTTTCCCCCCAATCATAATCTTGTTCTAATCATACCCACTGTTTCATTGATGAAACAGTTGAATTGCTGAACTCAAATGGCAAAATCTTGTTTTCCCTATTGTGGCAGCACACAAAATCAGTTCATTTTTTTTAGCCTTAGCTTGGCGGCTTGGAATATGCCCCATGAGTGGTTCGAAGTCAGCCAGAGATTTGGTCTGAGTTTGTATACAGAAGCTGGACTCCCCTCTGGTTCTCCTTTCAGGTATTTTCTCTCTCACTTTTCAGTTGCCCTGAACTCTGACCTCTGGTTCTGCAACCCAGAAAGATTGTAGTTTTTTAAAAATTTTTTTAATTAGTGTTCTAGCTACCCTGTATCAAGAAGACTGGGACTATTTCCCTCTTTCAATTGTCTTATAATTTCCTTAGGTAAATTCCTTGATGTGGAATTGTTGGGTGAATGGGATGCTTATGTGCAGATTAACATTTTCACCAATAGCAATATATTAGACCGCTTATTTCTCCTGGGCTTGTGAGTAGTAGATTTTGAAGTCCTTTTACATTTTATAAATCTGAAAGGCAAAAAAAATTTTATTTTTATTTGATAACCAGAGCTATTAAAAATGATTAATATTTGCTGGCTACTTTTTTATGAATTAATATTTCATATTCTTTGCCTATTTTGGGAAGTATTTTCTTTTTCCCTTATAATGGCTTGTAGAGATATATTTATATATATATGTGTATATATGTGTTATATACAACTGTTTCATACATATATATGTATATGTATGTGTGTATATGATATACAATACATTATTTGAGCACTTATATATTGTTTACTGTGCTGAGCATTTTATTCATTAACTGTTCTAAACATTATATATATAATATATATAAAAGTTTGTAAAATCTCATGAGAATCTACATGTAGGTACTGTTTTGATATTTTTAAAAGAGTAATACTATATGCTCATAGTAAACAACTTGAACAATATTTAAGAATATCCTATCCCAGTGATGGCGAACCTATGACACGCGTGTCAGAGGTGACACACGAACTCATTTTTTTGGTTGATTTTTCTTTATTAAATGGCATTTAAATATATAAAATAAATATCAAAAATATAAGTCTTTGTTTTACTATGGTTGCAAATATCAAAAAATTTTTATATGTGACACGGCACCAGAGTTAAGTTAGGGTTTTTCAAAATGCTGACACACCGAGCTCAAAAGGTTTGCCATCACTGTTCTATCCCATGTAATAAAAGTACTATATGCTAAGTGTCTGACCAATCGGTTGACCAGTCGCTATGATGTGCACTGACCACCAGGGGGCAGATGCTCCGACCAGTAGGTTAGCTTGCTGCTGTGGTCCGGCTGATCAGTACTGGGCAAGAGGGCCGGACATGCCCTGGAGCCCTTCCACATTCCCTCCTGGCCCAGTTGGCCAACCTCCCTTGATCCCTCCCCGGCCGGCTGGCCCCCATTGGCTCTGATTGGGACCAGGTGAGATGGTCCTGATCGCCCCCATCACCAGCCAGGCCGAGGTACCCCACCTGTGCACGAATTTGTGCACCGGACCTCTAGTACAGTGGTTCTCAACCTTCCTAATGCCGTGACCCTTTAATACAGTTCCTCATGTTGTGGTGACCCCCAACCATAAAATTATTTTCGTTGCTACTTCATAACTATAATTTTGCTACCTTAAACAATATGTGTAATTATATATGTGTTTTCCGATGGTCTTAGGCGACCCCTGTGAAAGGGTCGTTTGACCCCCAAAGGGGTCGCGACCCACTGGTTGAGAACCGCTGCTCTAGTAGATGCTATAAAGAAAAATGTCTTCCTTCCATTCCAGACTACCAATTGCTCTTCTCAGGGGCAACATCTATTACTTCTTGTATTTCCTTCTAGAAATAGTCTGTCTTATACAAATGCGTCCTCTTTCTTTCTTTCTTTTTTTCTGCAAAAAGCTTTATTGTTTCATTTGGTCCAATGCATGGGAGAGGGCTTCATGGTGGTAAAGAATGGCTAGCAGTTTGGGGAGAGGCTCAGGTAAAAGCAGACACCAGGGGATGCAGAGGGGCCCCTCAAAGGCCTCTGGGCTCCAAAGCTGCCGCCTCGTGCTGGAGGGTGAGCCTTTCCAGGAGATACTCGCCCAGCCCAGCCTGGGGGCCGGCAGCCTGCAGATGTGAGCCAGGTGGTCGTCCTCCTTCTTGATGAGTTTCACCTCTTCACCCCGGAAGTGATTCTCCGGGAAGTTACGGAGATGAGGTGCATGGGTAGAACCCAGGGCCAGCAGCTCCAAAAGGGCCTGTTTCAGGTTCCTCTCCAAGGCCAGGGTGGCGTCCATGGCCCTGAGTTTTGCCCACTCATCTGGGGAGGCTTCAGCACGTCCTGGAAGAGAATGCGGCCACCAGGCTGGTTTTGCAACTTTAAGAGACGTTCAGAGCCCTCACACTTCTCCCCCAATTCATGGAAGAAGCAGCCCACGCCCTCCAGAGCCACATCTCATGGTAGAAATAGCAGCCCTGAGAGAGGTAGGTGTGGGAGGCCCGCAGATGCGGGTTGGCCAGGCGGTTGACCGCAGCCTCTGCCTCAGTGGAATAATTCTGACGAATTTGGGAGCTCATGGCTGTTCGGCAATAAGGAGTTAAGGTAGAAAAAAACCCCAAAACGGTGTGTTGGCAGGTCCTGGAGGTGGTTCTGAAGGTGGTGACTGGATAAGACGCAGGAGAGTGGCCGGAGGCTGGAAAAAGGGGCGTCCCTGGGTCTGTTCTGTCCAAACAGTGTTGAAGCAAGAGATGGATACAGGACCACCGAGGGCACTGCCTAATTTCTCTTTTAAGCACTAAATCACTTAGTAGGTTTACCTTAGAGGTGGTTCCTTTTCCGTTTAGATTACAGAAAAGAACTCTGTATTTTAAAGAAGTTATCCTATGGTCATTTTCATTTTTGATAGTATTTAATTTTCACATCATATTTGTCTATTTTTGTCTTTATGATTGTAATGTTCATTCTTTGAAAGTCTTTGCCTGCAACTCTTAAAGACATAGTGTTTTTGACCTTTTAAACATACTTGAGCAGCTAGAAAATCCTCTCATGATCTGCCTGAATCCCTCGCATTTTTACTGGTGGCAAAGAAGGAAAGGGAAATAAAAGTTAGGAGTTGAGAGCAGTAGCCATTTATCCAGTGCTTGCTTTGTGCTAAGTGGTAAGCTAGATGCTGAGGATATAAAGACGTTTAAAGTTCCTTGCTTGTAGGAGCAAACTGCCTAAGGGCTTACAGCTGATTTGATCCTGCTGCTGGGCGACCCTTCCTTTGACTATTACTCTGCCTCCTTATAAGCTTATACATGGCTTAGACTCTGGCCAGCTTAAGAACAATGACCTCATAAGCCAGTTAAACATGTGAGGGTGCTTTAACTATATCTTTCAATTCATTTAAAAATTTCGTTATGATTTAGCATGCTTTCAGTGTTCATATAAGCTTTCAGGGATATAATTGTAACAAAAATTAACAGGATTTTAAATAAAGTCTACAATTTTTTGTCTACAAATAAGAGCTATGCTATTTTGCCACATTATATAAACAAAGCTACTTTTATTAATTTGGTACAAAGAGAAATGATCAATACTGCATCTTTCCATTAAGACTTGGGTAATATATGAAGAGGAGTGCCTGTGATGTTTTCCCTGCTTTCTTTCTTCCTCTTTGTTCCAGTCCAAGTCTGAGGATCTGAGAATCAGGTGAGCTGATAATGTCTCAGTCTGAGTCAGACACCCGAGAACCAGAAGACTAACCCATGTTCCCATTCAGTAGGCAGAGAGAGGGGATTCTTTCTTCCTCCGCTATTTCATTCTATTCAGGCCCTCAGTGGGTTGGATGATCCCACCTATAATGGGGAGGGCACTTAGTTTGCTGATTCAAATGGGAATCTCATCTAGAAACACCTCACCGACACATCCAGAAATAATGTTTAATCTGGGCAACCTGGGGTCCAGTCAACTGACCCACTAAATCAACCATCACAACATTATTATTTTCTTATTTTCTAAATTACTTCAGAACACTTCCTTCCTGCTCAAGAGAAGGTATAGTGGAGAGTTCTTTTCCCCAGTAAGGGAGGTGGTATAGAGGAGGCAGACCTTAGGCTAGAGTCAGTGCCTAAGTCAGGAGTTGCCATGGGAAAATTGCCCACATCCCTTTATTTGCCCATAGCGTAAGGAGAGGTTCCTAAGAAAGACCCTTGGAAATGGACTGACCAAGGAATAGCTGGTCTACTTCTCCTATCCTATGCTCACTCCTAGGTATGAGCGCGTTAGGTTGAATTTGAGGGACATTGCTCAGGCTATGTTAAGTCCTCTGTTGCTACCACCAGGTGACATATGACTTGTGTGGTGGTTAGAGTATATCAATTGTGAGGAAAGGAGGTCTTCCTCTTATTAGTTATGACCCCGGGCCTACTTAAGAGTCAGAAATGATAATAGCAATACCCAAACCAGCTAATGTTTATTGAGAATTTACTGTGGCCAGATATAAATGCTAAAGATGAATATCTTTTATTTAATCCTCATAACATCTTTATTAGATAGATATTATTATAATTACCATTTTCCAGGTGGGGAAAATGGCACTGGTGTTAGCCCATAATCACATAGATGGTGGACCCAGGATTGGAATTCAACACTTACTTGAGAGCCCAGGCTCTAAGCACTAAGTCATGTGCTTCACAGGATTGTTACGATATTTAAGTTAGGACATAACTTGTCACTGGTGTTGACTAGATGTAAACTCTTGAATAAGTGTTTGCTATTACCTTAGAGATTTTCAGCCCTATCAGACTTAATGACCCTTTTTTATAACCAATAATTTGTATTCTGTTTCTTTACTATTCTTTAATGAAATTCATAGATAATGCAACCTACATAAACACATAATTAAAGAAATCAATATAATATATAATTGCAATGTAAAGGAGAAATAAAAAATTTATAGTAAAATAAATTATTCTACTATAAATTATTCAACATGTAAATGCTTGGGCATGATTACAGTAGAAGAAAATACAGTAGTCACATGCTTATATCTATCTACTTGTGATGAATGTTTTCATTTACTAAAGATTAGTGCAATTTTATAGCAGAAGTATCTAAAGACAAAAATGTAGAGGTATGGTGGATGCTAGAATAAAAACTAATATTAGGATAAGTTATAGCAGAGCAGCCTTACTTATCTATAGTAAGTCTTGCCATAGTTCCCATATGAATGGCTAGAGAAGCATTCGGAAATTGTATAGTGTGTGTGTCTTTGTTGTGTGGTACTGTTTTTTCCTTTGCAGGACATACATCTAGCTAGCATCCATGGAATCCATCTGCTAAATGACAGTAATGTTCTTTATCATTGTAACAACCAAAAAAATCTTTCTGCTAAATGACAGTATCATTCTAACAACCAAAATTCTTTCATAGGGACATCTATGCCTAGGGAGCGCTATTAACACCTTTGAGAGCACACCATTAAAAAGTCATTAAGCATTTGTTGAGCAAAGAGTTGGTTGAAAAGTTCATAGAGTTAGCACCTGACATCTTGGAGCTTATGGTCTCCTTTACAATTATGCATTGTTTAATTACAAAAAAAATATTGACTCCTGCAGACACCATACAAGTTATTATGTACAATTTAGGGGAAGAGACTAGAGGGATGTGATTCATGAATATTGGAGCAATGAAGTAAAACTTTAATTTTAATTGAAGTTATTGTAGGAGTCTGCTGATAATGGATAGCATGCAAACTTGCTCATAAAATATTTTATTAGAGATTGTTTTTACCAGTGCTTGACTTGTGGTAGCATGTCATATTTTAAGAGTAAACAAATGATAAAAATAAATCTTGTGCATTGGAGAAAAATTGAGGAAAACACAAAATAATGGAAATAAAAAACCATGACAAGTAATCTGAAAAACTTACTGATGTTTTGTTCCAGGATATACTTTATGAATGTTTATTTTTCGAAGTAATTGAGAATATATATATATATATATACACACACACACACACATATATGTATATATATAATTTTCTTGCTGTATTTTTACTTATATCATTTTAAAAGTTGCATTCAGTTTTGTGAACTAAATAATACATTTTAAAATGGCACAGAATTCTCAGAAGTTTATATATGTGGTATTGTTGCCTGCTTTACATCTAACAATATGTTACCTTTATCTGCCACACAGAATTCTTTTAAAAGGTAATTCTCAGTGACTGTAATATTAATTACGTGAACAGATATAACATGCTTTATATTGTTTTTACATTTTTTTATACTAATACATTTTTGTTTGAAATTTGAACAGGCTCATATATACCTAGAAGAAATGGATGATTGTCAGAGGGAGGAGGCTTGGGGGACTGGGTGAAAAAGGTGAAGGGATTAAGAAGTACAAATAGGTAGTTACAAAATAGTCAGGAATGTAAGGTACAGCATAGGGAATATAGTCAATATTGTAATAGCTATGTATGGTGCCAGGTAAGTACTGGTAATATTGGGGGAAACACTTTAAAAACTATATATATATTGATTTCAGAGATGAAGGGAGAGGGAGAGAAAGATAGAAACTTCAATGATTTAGAGAGACTAATCCATCAGCTGCCTCCTGTACACCCCACACTGTGGATTGAACCCACAACCTGGGCACGTGTGCTGACTGGGACGATTCGAACCCTTAACTCCTGGTCCAACTCCTGGTCAATGTGCAATCACCTGCCACGCCAGCTGGGCTTGGGGGAAGCACTTTGTGAAGTATGTGATTACCTAACCACTATGCTGTGCACCTGAAACTGATACAAAATCATATTAACTATAATTGAAAAAATAAATTTGTCTGTAATAGTTTCCTTCAGATAGATCCCTAAATATGTAATTCTGGATCAAAAACTGCATTCCTTTTTCAAGACTCTTGAAATGTGTTGTTAAATTATGTTCTCGCCCACCAAGATGAAGTTTTTGTTTGTTTAATAGCCAGTTCTGTAAGCTAAAAGTAGTATCTCATTTTATTGATTACTAGTGAAGGTCAGCATTTTTTGTATGTTAATTGGCCATTTGTAATTGTTTTGTAAATTTGTCTTTTGTCCATTTTTTTATTAATTTATATAATCTCTTTTTGAGTAATGATAACTTGTGTCATATATTTTCTCCAGATTTTAAGACTTTAGTTGTTTATGACATTTTTGACATATAGAAGTTTTAAATTTTTTAAAACATACAGGTCTTGTGTCATTTTTTCACCTGTCTTATTTCTACTCATCCTTCAGGACCCAGTTCACATTTCACTTTCTCTGAGAAGGCTCTTCTTGAATACTCTAGCTTACAGTAGTAGGTATTAGATATTGTACTTATTGTCTACTCTTTTTAGTACATGCTTTATCATATATATGTACTAAAATATATAGAGAGAAGAAAGATCATGTTTTTCTTTGTGTCATCTAGCATTTACCTTGGGACTGTACCAGGGGTATTGAATAAATGAATTTTGATCATAATAAGAAGACATTTAATTTTTAGCACTCATTATAAACAGTGCCAGCAATTTCCTCTTAAATTATCTCACTGGATCTTTATAGCAAGCAAATAAAGTAGATAGGAAAGGGATTTTCATTCTTATTTTTATGGGTAGTTAATAGTTCTTTTTATTATGAATGTGCAAAAGGTAGGGGAAAGTAGTCTAACTCTTTTTTTAAACCAAATAAAAGAAAAAACTATTCTGTAGTTAGAAGTGTGTCATACTGCTATGGTATTGCACTCGTGAATACTAAATAAACTATTAATATTCATGCCTATTTCTGATACTTATTTTTGTTTGTTTTGTAGTGCCATACAAATTACATTCCCGTCTGTGCATCAAATGGGGACACATATCAAAATGAATGCTTTCTCAGAAGAGCTGCTTGTAAGCACCAGAAAGAGATAACAGTGGTAGCAAGAGGACCGTGCTACTCTGGTATGTTGTGATATTCTTCTGAGTAAATGCAAGAAATGGTTCTGCCATATTTTCTAAAAGGAAGTTTGCAGTCAGAGGTGTCTTCTCAGAACTGCTGTATGGATTGGTGGGGATTGTGTAGGGAGTAGGGGGCTCTTTCCCTCCATATCATTTTTTTAACCCCCAGTGGTCATGTATCAACAGTATACTTTTTTTTTAATATATATTTTTATTGATGTCAGAGAGGAAGGGAGAGGGAAAGAGAGATAGAAACATCAATGATGAGAAAGAATGATTGATTGGCTGCCTCCTGCACGCCCCCCACTGGGGATCAAGCCCACAACCCGGGCATATGCCCCTGCCAGGAATTGAACTGGTGACCTCTTGGTTCCTGGGTCGACACTCAACCGCTGAGCCACACCCAGCTGGGCTTCTCAGTATACTTTTGATGCTTAATGCCTTTTTTTTGTGTGTGGGGACTTGGCATTTCTTTTTGCCTGTGGTTTGACTATTAGAATAAGATCTGGGGTGGGACATGATATGAGCCCCATTTTGTTGATTTTTATTTTTTGGTGGGTGGAAGGGGTGGAGAATATTCATAGAAAGCCTTTAGTGGCCTCCCAGGATGTGTCTCTTTCCAAGCTCTTCTTTTCCTGTCTTCTTTTTTCTGTCTGTCAATACTCATCACTCCCCTCCTCCCACTTGTTTATATTATTTCCTTCTCGCTTCCTTCCTGAATGGGTGGTGGTTTATTTTGGAAAGCATTAATGTAAGTTTCCTACTTGCATTTGTATTTGGGGGCAGTGATGAAGGTAAGGTATTGTAATTAGAATTATTGTATGAAGGTTAGCAGTAAAGATAGAGACTACTCTTATACGATGTATCCATTCCTTTCTTTCCCCACTTATTACAGTGCCTATGTTCAGAGTTATTATTGGCCTCCATTACATAAGCATGATTGATTGATTGTCCATGTGGTTGATTTTGAACTCCAAAGCCCCCACTTTAAATTACATGGTTGGTCTTTAACCCAAAGACTATTGAATGTGGCAGGCCCCACCCTAAGATCTGATGTGGTCAGTACCTTTCCTAAAAAAGACACTTCTAGAAGGTATGACATAGATGGCCTTCCAGAAGCTGAGGACAAAGGCCAGACATCTCTTTGGGCAAGGCCAAATTCTTTTCCAGACACTAAATCATTAGGTGCTTGGTGAAATTACTATGTTCTTAGGCCAGTTAACTATTATTTGGTGTGATTCTTATATATGTTGTGTTTCAAATACTTGATTTAGAGACCATAAAGGAATATGGAGTTCTCTACAGTCCCCAATTAATCGTGCATCATTTATGCAGAGTATGTATTTAAGACACCAAATGCTTTGATAGGCAGTGAATGTTAAACATTAGAAGGCAGAGTGGTAACTTGGAAAGAGCACTGCATAAGAGTTAAAAAACCTGCCTTTGAAGTAACTCCAGCTCTTATTCACTGTATGACTTGGACAAGCCCCTTAACCAAACTGGGAGCCCCAAATTGTTAAGTGCATATCGCCTCTTGGGTAGTTAAATGAGGACTGAATGAGCTCAGCTATAAGGTACTATATCAATTTTGTTGTTTGCTGGATGGGCCAGTGTTATTCTTGTCATTTGCTCTTTGATTGGTCCTATTTCCTGTGCTAAAAATAGCATTTTCTTTTGTTTACTTGAAAACTCTTAATGATTTAAGATCAAGGTTAAGCCTTTGCTCCCCTGTGAAATCTTTCTTCCATGCCATCTCCCGGCAGTGTTTGTTCACACTTTGTGCACATGCCTCACTGTATTTCATTTATCGGACATATCTGTTTCTAGCCAGTCAGTTATTTCTCAACTGGAAGGCAGTATGCCCTGCCTAGGGAGGTACATCATAATCCTAGGGATGGGCGGAGTTGTGTGGGCTGGGTAAGGCGTGTGTACAGTGAAAATACAGAACTCATCCTCATTAGCAGAGTAGTCATGATGTTCCCAGGCAGTGGCTTGCTGCCCGTGCATAGAAGCCAATACAAGACATTGGCTTTTGAGAAAAGAAAAGGCTTTATTGGCATGTCCACAGGCAAGGAGGCAAGGCTCAAATCTGTCTCCCCATTGAGTGTTTGGGGTGGAAGTTAATGGGTTAGGGTAGGAGGGGCAGGTTTCAATTGGAGGGCTTTAAGCACTGGATCTTCCTGGACCCTTTGCTTCTGAAAGGATTCCCATGATTGAGTTCTGGTCCAGTCTCAGCTCTTTGGTTGGAGTAGGGGTAGGGGATGTGAAACTTTGGTTCCTGTTTTATTGGTCAGAATTCTCTCCTCTGCATGTGCTATGGTTGCAGGACATAGATTTGTTCTGTTGTTTTTGAAAAACCAACTCAGTATCTGGTTAGACACAGGATAAGACTAGTTTGAACTGGCTCTGCAGTTATAACAATATTTAATTTATTGGGGAATTTTAAATAACACTAAAAGAAGGTATTAGATATTTTATTTTTTAACTTGGACATGGGTTGTAAAAAGATTGGCAGTGATTAAGTATCTCATCGGCTGGGGCTTCCTTATTTATCAATTTATTCCTCACATTTACCGTGTTGTCTAGCATATACCATATGTACCCAATCAGTGTGGGAATAGAAGAAAAAGGGAGTGTTTTCCTGAGAAAATTTTGGTCATAAAAACTATTTTAAATTGAGTTCCCCTCTTCTCTTTTTTTTCTGCTTTCATTCCTTATTTTCCTTATTACTTAGAGAAGATGTATTTTTTTATGGCTGATTAATCAAAATTGAACGCAATTGAAGACTTTCTATAAAACCCCATGAAGATTTTGCAGTGGGCAGTACATAGAATATGCTTTTCCAATTTCTGCCCCATCTGGGGATTCGATTAACTGTCTGAAGGAGCTGGAAGGGAAGGCAGCAGTGTTGTTACAGGTGTTGTCTCCCACTCTAGAGAACTGTCTGGAGAGCTGGTGGGTTCTCCAGTATACCCTCCCCTGCAGAGTGCTGATAAAGTGGGAGGCTCTTTACAGGCCGTTCCTGCTATTTTACTGCTGGGTGCCGATGATCCTGCAGCGTGACTCTCTATCCAGCGTGCTCTGTGCCATATGTTGGTTCTCTTAGGATTGTAAAATCAGTATTTTACATTCATTACATTTTAGCCTGGCTTCTTGCTGGTAACTTTGAGGGAGGCTTTTTCATTTCACTAGTAACAAGTCTCCCACCTACATCTTGGTGAGATTCCTTCTGGTTAGGTTTCCTAGAGGAAGTGAATTTCGTCAAGAATATGAAAACCGTAACCCTGAGGTTTTTTTCCTTCTGAACCTTGGGGCGTTTCTTAACCTTTTGGCTTTGGGGTTTTAGCCACAGATTTCATTAAGAAGATATTTGGAGCAAGAACCAAAGCTCTTTCCCTCCCTTTCTCATAAAAACAGCTTCTTCCTTATTTCTCTCACGCTTTAGCAAAATCAAAGTTTCCTTCTACCTTTTAAGTGAGTTCATTAGAATATTTTCTATTTAGGCATTTGCTTTACAATATTTATTGGTCTCTACTCTGTGCAAGGCCCCTGGATATTTCCTGAATGGGCTACAAAGATGTCTGAGGTATAGATGGTTATGTGTCCAAAGAATTTATATTTGGAGAAAGGTACAAAATAGGTATGTAAGAATGAACTGGTCGATAGTAAAAAGAAAATGAGAAAAGGGCTACCTGAGAATGGATATCCCAGTTTGATTTTTGATAAGAAAATTCCTGTTTGATGAAATTTCCAGGAAAAGTGTTCATCGATACTCTTTTCTTTTTCTCTCTCAGATAATGGCTCTGGATCTGGAGAAGGAGGTAAGTTTCAGGTACCTTGTGAAGGGCATTTGTTTTCTTTCACTTTGTAAAATAGCTTTATTGAGCTAAAATTCACATACCGTGCAGTCTGCCCACTTAAAGTGTACCATTCAGTGGCTTTTGGTATGTTCACAGAGTTGTACATCACACAGTCAATTTTAGAACATTTTCATTATCCAGGAAAAACTCCCACCCTTAGCCATAACTCCCCCCCCCCATCCCCCTTAGCCTGGCATCTTTGTTTCAGGCAGTTATTTTTTCACTAAAGATTTGTTGTTAGATGAAGGGGAAATGTAGCTCCTGTTGAGCTGAGGTTGTTCCAGAGTGCCTCTCCTAGGATCACCCCCACAAGTGATTTTAGCTTGGACCAGGGTATTTGTAACTCTCTCCCACCCCATGCTTACACATTTTTACTCCCAAGGAATTTTCAGGGTATAGGTTTTCAAAAACTCTAGAGTGAGTTGTGCACAGCAAAGAGAAGACTTGCGGAACAAACTCTGGTGAATCTAAAGTTTAATTTAAACCATTAAAATGTTCCTGTTTGGTTTTAATTTTATTGTGCAAATATATGAATTATTTCTGCTATAGAAAACTAATATTTGGGAACAGCCTATAACGCAGTTTACTCTAGATGATCAGAATTAAGAGTGACTCATCTATCTCAGAGTTTAATGAAGCTGTGATTCTTAATGAGTATCCACTGTCTACAAAATAATGTTTGAGGTACTATGGGGATACACTAACAGAAAACTCACTGGTAAGGTTCACACTTATACAGATGAAACAAATATAGTGTGATCCTTTCAGCACGATTTAACACCGTACTCCAGACTTACACATTTCATAGAGTCCTAAAATTTTACATTTGGTAGGGATTTTAAGTCACCTAGAGAATAGAAGAACTGTCCTGAGGAAGAAGTTCAGGTATGACAGTTTCAGCTTAAAAAAAAAAGATGATTACAGCTGTTGAACAATAGAATTTGATTTAAATGGACATATTTAAGCAGAAACTTCATGATCATGTGTGAAAGGTCAGGTCATAAGTTCCAGATCTTAGAGCTGGAAAGGATTTTAAGAGATCATGTGGTCTAGCCCATGTGGTCAGACATTAATTAGGAAACTGTCCTCATTATTATATTAAAGAAATGGAAGTTGATCACAGATATTGGATGTCTTGCCCTGTGGATGTAAACTGAATGGAGTTAGAAAGGCTGAGAGGTTTGCTCAGATTAATACACGAACATATGCGAGCTCCAGGTGACTGTGTAATTTCTAGATCTCATGATGTTTCTGGGCCTTAGATATACTTAGGATTATGTTCCCTGGAATCTGTTTGGGAGTGTTCATGAGAATCTGGGCTTAAAATATAGGCAGACACTAAAAATTGGAAGTTTTATCAAAAGGGCACCTTAGGTTTGGGTACTTTTCTTTTAATACCTTTTTACTGATTGATATGCCTTGAATAAGGTGTTTTTTCCCAAACCAGATTGGGAAATTCCTTGAGTAAAGAGTAAATTGGCCTCAAAATGAATCTCTCTGTCCAGTTTGAGATCATTAGGATAGGGTCCACTCAAATTGAGACCCACAAATATAGGGCTCCCTAAAATGTGGGATGTGAGCTGAATTGGGGTCTGGTGGTAGTTATTGTTTTTTTGAGATGAATCATGGGATTCCCACACACTTCTGCATTCTGGGTGTTTTTGGTTGTGCTAAGTGGCAAAGCAGAAAAAGGGGCACATCCTTTGTAAAGAGACGCCCTTTCCTTCTTGGAATTTGAGGATTTTTTTAAAAACTCTGGAATTAGTTGTTATGTAGTTAGAAAGGCAATTTCAATAGAGTAATCACTGGACTAAAATTATTGCTCATGTTTTTTCCCCCTCTCTCTCTTAAATAATGTTATATGGTAATTCTTGTAAAGGGAACTAATTATTAAAACCTACTGTATTGCTCCTTTGTGCATAATTTAGCGGATTATTTTGCCAGCACCAATACTTGTTTTTCTCACAGAATATGTTGTACTCAGTATTGGCAACCTTCTTGGACTTTATCGTTAATAGATTTTGGAAGTAATTGTTTTAAAGAGCTTGGGTACCTTTTCCCCAGAAATAGAATATTTGCTGCTGAAATCTGGGAAGGATCCTAAATCTTGGTTGAAAATTTAATTTTTCTTTTTAAACAGAAGAGGAAGGGTCAGGGGCAGAAGTTCACAGAAAACACTCCAAGTGTGGACCTTGCAAATATAAAGCTGAGTGTGATGAAGATGCAGAAAACGTTGGGTGAGTTGACTGAGAAAAGGGATAAACTTAGGTGGAGGGTTTTTTTTTGTTTTTAAATTATGTTATAGGAAGGTATCATTTAACCTGCTTCTTTATATTTTATGTGTGCCTTTTATTTTATTTTTGTTTAATGCTAGTCTATTGACTTCTCTCTTAAGTTGATATAATGCTGTAGTTATTCAAGTCAGTTTAAATGTTATATTTTAGAATGAAAACCCATTTTTAATATTCTTTTGGTTTTACCTCTGTCTTTTTTTTTTCATTGATAATTTTATACCAAAGGCTAAAGCAGAAGTACTCTTATTCTAAATTATCCTATTATACTTTCAACTAGTATCAATAGTAGTTTCTTCTTACCTTGAATTTTTACACAAAAACTTTTACGGATATTTTAATGTATTAAAAATGCCAAAACCGCTTCAAAATTTTAGATGATAGTAAGTAAATATTTTATGTAAGTAAAATGTATGTCTAGAAATCCCAGTTGCACAGACTGACATTATATTGTTTTATTTTTTCACTCATGTTCAGCCTGGGTAGCATTGTCCAATTTTCCATTCATTCCCTGTAAGAAGCTGTGTTGTTTGGTGGAGTAGTAACAATTAATCATCAACACGGTCATGTCTGTTTCTTCCTTTCATCAGGTTGCTGTTTATTCCCACTCTCAACCTTCTTTTATTTCCCTGTGATGCTTGCCTTTTTTATGGTTGATTCTAAAAGCCTTACTGCTGATTCCAGGACCTTAGAGCACAAATGGATCTTCCCTGCTTCAATTTACCCTTAGTGCATGTTTTAAAATACTTATCTTATAGAGATTTACTCATTCTCTCTTACTCGTGTATTTTTTTGCTGTGTATTTTTCAGTCCTGTGCCTTATTCAGCCTTAAATGCATATTCAAGCCTTTCACTGAGTAGTAGTAATATGCTTTAATTAGCACTAATGCCCAAAGTGAGTTTTACAAGTCAGGATAACACCATTTTCGGCATTATATAATGTCAAAATCAGCTATTTGGATGGGACTTGGTAAAATTAGTGTCTGATAATGTACTTGGTATGTATTTCAAAATAGGTGAGAATTGGCAAAAGACCAGTAAGTGCAGTAAAAAGTGAATTCACCAAAGCCCGAATTTGCTGTTTCTGCACGCCGGTCACTTGGATTGACGTGTCTATCCATTTCAATCTGAGTGGTTTGATTTGGAAGAACATGTTTTCCAAAGTAGATATCAGTCCAAAGACAAGAGAGAAATGAGTAATATGGACTTGCAGAAAGAACAGATAATAGATGTTACACTCTCTTCTTCTCATTTTGTATTAATAATATGACATGATGAAACACCATTGTGTGTGTGTGTGTGTGTGTGTGTGTGTGTGTGTGTGTGTGTACAGATTTAGTTCTTTTCGGTGTTTTTCCTCAGGACTGTTTTATAATAGTGTCCAGAGTCAAAATAGTTGTCAGTGATTGATTGGCTTGGTCTATTGATCTGTTTTTATTCTTTTGACAGTATCTCTCTTCAGTCCTATTTCATACATTTTTTCTGCTCTCATTTTTCACCCCTAAATTGAAAGAGATCTTGGGCTTAGAAGTGGAACAGATTCCAACTAGTCTCAGAGGTGGCCCCAAATGTGACATCCGCACGGTGGCATACACATCTTTCTGTGAACACCTCCCCATGATATAATGGATAGTCTGTGCCCAATCAAGGCAATCCTGTTGTATGTACTAAATCAATTTTGTGTGTTCTATTTATTTGAGAACTTGCAACCACTGTTCTTGCAGATACAGACTCTCAGCGTAAGGAAGTGGGCACAGACTAGGGGAGGGCTTCCCAGTAATGAGCATGCAGACTAAGGAACCAACACACACTGGGACGGGCAGCTTTGTCCAGGCCAAGAAGTGATGTAATCACCGGGGAAAACATGAAGGAACAAATTGGTTCCTTTACCTACACAGTAAGTGATTAAGCTACAATGGTTGTTCCTACCATGGAAGGAGACAAAAATAAATGTTAGGAGCATCTAATCTTTTAGTCTATAAAACATTTATTATTGATTGTGGTCGAGTTTAACAATTTATATGTATCTCAGTGATGACTGTAATTTTAAAAAATTCTACTTTTAAATGGGTCATGGTACCAAGAAAGATATATAGTTTTTATAACTACTTCAAGGTCCCTTCTATATGCTTTTCATGAATAGTAACATTTGTCTGAAGTTAATTTTGACCCAGCTATCTAGACCTTTTGGGTCTAGAAAACTGAGATGCTGAAATATGGCATTAGCCAGCGTGCCTTGATTTTTATGTAAAAACCTATTATTTATTAAGAAGGTGTTATATAATTTTTTATTAAAAGATAACATTTTATTTATTAAATACAAGGTCTGAGTTATAAACCACATATTCCTTTCATGACTTAATTATTATAAATTCTACCAGAATCAGAGAATGTTAAGGTTGAATAGGATCTTGAAATTTATTTTCTAATTTAATCCTCTCACTTTACAGATGAGAAAATTGAGGACTGAAGTGAGAGGGTTTTGTGGGGCGGATTCTCCTAAGTTCTAGAACAGTGTGTTTCTTACATCTACCTCCCTGTATTTGTCTGTTTTATTCCTAGAATGAAAGCTATTATCTTTTTCCTACTTCATAGACTGATGCTTAATGACTTTTTAAACATTATACTTAAAAATATGTTTTTATTGATTTTTTTAGAGAGAGAGGGAGGAAGGGAGAAGGAAAGAGAAACATTGATGAGAGAGAATCATTGATTGGCTGCCTCTTATACACCCCCTACTGGGGATTGAGCCCGCAACCCTGGCATGTGGTGACCTCTTGGTTCCTAGGTCAATGCCAACTGCTGAGCTACACAGGGGCTGGGCTGCTTGATGACTTTTTAAAAATAATGCCCTCTTCTTCAGCCTGGTCCCAGCTATGAATACAGTATGTCCTTATCATCTCCTCGTCACTCTGAGTACTAGGTGCTTTAAAATTTTTGTTTAGTTTTTATCTAGACCACCATATGCCAGTTTATCGACTTGCTTATCAGTGAATTTCAGACGTTTTGACCACAACTCCATTTACACTGTGACCCAGCACTGGTATACACATACACATGGTAATAATGCATATTAAGTAAAACAAAATTCTATGAAATATTACATGCAGTGCACTTTAGTATTTCTATCCTATTTTCTTAACAATTGCTGGTAGTGATTCACTAAATTGACTTCATAATCCACTAGCGACTATGACCTTCAGTTTGAAAAATATTGCTCTATAACTATAATAGGTATGATATTTCATGTCATACTTTCAGATATGGGTATTCATTTAAAATATTTTATACTTTCTCATTTTGAAATGTCTTCCTTGTCAGAAGAGTTGTTATATAACCTATCTGGTTTCCCAAGGGCAGCTAAACTCTTTCTCTTGCTTTAGAAAGCTTTTTCTCTTTATCTTGATCATAGTTTTTAAAAAATCTGGCATTTGGCAAGAGGGGATAAATGGTACCTTGTTGATTTTCTGGTAGTAAGAGAAGTGCTAATTTTTTATTTAGCCATTTAAATGGAAATTGATTTAAGTGTATTGTCATCTTAAACAGAGTGTACAGAACATATTTCAACAACATTAGTGTTTAGACGTTGTTACATAAATTACTTTTAGCTCTTTATGGTGGGTAGGGCAAGGAAGCATTATCCAGGCTTTACAGGTGAGGCTGAATTGCTTGTAGCTAAGCAGCAAAACCACTGTGCTGTGCATACACGTGTTTACCATA
This sequence comes from Myotis lucifugus, assembly GCF_000147115.1. Taxonomy (NCBI): domain Eukaryota; kingdom Metazoa; phylum Chordata; class Mammalia; order Chiroptera; family Vespertilionidae; genus Myotis; species Myotis lucifugus. Next base: position 55,739 of record NW_005871228.1, on the reverse strand, counting down.
CTGTTCTCAGGGGCCACTGGTGTTCTCAGTAACAGTTTGTTTTACCCCTACGCCTAAAGAGCCATTCTGCTTTGTGTTTTGAGTTCTTATATAGTTTCTTTTTAAATATATTTTATTGATTTTTTACAGAGAGGAAAGGAGAGGGATAGAGAGTTAGCAACATCGATCAGCTACCTCCTGCACACCCGCCACTGGGGATGTGCCTGCAAACCAAGGTACATGCCCTTGACCGGAATCAAACCTGGGACCCTTTAGTTCACAGGCTGTCGCTCTATCCACTGAGCCAAACCGGTCAGGGCACTTACATAGTTTTTAAAAAATAATTTTTCTTCTCCAGTAGGACTCTTAGCTTCTAGGTCTGTCAGTGTGCCTTGCCAGTGGGCCTGACTGTAGATGGCCCCAACTCTTTTTTTTTTTAGATTAGAACCTTCTTCAACTTTATTATTTTTAAAAATACATTTTTATTGATTTCAGACAGGAAGGGGGGGGGGAGAGGGAGAGAGAGAGAGAGAGAGATACAGAGATACATACATCAAGGCTGCCTCCCCAATGGGGATCAAGCCCACAACCCAGGCATGTGCCATGACTGGAAATTGAACCGTGACCTCCTGGTTCATAGGTTGATGCTCAACCACTGAGCCAAGCCGGCCAGGCAGCCCCAACTCTTAACTTGCTTCTCCACTTCTCTCGCATAAGAAAAAAATGCATGTAGGAACTGTAGCCAATGTAAGAATAAATTCTAAATGTAAAATCAGAGTAAATAGGTCCTTGAGTGAAATGCAGAAACTTTACTCATTGCATGTATTTTATCTCTCTTGTCTGCTCGGTGGCTATTTTAAATTTTTATAGTTTGAACTAGAGGCCTTGTGCTCGTGTACTGGTGGGGTCCCTCAGCCTGACCTGTGCCCTCTCACAATCCGGACCCCTCGGGGGATGTTGGACTGCCGGTTTTGGCCCCATCCCCATGTGCAAAACGTCAGGCGGCCGGGGAAGAGCCCGAGCTCGGGCGGGGCGCAGCACCGTTCCTGTGTTCCCGCTCATCCCAACTCCGCTGCGCCTGCTGCTGCTACCACCATGGAGGCGAGAGAGGTGTGTAGCTGTGCTTACCAGCCTTGAGCCCTGCACCTGGTGCCATCGGTCAGCTGAGGGGTGCTCCCGCTGTAGGAGTGCACTGACCACCAGGGGGAAGCTCCTGCATTGAATGTCTGCCACCTGGTGGTCAGTGCACGTCATAGTGACTGGTTGACCGGTTGTTTGGTCATTTGGTTGCTTGGGCTTTTATATATATAGATAGATTATTTTTGCTTCTGAGAGGCTTCCTCCCACCCCTTCTTCCTGGAGCACTGTCTCTCCAGTGGCATTATGGGCTCTGCATGGGTTTGTGATGGATATCCTCATTCATGCTTAGCTTTTGAATTGATATGTATGGTGAGGAGGTTGAGCTTCCCAGAAATTCAACTCCCGCATGGGTGAGGTTTCAGTATCCCATTGTGACTTTTGTGAAATGTAGAGGATCGACTTTGTACTTAGGCTTAAAAGTTGGAAGCAGTACCTGTTTTATAGGAAGTTGTGTTTCTTAAACCACATATTCTTAGCAATCAAACCCCGTCTTTATCTAAATCGTGTTTCTAATCTGAAGTTATTGTTGCAAGATAGCCGTCAGCCGTTATCTGGACGGTGGGCCAGGTAATCATAGAACTCCTCCACATCAGTGTCTTTTAAATACCTGCCCTAAATCCCTGCCCACGACTGGTTTGAGCAATCTGTGGATTCATCAGGCATAATGTCAGTGCAGGTGAGTCATAAAAATCCTCAAATTATTTCTTTGAACTTGTCTGTGATGTGCTTTATGGAAATAGTTCCTGCTCTTCTGCCTCTTTGATGTCAGTCTCTGTGGAGAGGCTGTTTCCCTTTTTGCCCTTGAGTGATGGAAGAGCTCAGAGTTGCTCAGAGAATCATGGATGTGTGCAGCATGACTGGCAGCCTTGATAAGCAGTTCACCCACCTGCTGGACATCGCTGTCATTTTTGGGTGCCATGTTCTGTTCTTGATGCAGATTGCTGGTCAGTCTCACAATCTGATCAAGTCTCTCTCTGTCAGGAGGTGCAATGAAATCTTTTCCCTTGTTCACACACAGAGAGGAATGCTTTATATACATCTGTGTCCTCCATTATGCCCTCGTTTCTGGAAACCACATATGCTTTTTAAAAAAAGAAACAAAGAAGTAAATTTTCTACCATTATTTACTCGTCTATTCTTATTCCCTCCTAATCAAAGATAACTATAGTTTTCATCATTGAACATTGCCTTACTCTGGATGCATGGAATAGTAGACTTTTAAAACTATTTACATTTAATAAATTCCTATGGTGGCCCCTTAGATTGTAATGGAAAAATAACTGTATGCTGCTCTTTTCCTCCTGATAACAGGAAATAAACACTACCAAACTTTACTTTATACAAAGTGTAAGTTGGATGTTAGCAGTGACAGTCTCCTTTGTCCAGAAATAGTCCCTGGAGCTCTCCACAGCTGCAGGAAAGGTTTCCTCTGAGAGGTTTGCTTTTAAAATGCAGAACACCATATCCCCATGACCTCTTGCTCTGTTTTCCAAATGCTGTTCCCTTTGATACTACTTTGCCTCTGTTATTTCTTTTGTCTGGAGTCCCATCCCCGTTTTCTCTGCTTGTTTCTACTCTTCCTTCCAGACGTGGATGGAGCATGACTTGGGTCCGAATCAGCACCTCTTCTTGGAAGCCTCCCTTGCTCTGTCCCCCAGGCCCTGTGAGTTAGGTGACTGTATTCAGTGCTCCTCCTCGGTCTTGAGAAACAACCTCTGGATAGCAGTTACTATACTGCTGGGAACACTAGCAGATTGTAGGCTCCGTGAGGACAGGGGCTTTGTCTTGCTGATTTCTCTACTTGATGAATTTGCCAGGAGGTTGGGTATCGTAGGGGCCCTCCATCGGTCTTTAGTGAACACATGGCAGTTCACACTAGGGCTTCATTATGCACTTAGAGCTCCACACAGGGTTGTTTGGAGGATTTACTAAAATGTGTGAAAGAGACTAGTATTGTGCTGAGTCTGTTGCAGGTTTCATTAGGTATTTGTTAAGTCTGAATAACTTCACATGAATTATTTTAAGCCATTGTTTTCTCACCTGCTAAAATAAACTTACCCTGTCCAGAAGGAATGGCACTTTCTATGTAGAGTAAGGAGAAAGGAAGGGGAAGGATAGATATTTTTCAATAATAATAAAACCTTTCAGATGTGCATAGTATTTGATGACTTCAAAGGACTTTTCCCAAAAGCTTATTCGATTCTTTCACCAGTGTTATGAGGTATTATCCCTATTTTAGAGGCGAGGAGTTGTGACTTGCCAAATTCATAGAGCTAACTCATAGAAGTCATTGAAGCATTTCTTTATGTATGCCTTCATGAAATTCACAATGTTAGGAATTCAAAAGCTTGAAGAGACCTTACACTAACAGGTCTGTTTTTCCAGCCTCCCAGTTGTCTGTGCTAGAGGCAGTCACTGCAACCTGTTTCTAATTTAATCCCCCAGAGATTTTATGCACGTACAAGCAAATATGTACGTCTTCTCTTTCCTTTTTTTCAAGCTGATGACAGTACACTATATGCTTTATTTAAAACTTTTATTGTAAAATCTACATTGCATACAGACGTGTTTAAAATACAAAAGTTAAAGAATACTACACCTATTAACACCTTGGGTACAAAATCGAACATTGCCGAATTACCATTGCGAAGCATTAACCCAGCCATGGAAAAGCAAGGGCAGTATGGCCACTGGCACATGAACGCTTGCTGAAGGTACATGGAACAGTCTTTGGGTCAGAGCTGGCTTTCAACTTCCCGGAGAGTTTACAAGATTCCCTTCTTAGGAAGTCGATGGGCAAGACCATGAGGGAGTCATGGGAATATAGCGCTCTTTATAGTTGAGACACCTGTCAGGATTTTGGATGATTGGCAGAAATGCCTTCAGAGAGTGGGCTGTTGTGTGTTTTCTACTTCTAATCTCACCATGGCCGACTTCCAGGTCTTGGGAGTATCGGTTAAATGAGTGCGCTCATTTGGTTCATGGAGGGGAGTCTAGGAACTTCATCATCATACGATCAAGACAAGTTAAATACAGATCAGACTCTGGACCAGGGTTACCTGGGCATTCTGTCCTCTGGCTAAAAAGAGGACCCAGTGGCCTTAGGTGTCTTGATAATGGCAGCCAGCCACACGACTGTCTACAGAGCTACAGAGGGAAGGCATTTCAGTGTGGACTGGCTGCCCTTTCCATCATGTATGTAGTTGTCTTCTCAGGGCCTTCCTTTAATGAATGTCTTTTCCAACAACAATCAATTCTCCAATTCTGTACAAACTGGATGTCCTATAATTAATTTCATTTCAGTTCTGACACTCTCCACTTGGAGTTAGCATAGACCCCGCAGGTGAAGGGCTCAGACCCACGAGACTGTCTCCACGTTAGACACTAGTCACAAATGAGGCCTCTTGCACTTCTGCCCAGCATACTATTAATTTGGAGACCTCCCCTACGTTCGATAATTTGCCAAAATGACTCAAATGATTATCAGAACTCAGGAAAGAGCTATGAGTCATCTCCTTAGCATACAAGAGACTCTGCTATCACTGAGAAAGAATGTTTAGGAGCTCCGAGCCAGGAACAGGGGACGAAGACAAAATATATTTTTTGTTATACCACAAGTATCATCCTATAAATTCCTTTATGTCACCCCTATATAGGATACTCTGAGGTTGGGGTTTTTTTTTGGTAATTTTTGCCTTTAACTTCTTGGTTTTACTCTCTCATTTTAGTATATCCTTCTGTAGCTTCTTGAGAAAGGGTACAAGATATTTGAAAATGTTTTTCACCTACAGCTAATACTGTAACTCAGCAAGTGCATGATTCTAGCTGGGAGGTCATTTTCCCTCAGAATTGTGAAAGCTTTGTTCTATTGTCTTCTAGCACCCGGTGTTGCTGTTGAAGTCCGAAGCCATTCCGATTCCTGACCCTTTGTGTATGATTTGTTTTCTCTCTCAGACCATCTTCTTTTGGTCCCCAGTGTCAAGAAATTTCACAACATTATGCCCTTTCCTAGAAACTTAGTGACTTTGGACTTGTGAAATCTTCCAGTTTATTCTTTGATGATTTCTTGCATCTCTTTTTTATTTCTGGTACTTCCGTTATTTGGATGTTGGACAGCCTAGATTAGTCCTTTCTCTTTTCTCTCCTATTTTCTATTTAAAAATACTTTTGCTGTGCTTACCGAGAGGTTTCTTCAACTTTATCTTCCAGTACTTTTTTGAGCTTTTTGTTTCTGCTATAATTTTTAATTTCCCAAAGCTCATTTTTGTTCTCCTGGTGCACCTTTTGTATAACATCCTGTTCTTGCTTTATGATTACAATATCTTTTTTATGCCTGTGCATTATTAGTTGGTATTCTATCTGCTGTAAGGATGAGATTTTCTCTTATTCATTTTTATTCAATGAGTTATAATCTGTACTTTGTTTAAGGTTATATGGCTTTATAAAATAAAGTATGCAGTGTTCTTTCTAGTCTCTGTATGGCTTTGTGTAATAATAGAATTATCTCTTTCTTCTGGATTTGATGCTGTCCTTACAGGATTTTTCTAAAAAAAAACAACTGATTTAATTTCTTTAATGATTATTGTATCATTTAGCTTCTATTTATTTTTTGGTAAAATTTGATAGTTAATATTTTTAAAGTTATTAATTTCACTTGTTTTCAAACTTGCTAACATAGTCATTTATAATAACTTTTAATATTTTAATCCATAATTCCCATTGAGTCTATCATCTTTTTTATTCCTAATATTTTTTCTCTTTCTTTTTTTCCCATCCTGCTTTATCAATTTGAAAGTCTATTCAAAGGACCAACCTTTGGCAGTATGGATCTTCTCCATTGTAACTTTGCTTTTTCTGCTAAGATATATATCTATTGTTCTATATCTGTATTTATATATTCATAACTATATCATCTATATTTCCCCTGTTTTTGTTTTCATTGGATTTATTTCATTACTAATTTTCTAACTTTTTAATGGATTTAATTTTTAGCCATTCTTTTAGAATTTAAGGAAAAACTTGCAGGAAGTGAAGGATTGAGCCAGGTGGGATATTTGAGGGAAAAGTATTTCCGGGAAAGGGAAAGCCCTGGGGTAGGAGTGTCCTTGGTGTGTTTGAGAGAAAAGCGAGGCCAGTTTAGTGACAATATTTTTCATGACATAAATGTGAAAATAACTATGTACTTACCTCCTTTCATTTGTCAGTTTCTATGCTGAGATACATGTTTTATGTAACAGCTGTAATTAGTAGAAAGAACACCAGCTCAGCCACTCGTTCATTTATGATCTTAGACTTTTTAACTTCCTTCATGTTCAGCTTTTCTATTCATAATTGGTTGTAGTCAGGATTAAATGAGGCACATGTGACTATACCCTCCCGGTAGGTGCAGAGTAAATGGTTGTTAAATGTTTTGAATTTGTCATATTTACTAACGTGATTTCTTTCCACTTCACTGCACACTCCTGTGCTTTGGGCATCCTGCCCTCTGCTGCTGTTGCCCGTCTGCAAACACCTGCAATTGCTGTAATCAGTTGTATCAGTGGCCCCTGGAGTCTAATATTTTCCTCCTCTGCTCGTTGTCTCACTGAGCTGGATTCTCCTTGAGCTGGAAATTTCATTTTCTCTCAGTGTGTGCCATTGAAAGCAGCAGCGATGGTTTGTTCTCACAGTTCCTGGTCTTCCATGCAGTGGTGCCATCCCATTGAGGGGGCCGACTGCCAGACACTGGACCAAGGCAGGTCCTGATTGAGCGGCAGTGCCCACAGCTGAATCACTTGTTTCTGGCTTGGAATGGTATCTTGCCTTTGTTGATGAGCCTTTTCACAATCCTGAAATAGTTCTGTAATGCTTTCTTCCGTGGGCCACCATTTCTGTTTTACTGCCATCCTAATTTTGTCCTAAACCTGGGTCAACAAAGTTTTTCTCTAAAGGGCCAGATGGTGAATATTTCATACCTTGCAGGCCACATGTGGTCTCTGTTACATGTCCCCCCCCTCCACCCTTTAAAAATATAAAAGCCATTTTGACTGAAGTTAGTAAATATTCTTCTTATGAATTTTTAATTTTTTTCTGGTGCCTTAATTTTAAAATTGTGATATAGAGCATTTATTCAAAAGTGGGTGAATATTTACACGTTTGGTTTAGTGCACAAAAATGAAACAAACTTTTGTGAATGCTATCTCCCAAGCCAGAAATATAATATTATTAATACTTCAGAGCTGCCCCCCACAAATCCCTCTCTAATTGCATCTTTCTCCCACCAAGAAGTTAGAAATTGAGTAATGGAATAAATCCAATGAAAACAAAACCTGCTATACTGCATCTTGTGGAAATTGTGTCTTTGCTTACTTTATAGTTTTACCACATGTGATAGATCTTATAATAATATATTTTTTGGCTTTTGATTGATTTTGAATTTTGTATAACTGGAATCATACTACATGTACCTTCTTTTGTTCAACATTATGTTTTTGGGATCCATTCATGTTAATGTATACAACAGTAGTTCATTCATTTTCGCTGCTTATTGAATTCATTTGTTTGACTATACCACATCCTTTTACAGTCTGTTTTACTGTTGGTGGACATCTGGATTGTTCTGGTATTTGTTCTCATGAATAATGCTGCTGTGAACATTCTCACTCAATTCTCCTGGTGCACATGTGTGAGAGATAGTCCTAATAGGAAGTTGTTGGGCTTTTGCACGTCTAGCTTTTCACAGTAATGCCTGGTTTCCAAAGTGGTTGTACCAGTAAGCTCTCCCCCCAGCAGAGGAAGAGAATTCCCTTTGCTCCTCGTCCTTGTCAACAGTTGGTATTGTTCTTGTTCTCAGTTTTTGCCTTTTTAGTGAATGTGATAGTATCTGTTTCATTGTGGTTTTAATTGCATTTTCCTGATTATTGAACAGTTGAACATCTTGTCACATATATTTTTCCTATAAGCTTCTTCTATCATTCCTATTTATTTCTATTTATTTTCTATTTATGGCTTTGCCCACTTCTTACCCACTAAGTTATATATCTTTTTAAAAAGTAGATTTTTGTTTATATATTCTAGAGACTGATTATTCGTTTTGTTATTCGGCTGTATATTTATATTTTTGTTTGTTCTCTTTATGGGACATTCTTCATTTCAAAGTTAAATTTATTGGTCTCTTATTGGTCTAGGTCTTCTGTAACTTTGCCTTTTAAATATAGGTCTTTAATTCACCAGGGATAAGGAAATCTTCAAGCATATAGAAAAGGAGAAAAAAAAGTAGAGCATAACCCTTTCTCATATGTCCATCACTCAGCTTCAAAAAGTCCAATTTTGTTTCATCTATTTTTACCTCCCCACATATTGCGGGAGTGGAGGGAGGGAAGTAGTTTAAAGAAAACCCCCAGCATCATGTCTTTCACCTGTAGATATTTTAGTTTTACTGATGTCTGCTTGATATATGACTATAGAGAGAGGCATATTAAGATCTACTATGGTGGATTTGGCTATTTCTCATTGTGGTTTTATCAATTTTTGCTCTATAGATTTTGAGGTTATTTTAAAATGTTTAGAATTATTATATCTTCCTGGTGAATGAAATTTTTTATTATTATGAAGGGACCATCTTTCTTTCTCATAATCCTTTTTGCTCTGCAGTCTCTTTCATCTGATATTAGAGACCCATACAGGTTTCTTCCATTCCAGGTGTCCTTTTATTTTCAACTTTTTGTATCATTAAATTTTTTCCAACTTTTTTTATTGTGGTAAAATACACATAACATAAAATTCACCATCTTAACTACTTTAAGTGTATAGTTTAGTGGTATTAATACATTCATAATGTGCTACTTTATCACTATCTACCTCCAAAACTCTTTTCATCTTGTAAAACTGAAACTCTACCTATTAAAAAATAACTCACCATTGTCCCTAGCCCATGGCAACTACCCATATCATTACATTTTAACATTTATCTTATAAGCAGCATAGAGCTGGCTTTTGTGTTTTTATTTGGCTTATCTTGGTTTTATCGCAGGAAAATTTAGTTCACATAAATAAATTATATGTACTGATATATTTTGATTTTTTTCTATCTTATTTTGTTATTTGGCCTTTCCTTGCCTTTGTTTCTTCTTTCTTGCCTTTTTTGGATTTTTTTCTCTATTAGTTTCATGTTATGGGTGTTCCTTATTTTAGTGGTAATCTTGGTAATTTTTACATGCATATTCATCTTATCACAATCTAAAGTTCATCAATATCTCTGTTCTTAAACACTATAATTTCAGTCCTGCCCAATTTGCCTGCTATCATTATAATGTATTTAATTTCCTATTTTAAAAAAACCTGTAACCATACAGAACATTGTTGTTGTCCTATATAATCGGTATTTTGTTAACATTACCTACACTAGAGGCCCCGTGCACAAAAATTAGTGCACTGGGTGGGGGAGGGGGGGAACCCTCAGCCAGGCCTGCCCCCTTTCACAGTCCGGGAGCCCTCAGGGGATATCCTGATGCTCTCCATGGGGAGTGGGCCTAAACTGCAGTCTGGCCTCCCTCTGCGGGAGGTGACCAGGCTGATTAGGGGAAGACACCGCCGCCATCACCCCGCTGCTGCTGCCACTGCCGGCTGTGGCGGCTGCCTGAGCCCATGGCTGTCATGAGCCCTGGGCCTCACAGCCGCCGGGGCTCAAGGCTGCCTGAGCCCATGGCTGCCTGAGCCCCGGCCTTGCAGCCGCTGTGGCTTTGTCCAGATGGACATCCACCCTAATTAGCATATTACCCTTTTATTAGTATAGATATTTATACTTTTGTTCTTCATTTGTGTTTGCATTTCAGTTTTTCCTTATAGGATCATTTTTCTACTACCTTTAGGATATCTTTTTTTTTTAATTTTTTTTTATTGCTTAAAGCATTACAAAGGTTATTACATATGTGTCCTTTTTTTCCCCACCCTTGACAATACCCCGGCTTCCCCTACCCCCCAGTGTCTTATGTTCATTGGTTATGCTCATATGCATGCATACAAGTCCTTCAGTTGATCTCTTACTCCCTCCCTCCTGTCCCCCAACCCTCCCTGGCCTTCCCACTGCAGTTTGACAATCTGTGTGAGGCAGCTCTGCCTCTGTAACTATTATTGTTCAAAAGTTTATAATGGTCTCTATTATCCATGAATGAGTGAGATCATGTGGTATTTTTCCTTCATTGACTGGCTTATTTCACTTAGCATAATGCTCTCCAGCTCCATAGGATATCTTTTACTAACAGCAGGTGGCAAAATCTCTAGGTTTTTAATTTTTCCAAATTATTTTAATTTACCCTCATACATGGAAGTTATTGCTGTATATAGAACTCTATTCTGTCTCAGAACATTGTAGGTATTATTTCACAGTATTTTGGGTATAAATAAAAATCTGTCTTCAGTATTGCTTTTGAAGGCACTTGTCCCTCTTGCGTCTTTGAAGGTAGTCTTTCTGGCTGCTTTAAAAATATTCTTTTTGTTATAAAATTTCATTGTGATATTTCAGTGTCTATATTCCTTTTTAATAAACCTGTTTGGAATTTCTTTGGCTTTTTGGATAGTTAGATGATCTTTTTCTAGTCTTAGGAAGTTGGATGAAAAATTGTTGAGCATATTGCGGTTACCTCTTTTGTTTAACTCCTGGAACTCCATTCACATTTTTTTAGGTCTTGTGACTCTGTTGTCCACATCTCTTAATCTTTCCTATGTTCTGTCTTTGACTCTGTGCTGTGATCTGGGTAACTTCCTCTGACCTGTCTTCCAGTTTACTGATTCACTTTTACATGATCTAATCTGCTGTTAATTCTGACTGCTAAATTTTTTGTTTCTACTAATAATATTTATTACAAGTTTCTGTTTGGGCCTTTAAAAATAGGCTTGCTCTGCTCATGGTGTTTTAATTCCTTGTTTGTTGTGTATATGTGAGTGAGTGGGAGTGAGCTGCATATTTCTCTCAGAGCTGTATCTTGGGAAATGTTTGAAGTCCAGGATAATGAAGTTGGGTTTCTCCAGAGGAGATTGCATTTGCTTCTGTCAGTTGCTTACGGCCCCTTATACTCTTTGGCTTTTATAATAAATTCTAGGTTTGAGGTTTTTTTAGAACACCCACGTGGTGTTTTAAGTTATAATTACCCATGTGAGGGCTGGATTGTGGTTTTAAATTCTCAGGGGAGATGTTTTTCTTCCCTCTCTTCAATGCTTTGGCTCAGGGCAGCACTCCCCTCTGCCCCTTTAAACAGCCCCCTTGGAATATGGCAACTCATTTTTAGTTTACCCTCACACAGTGGGTTGTAGCTTTTTGAGGTACCAGCTCTTCTAGGGTCTTCAGATTCCTTGCAACAAGTAGGTCAGTATTCCTTGCCTCTCTTCCCAGAAGCCACAAGGCCATTAGTAATTGGATTTACCCAGTTTGGCCAATACCTTCAAGCGGAACATTAGCTTTAGCAAACTCAGTTGACCTTTCTGTTTCTGTCTTCATTTAACTTTTGTCCTGCATATTCCTTGCTTTCTTGCCAACTTATGAATGTATTTAAGAGAATGATTAAAATATTTTACCCAGGATTTTTTATTGTTTTCAGCAGGAGAGTTAGTCCAGACCCCTTGTCCACCATGTTGCTGCAAACTGGTGTCCCTGCATTTTAAATGTTCATATTCCCAGCTAGATTTTACTGTTCTTGTGAGGAGTGACCATGCCTTGGACTCCCTTTGCCTTCTCTGTAATGCAGTCTTGGTGTTCATTGGACACTAAGTTATACAGGTAGATGTACTGATTTTGAGGACTTCCATTTTATGTTTTATATCTATTATTTATTTTTAAAAATCGATGTTTATTTTCTTTCTTTTAAAATCTGTTTATTGATTTTAGAGAGAGAGGAAAGGAGAGAGAAAGAGAAAAAAAACATTGATGTGAGAGAGAAACATCGCTTGGCTGCCTCCTGCACGCCCCCTACTGGGGATCAAGCCTGCAACCTGGGCATGTGCCTTGACTGGGAATCGAACCAGCTACCTTTTGGTGCACGGACGACCCTTCACCAACTGAGCCACACGACCAGGGCTATATCTATTATTTTTAAAAACTGTCTCAGTTACTTGGTGAGGTAGGTATACTATTATTACTTCTTTTTTACAGATTAGTAAACTAAGATTTGGAGGAAGAATCTGGACGCAGATCTGGTAATTAGTTGGGTTAGGATTTAGACTCATGACTTTTGAGTTATAATTCTGTGTCCTTTCTAGGATACCATGTTGCTTTCCAATGGATGTTGATGACAGTTGACATCTCCTGCTTATTGTATCTAGATATGAAAATTCTAGAGAAACCACTGGAATATTAATTTTGGGGTGAGATTATCTCTAAATTCTTGCCTGAAAGAAATTATTAGCTGAGGATTCACTTTGCTTAAACCAGTCAGGGACTTAAAACAACATGTTGATGTTTGCTACAGAAAGCAGAGGCACAGAGGTTCTCTTCTTTGAGGTTGCAGCCTCGTGAAATGCATTTGTTGTAAAATATACCTACGAGGTAATTTTTGTCTTTTCCTACAGGTGTGTATGTAATATAGACTGCAGTGGATACAGTTTTAACCCCGTGTGTGCTTCTGATGGGAGTTCCTATAACAATCCTTGTTTTGTTCGAGAGGCATCTTGTATAAAGCAAGAACAGATTGACATAAGGCATCTCGGTCATTGCACAGGTAAAATTCATTCTACTTATCCAGAGTCCTTTCTTTAATTTGTATGTCTTTTATCTTATTTGTACACTTTGATAGTGTTCCAAATTTGTAAAATGAGAACTCGATGCTTTATTTTCTTTTTTTATATTTTTTAATTTCTTTATCCTATTACTATTTTAGATTTTTTTCTCATTTATTTGTATCTTCTGAAAACTCAAACCATGCTTTTTGATTATTTAGTTACGAAGTGGACTTTAACATGGATTTCTAGATACGTTCATACTTCTTAAAGGTTGTCTTAAATTTATAATGATTATAGCTGTTTAAGAATTAATCAATTTACTAGTATCTTATAGTAAAACTGTACATATTGCCATATTTTCTTCATCTTTTTCTCTAGAGCATAATAGTTTACTTTGTTTCCACATTCTTTCTGTAATTTTTTTGGCCCTACATATTATGTAATATTAGAACTTATGGTGTGAAGTTAAAGAATGTAAGGAAAAATAATTACCTTCAGTAAAAATTCTTTTTGCCCTTTTTGCTTTTTGTCATAGTTTAGAAGCCATGATCCCAACTAAGAATGAGTTTTTGTTTTCCATCCCTACTAGAGTTACTCAAGCACTGAAGACAGATGTTTTCAAACCTTCTTTCCTCAGTAAGATGCACAAGGGCTAGGATAATGTATTATTTCCTAGTAACATGCAAGGGCCAGGCACATGCTCATGGACTAGCATTGTACACTGTGATTGCTTATTAGGTCTAACCACTCTCCTCTACCTCCTTCCTTTTTTGGACTTATTAAAGGGATATGTTTTTAACTGATCTAAGGGGAAAAGATTGTAAGCCAAAATTTGGTACTTTATATTGGTAACAAATTATTTGTGTAATACTGCAAAACTATGTGCAATACTTCTGGTCTAAGCTACCAAATGGTACCCAAGAAACTCATCTGAGGATTTCAAGGGGGGCAGGGCAGAGGAAACCATTTGCTGATAGGTAGGTAGATAGTCCACTTAGCTTTGATCTCAAGGAAGTAGTTTGGTTTGTTTTTCTGTCATGTGGAGGCATTTAGAGTCTAGGTTGAAAGAAGAGCTTGGAGAAAAAAATCTTTTATTCCCTAGAAGAACTGGAGCATGGTTGATGATACTACCTGGAATTTCAAATTCAGAGAGGTTGGCCGAGCTTAAGAATTTTGTGAAATGAAATTCATGCAGATTTAGAATCCTTTGGAGTAGTTGGCCCTTAACTTTTATTTTGGTCCCCTGTATAATATTTCCATCCACACCTAACTGTATCTTCCCTCTCCTCCCCCATGTGTATAGGAAGCTTCAGCTTGTGCTTCCCAGCGGGTATTTACGATTCATTTACAGCCTTCCAAGTCTAGAGACAGTGCACTGTCCGGGGTCATTTTTATAGTAAAATTGTCTGAGAACAAGCTGAGATTCTATATTTATCTTAATCTGATATGTTTCCAGGGAAACCGTGGTAGAAGGTAAATCTCGAAACCATTGTCCCTTGGAGAAAGGATTAATCCTTTTTCTTCAGGGTATGCATTATTTTAGTTTGCCCGAGGAAGACTTCTTAAGGCGAAGACATTTGAGGTGCAGTCTAAATGAAATCAGACTGTTGGTCTGCAGAGCGTGTATACAGCTGGGAGGCCCCAGGCCTGAGGCAGAGATGCCACAGTAGCTCAAGAGAATGGTGGGGAATGTGAGCAGGAGAGTGGACAGAGTTGGGAAGGACTGGAGCATTTGTAATATTTGGGAGTTACCTGGTGTGACTTAAACATCATATGTATCTTAATTTGAAAACTGTTTTCTCTTATAGACACAGATGACACTAGTTTGTTGGGAAAGAAAGATGATGGACTACCATATCGACCAGATGTGAAAGGTACTGAATCATGATTTTTAAAATTTTGGCCAACTATTGAAATGTGGTCACTAGCTGTCCTTAGTAATTCTGTGTCTTTTATAATGACCTTTCCAACTTGGCTCTCTGTTAAGCAGTATACATTCTGCAGTGATTATCTATCTAACAAAGGCCTAAGCGACCTTTATGGGGGAGCAACCAGAAAGACCGGTCGCTATGATGCGCACTGACCTCCAGGAGGCAGATGCTCAACGCAGGAGCTTCCCCCTGGTGGTCAGTGCGCTCCCATAGGTGGAGCGCTGCTCAGCCAGAAGCCGGGCTCATGGCTGACAAGCACAGTGGCAGCGGCGGGAGCCTCTCCTGCCTCACGGCAGCGCTAAGCAGTGAGCCGAGTGGTAAGGAGCAGCGAGCAGGCAGGCGCTAAGGAGAGAGGGTCCTGGACATCTCCCGAGGCGTCCCAGACTGCAAGAGGGTGCAGTCTGGGCTGAGGGACACCCCCACCCCCACCCCAGTGCAAGAATTTCATGCACCGGGCCTCTAGTTAGTTATAATATTAACTGAAATAGTTAAAACACTTCTCAATGTACAGAATACTCTCACATATGCTTTTATTTTTATTTTTATTTTTTTTTAAATTTTTAAATATATTTTATTGATTTTTTTACAGAGAGGAAGGGAGAGGGATAGAGTTAGAAACATCGATGAGATACAAACATCGATCAGCTGCCTCCTGCACACCCCCCACCGGGGATGTGCCCGCAACCAAGGCACACGCCCCTGACCGGAATCGTACCCGGGACCCTTGAATCCGCAGGCTGATGCTCTATCCACTGAGCCAAGCCGGTTAGGGCTCTCACATATGCTTTTTAAAAGTTTTATTAAGCCAAAACCGGTTTGGCTCAGTGGATAGAGCGTTGACCTGCGGACTGAAAGGTCCCAGGTTCAATTCCGGTCAAGGGCATGTACCTGGGTTGCGGGCACATCCCCAGTGGGAGATGTGCAGGAGGCAGCTGATGTATGTTTCTAACTCTCTATCTCTCTCCCTTCCTCTCTGTAAAAATATCAATAAAACATATAAAAAAAAAAAGAAAAAAAAGTTTTATTAAGATAATTATAGACTTACATACAGTTCTAAAAAATTATATAGAAAGACCCCTCATATTTGCTTTTTATATCCTCTTTACTTCTGTAGAACCTACTATTAACACTTGCCCTCTGTACACAGGTCTTTCAGCCTTGTTCCCTCTGCCTGGAACTCTTCTTTGCCTATTATTCATTTCAGGCTCAGCTTAAAAGTCATTTCCTTTTGGGAAGTATTCCTTTACCCTTAAATCTAGATTAGGTGCCTCTCTCATATACTCCCCTATCCAAGCACATAGCCTACTCTAATTATAGTTGCCTTTTTACTCATCTGTCTCTCCCTCTAGGCTATCAGGACAGGAGGCTGCATCTATCATGTTCACGTTTGTATTCCTGACATTTAGTAGAGTGTCTATCCAT
Organism: Myotis lucifugus; assembly: GCF_000147115.1. Classification (NCBI taxonomy): domain Eukaryota; kingdom Metazoa; phylum Chordata; class Mammalia; order Chiroptera; family Vespertilionidae; genus Myotis; species Myotis lucifugus. The sequence continues at coordinate 39,576 of NW_005871228.1, read as the reverse complement.
ACTTGTCAAAGAATGGATGCAGCTCAAAGCAGCTGTAGGATTTATTTGTACAAAGTCTTACATGCAGTCAAGGTCTGAGCAGAGGCTGGGTTCCGGGTCCCTTGACCTCATGTGCACTGCTCTTTTACTTCTCATTTTCATATCTATTATTTCATTTGATTCTCACACCTACTCTCGGGAAAGGACCAATAGGAACATCGACGCTGAATGAGGTTACATCTAAGAACCAAAGGAAGCAGCTGGAAAAATTGTAAGACAGTTCTCAGCAAGAAAGAGCTTTTAAGTTGAGCTCATGGAGGAGGGTGCTCATGAAATGGAGCATTTGAATGTCCAGCGTGGAGGCTGAATTAGTGCTTTGCTTGGCCTGTTGAAAAACCACCGGTAACCGTTGAAATTGCAGTGTCAGAAGCTTTGTTGTAGATGTTGAAGGCATCAAGGATAGGATGGCCGAGCATGAGGTGTGTGGGAGAGGGGTATGTGGCATTTTAAAAAGTTGATTATAGAAAATATCAAACATGTGAAAACAGAATAGTATAATGAACCCTCATGTACCCAATACTCATCTTCAACAGGTAATCAGCATTGTCATTCTTGTTTTGCCTCTATCACCCCATCCACTTGATTGTCTTTATTCTTATTTTACTGTTGTTTTTTTGAGGTATAATTTACATGCACTGAGATACACAAATGTTAGCTATCAATTTTGACAAATGGATATCCCCATTTGTCAAATGGATATCCCCAGTACACTACACTTTATCACAATCTATAATAATTCCATCTACCCAGGAAGTTCTTTTGAGGCGTATGACATTTTAATGAGGCCATTTTTTATCAAAAGATATTTTCATACAGTCTAAAATTGAACCATAACACCTTTTTATTACCAAGACATTTTTGCTTCTTTCCTGAGCTATACCTCACCCTCACCCTCACCCTCACCCTACCTATCACCTCTCTCTCTCAGTAGTCTCCTTGCCTGCTGACCAGCAATACCAGAGAAATATTCCATTGCTTGGTGACTGTTGTTGATATATTCTAATACAGCTCTTTTGATATGACCTTTTAAAAATGGTTTTGGCCTGGCCAGTATGGCTCAGTGGTTGAGTGTCAACCTAGGAACCAAGAGATCATGGTTTGATTCCCAGTCAGGGCACATGTTCATGTTGCCGGCTCAATCCCCAGTAGGGGGCTTGCAAGAGGCAGCTAATTGATGACGTTTCTCTTTCGTTGATGTTTCTATGTCTCTATCCCTCTCCCTTCTTCTCTGTCTCTTTCTCTAAAAAACTAATGGTTTTGAAAAATTTTGCCTCATCTAAAGGTAAGACTGAGCCAGTTGCTAAAATCACCGAAGGAAGTCTGAGGGTGTGGGTGTGTGGAGTGTGGTAGAGAGTCGCAAAGAGGATGGTTAGAAGGATGTGTAGGTGGATGGCACAGACCCCTAAGAGAGGAAGATTGTTGGGAGAGAGGATGGAATGCTGACCTGGAGGTGACAGCAGGGGACGGTGGGAGGAAAGGTGTTTTAGGAAGGAATGTGATCTTGGTATGTCAGGGAGATGAAAGGAATATTTTCTAAGGGAATGAGAAGGTGGATGCATTTATTCACATTAGAATAGGTGTTTCACTGGGCAGAGTGGAAAAGCTAGGACAGGAAGAGTCAAGGTTGGTGTGAAAAATAGTGGATTTAGAAATGAAAGAGTGGGAAGTGTTGGAGGGCAGATAGGCATGTTTACCTAGGTAGAAAATTCTTTGATGGGGTCCAGGAAGACTGCAGTTAGGGAAGGATATATAGAGAGATATGTTAGTGATGAAGCTTGGGGTGCAAGGTAGTATAGGGGAAAAAAGTAAGGGCATATTATATCTTTTAATTGGGGATTTGTAGAAATGATGAGCCCTAGACTTACTGATACAGTATTGATGTAGTTGTGGCTTCAGCAGCTGACCTTCAAAATGCATGTCTTGGTGTTCATACAACTCCTTGTGCTTTGTTTGGGTTGTTTATTGATGGACCAGGACAGATAGCCGGTGGGACATGCCTTTGCAGATAAGCCATGTGGCGCTGGGTTTTCTTACATCATGGTCACTTAGAACCATACTCTCCTTTGTATTTGAAAACACTGCTGCTGCTGGTGGATTTGTTTCTGGGTGGGAGGAGCCGCCGGGTGGCCAATAACACTTTGTGTGTTGCAGACACACAAAACATTGTTCAGGGACCAGTGGCCGCAGCTGTTATTCCTGGAGCCTGCCTGTCACCACTTGCCTGAGGACATTGTTTAGACAGGACCATTCTCTGCCCAGTTCTTGCTGTGCGAGGCTCTGCTTCTGCCCCTGCTTTATGGCATCTTTAAAGCCTTTTTAATCTTTCCTTTTTGAAGTTATTAATTTACTTGGCCTAGAGAGCAGGTGCGTGGACATGCTGCATTTGTCCATTCCCTACACCCCTCCCAGGGCAGCTTGGTGAAATAAGAGTGTGATGGTAAAGAGCTCGTGCTCACAGTTCAGACTTGGTTCACATTCAAAGGCTGTGTGGCCTGATTTCTCGGCGCCTCAATCATCACATCTATAAAGTGGCATTAATATCTACTGCCTAGGATTTCTCTGAATATTAAATGCCACATCACTGAATTTATTATTGATGTTATGGGAATTGTTAATACTTTTGCTTTCTAGTTTCCTTGTTGGTAGCCTGACTGTGCTCAGAGGTCTTCCTATCTATAGCATGTTTAATGATTCATGAGGAACAACCACAGGGCACTCACCATTCAGCAATTATCAGTTGAATACCCTACTATGTGCCAAGTGCTTTCACATATTTGTATTATTATTTAACCCTCATTACATCATGTTTTCCTCATTTTGTAGATGAAAAAGCTGAAACTGTGAGATTTTGTGGCTTGTGTAGAAGGACAGAGCAAGGACTTTCTGACCCTAAACACTCGCATTCTTTCTCTTCTATCACAGGTATTCCAGAATTCTGTTCTGCTTCCCTTGCTTTCTTTCTTAATTTCCTTCCAAATAGGTAATCTACTGTCAGCTATCATCTTGGCAAAATTTGTTCTCTAGCCTTGATCTTTCTTTAAATTTTTTTTCTAATCTTCACCCAAGGATATATTTTTATTGATTTGAGAGAGAGAGAAAGGGAGGAAGAGAGGGATGGTGAATGAGAGAGAGAAAGAGAGAGAGAAAGAGAGAGAGAGAGAGAAAGAAACGTTGACCAGCCACTTCCTGCACACACCCTGACCGGGGATCGAACCCACAACCTGGGCATTGCCCTGACCAGGAATCAAACCCATGATCTTTCGGTGTACAGGATAATGCTCCAACCAACTGAGCCACCCGGCCAAGGCTGGGCACCACTCTTATAGATGGTTGTATTAAACTATCTAAAGCGGCTGTTCTCAACCTGTGGGTCGCGACCTCTTTGGGGGTCGAAGGATCCTTTCACAGGGGTCGCCTAAATACATCCTGCATATCAGATATTTACATTACGATTCATAACAGTAGCAAAATTACAGTTATGAAGTAGCAACGAAAATAATTTTATGGTTAGGGGTCACCACAACACGAGGAACTGTATTAAAAGGTCGTGGCATTAGGAAGGTTGAGAACCACTGATCTAAAGGCTTGTTGGACTGGGGAAGTTTGACCTTAAGAAAAATAATTGGTGGGCAATGGGTTAGTGGGTGAACAGACATGGGGGAAATCTATACAAAATTCAAGGAAGAGAGATTTTATTTAACATAAGAAAATTTGGTAATATTGAAATTAACTGTGTTAAGTTGAGTTTCTAACATATGGAAGTATGCAGGTAAAAACAGGCTTGCGGGGTTATTAACTAAAGGGATTCCTTCATCAGACCAGAGAGCCTGCAGGGACCATTCCAGATCTGAGTTTTTAGCTCATTTACTTTCCAAAGCATCTTCAAGCCATATTTATTTTCTCGCATCTCTAGTGTCTATTCCTACTGCTGAGCTCTAGCTTAGCTTTTTCATTGTCACAAGTTTGGATTATGTAGCGACCTCCTAATTGGTCTTTCTAGTTCTCTTGCCCCTTTATCTTCCAGGCTGGTATCCAATTATTTTTTCCCCCCACAGCTTTTTGAGTCTTTACATACTATTAAGTTCACTTGTTTGAAATGTGCAGTTCATTGTGTTCTTGTTATATTTACAGAGTTGTACAAGCATCAACATAACATAATTTTAGATCATTTTCATTACCCCCCAGGAAAACAACTCACACCCATTAGCAGTTCCTCTCCATCCCCCTTAACCACCAGCCCTAGGTAACCACTCTCAGTTAATTTTTTATGTAAAACACGGCTTTCATTGTGTTGTTCTTCACACGATCAAGAAAACATTTCTCACTTGGAGTTCATGTTTTTCCATAATTTGACTTCACCTTAATTTTCCAACGTTGCCTTATACCCTTCCCCAGTCTGAGTGTACAGATCTTTGTAGGTTCATCTACTACTTGTTCTTGAGAATTGTGTCCTACCTTCCTTTTGGTTTCCACCATTCCTCTATAAGTCCACTCTTGGACTGACTCCTAGATCAAGGTTTCCAGCTCTCCTAGACTTCCCTCATCCCTGCCTTGGCCTCCTGTAATTCTCAACTTGCAAGAGTCACTAATAATACATCACTTTCATATCTAAGTACCAATGCTCTTTTCAGTTACTGAGCCACACTTCTCGTCCTTCTTCCCTTGTATTTTCAGCTTTTTGTTTGTTTGTTAATCCTCACCCGAGGATATTTTTCCACTGATTTTTAGAGAGTGGAAGGGAGAGAGAGAAATGTTGATGTGAGAGAGAGACATCAATTGGTTGCCGCCTGCACACACCCCCGCCAGGGCCATACTGATGTTTGTGCCCTTGACTGGAATTAATCCCAGGACCCCTCAGTCCCCAGGCCAATGTTCTATCCACTGAGCAAACCAGCTAGGGCTTGTTCAGGTTTTCGTGTGTATATGTTGATTTCCTAAATTGATTATAAACTTTTTTCAGGACTGGGACCATATATACTTTCAATAAATACCTTGTGTAGCTTAGCTGAGCATATGGCTGTGCACAGAAATAGTATGTAAATATAATGGAATGAATAGCATTGGTATTGAGCAGAAGGCCGAATCTGGATTCTGTGACAGCCACAGACTTCAAAGTTTTATTAGACATGTTCCTGTTTTATACAGCTTCACTTTGTCTAGAGCTTGATGCCACATTCTTTTATTAATTCATTCAGTAAATGCTGTTGGGGCCATACTTTGTCTATTAATCTCTCAAAACCCTGTTCTTAAATTAGTTAACTTTTTCTCATTGCTGTCATGTAGCTGAATTCTGGTAGCTTTCAGCTCCGCATTATTCTGGAAATTTTCTGCTGTTTATAGGACTTTCTTATGGTAGATGAGCACATTACCACAGTCCCTTAGACTATCCAGTCCTATGGTTATACACCTTGTAGGACTTTATTACTATAGGTTGGTGCATAACCTCAGTCTCTATGGTCCCTTTACGTACTTCCTTGTGTGTGACACCAGGAAAGTACCATGTTCTGAGAGGTGCGGGGTGATGAATGCTATGGGAGACACTGCTTTTTCCCTTACGCCACTTATGGCTTGATTTCAAACGTAGAATAGCACTTTCAGTTTAAAACCAGAGCAAGAAAAGTACTATCTCCCAAGTGTTAAGAGTTATACAGAAATGAGTAACACAGACGTCTAGGTTCTCAAAGGCTCTTACAGTCTCACGGTAGCGATTGATTTAAAAACCCCAAATAGCTATACAACAGTATCCTGAGTATTGGAGTAGACGAGTGGGTGCCCAGGATTCCAGCAGCCTACAGGAGGGCTTGATTTCTTTCTGCACAGCGGAATGACAGTTTGGGAGCCGGAGGAGAGCTGGTGAGCCCTTTGAGGACCGGATATGTCTTGATTATTTTTCTATTTCCCATGCCTAGCGAAGTGCCTGACATGTGGGACATGATCAATAAATAAAAAATGAATAAGTCATCTATTCTGTGCCATCCAGTCTGGTAGCGACTGGCCACATGGGGCCACTGAGATCTTGAAAGGTGGCTGGTGGGAATTGAGGTGTGTTGTGAGTGCAAAGGGCTTACCAAAGGGATTTTGAAGAGTAATTTAAGAAAAAAGAGTGGGAAAATACCAGTTTTACAATAAATGTTGATTATAGGTTGAAATGATGTTTATTTGATATATCAGGTTAAATAAAATAGATGGTTAAAGTGAATTTACCTATTTTTACCTTCTAAAAATATGGCTACTAAGGAAATAAAAATGACATATGTCTTGTATTCCACTTCCGTTGGACAATGCTGATCTCATTTAACTCTATTAGAGAAAGTGAGACCAAGGTCACAAAACAGCAGAGATGTTCTTAAAATTGAGAATTTACATGCTGTGCTTCTTGAATTCTAGTGTAGTTCTTTTTCTAGGCATAATTTAGTACAATGTAAACACATGAATTTTGAGGTTAAAAGGCATCGATTTGGTCTTGTTAGGGATGACATGACCTTTCTGCTTTAGTTATCCTATCATTGAGCTTGATCATCATTAAAATTTTCTCCTTTTATATGTAAATTTTGATCTTCAGAAAAATCTACATTTTTAGTTCTCAGTTTTTTCTGCAGTTGGCACCTCTATTCCCACTTCTCTCTTGCTCTTTCCCTTCACACACACACACACACACACACACACACACACAGCCTCCTATTTTACTCCTTTTTGTTTCCATTAACATTCTTCAAATTATATTAGCATCTTTATTTGTATTTGGGGGAGATAAGCCTTTGCTGTTACATGGGGTGCTAGCTGGTTGTTTTAGTGTCTTGTACATGCAGTAATTATCTCACGTCGTCCTTGAAACCACATGATGTATAGGCCCTATTATGATTCTGATTTTGCAGTTATGCAATGTCAAGCTTACAGAGAGCAGTATGCTCAAGGTCACACAGCTAATAATACACAGAATCTGTAAGCTGGAACTGTCGAAAGAAACGGCAGGAAAATGGGAAATTGACAGGCCTGTACACATTGGGGAACTCTGGGTTCATAGAATTGAGGATTAATGTGCCAGAAAAAAAAGTACAAAAAATCCATTCCAAAACCTGTGTCTTTT
>NW_005871228.1:16633-32335 GCF_000147115.1 Myotis lucifugus | reverse complement strand
ACCTTACTCATAATGTGGGATATAATGATCAACATAAACTGATGAACAAAAATAGATCCAGAGACAAATGACAGGGGAGGTGGTGGGGGGGTGGGGGGTTAGAGATCAACCAAAGGACTTATATGCATGCATATTAGCATAACCAATGGACACAGACACTGGGGTGGGGTGGGGGTTGCCCTCGGGGGTGGGAATGGCAGGAGTGGGGTACGTCAATGGGGGAAAAAGGAGACATATGTAAAACTTTAGACAAAAACCAAAACCAAAAAACTCCCCATGATGTAGCAGTTCACTGAAAATTAAAGGTGTCGTTTTCTGGTTAAAAGAGAGAGAGAGAGAGAGAGAGAGAGAGAGAGAGAGAGAGAGAGAGAGAAAGAGAGAGAGAGATGGATAGAGAGTATGGATGAATGAATCTGATTGATTTTGAAGACTGGGTCCCTATGTCTTCATCTGTCCTGCCTCTTTCTGTTTTTCCGTCCTGGCCCTTTCCCCATTTCTGACAGTGGAATTACTCAGCACACTTCCATTTTCTTCACTTCAGCTCAGTTCAGTTCAAATCAGTATACCTAAGTCTGAACAGCTGTTTACAATAGTTTTCTGTGGATAGGGGGATCTCAGGTGATTAAATATTTTTTGTCCTCTATATTATTTGACATTTTTTACATTAACATATACTAAAAATGCTGTATAAAAAGAATAGCAAAAGTAGTATTTCCATTTGGAAAAAAATCAGTATGCTTGTTAGTGTTCATTCCAAAAATAAACCTTTTACCTTAAAATTTCAGCATCCCATAACTTTCTGCCATTTCAGTGTTCCTTGGCCTCAATTTCATAGCCCCCAGGTGAATGATTAGAATAAGCTGATTCTCCAAAAGCCAATGGTATATACAGCATCTCTCTGTCACAGAGACGAGCTTTCTCATAGAAGTCACATTTATGTCTTTAACAAAGATGTTTAGTTGTGTGGGTTATTTTGGCAGATTGTTTTTAAATAACAAGGGCTCATAGTGGTCACATCCTGCAAATACTTTCAAATGCTTTGAGTTTGAACCTGCTGTGTTTCTGGCATTATGTGACCTTGATTCTTATCCAGCCCGCCACTTGATAAATTTCCTTTCCAAAGTACCCAGCAAGGGGTGAATTTACTTATTGTCTCAGGAACCCTTGAAAAGTCCATATTTCTCAATTTGCTTTTCATTATTTATTGACCTGGTTTCTGCTCTTTTAAGATGCTAGTGATCAAAGAGAAGATGTTTATATTGGAAACCACATGCCTTGCCCTGAAAACCTCAATGGTTACTGCATCCATGGAAAGTGTGAATTCATCTATGCTACTCAGAAGGCTTCTTGTAGGTAAGCTGGTACCTCCAGGTCAGAGATGAGACATTTTTTCCCATCGGTGGTCCCTGCTCTGTACAAGGCAATGAAATGTGGATGAGCTGTTACCAAAAAATACTGTTTTCTTGCAGTAGAGATATTTTAAAAAGCGTCATTTCAAAAAACTTGGCAGATAATATGCAAAACAGTGTTGTATTAGGATTTTGAGATTTCACATTTTTAATATGATGTTATACGTATATTTTCATATAAAAATAAGTATACTTCAACACTATTTGGTTGTTAGGCAATCTGTCATAAGGTGGTTGAGGGACTGAGGAATGTGGGAAGAACAGAGAACATGTAACTCAGAATATATGCTAAAATAGATTTCTAAAAATAAGGAGATGAGGATGTAGAACCAGGTGTGATGGGAGAGATGGAAATGGAAAGGGTGTAAACTCGTCTGATTCCAGAGAGATTATGTGACTTGTTCACAGTTAGCAGCAAGTTACAAATAGAGTTGGGACAAAATTAGAGCTCTGATTTTCTGATATTCAACCTATGTTAGTGCTTTTTGCTATTCTTTGTCTACCAATAGCCCTTCTTGCTGCTGCCTGGAGCTCACCCTCTCCCTCAGGTTGGTCCCGTTAGCCAAGGTGCTGTTCCCATAGACGAGGGGAGACGGGTTATTCTGCTCTCTCCTGCCTCCTGAAGTTTCACCAGAATCCTTTTTTCTTTTCTTTGTAAAAACATCAAAACATGGAGAACTAGTATCCTTTTCTTTTGTCCTGCCAGTCTCCAGGCCAGTGACTCTCGCTCTCTAAGAAGTACAAGAGGCCACTTGAAATCAGGTCTCTTGGTTTCTGTACTCCTCTAGCTCCTTTCTCCTGACTCTTTCATTTTCCTCCTCTCCTCCTGCTTTCCAAAACAAAACAGAATAAACAAACAAAACCTTACTGTAATGCATATCACCTTCTAAAATAACCATTTACTTATTATGTGCATTGACCCTCCCTTCCCCAGCTAGAGGGTAACCAGGCCAGGGATCTTTATTTCTTTTGCTCATTGATGTTTCCCATATGCCCACTACAGTACCTGCTACATGTCAGGTGCTCAGTAAACATGTTAATTGAATGAATCAGCACTTGAGGCCATGGAAGTGAATGGGATTACTGTGGAGGGTATGTGGGGTGAGAGAATAGAGGGTAGCATAGCCTGGATCTGCCTTTAATGAATAGCAGATGAAGAAGTAATCACCTAGAAGTTAATACTCAAGGTATTTTGAGAGCATAACTCAAAGTGAGTTGCAGAAAATAATATCCAGGGAGGATTGCCTGAACAATAAATGGCCTATACATTCTTTTTTATATTCTGATTTTAATCTTTGGATTAAGCTTAACTGTCAGAGTGCTGCATATCTAGGACAGTGTTATAGCTCCCTGTGGAACTTTTTATTTTACTGAGCTTTGACTTCTGGCTATTAGCTTACCATGAAAGATTATTTAAAATCTCCTAAGGGACTTGCTCATATTATTGAATTTATTGCAGCTGCATTGCTGAGGATGGTGTCCTCTGTACCAGAGGGTTGCCCCTCTTTTAATGAGGACCACTGAGATAAAGTTCCCTTGAATTTAATAACAATAGCAACTGTGGTTCTTTGGAACAGCTGCTTTGCTTTTATTTTGTGGAGATTGTTTTCTGTGTCAGTGATCTTACCACTTTCTTTCGTTTCATTTTTTGGGCACAATTCAGTGGTTTTTTTAAGTATATTTGCAGAGTGTTGCAATCGGCATAATGAATTTTAGAACATTTCATCACCCCAAGAAGAAACTCCATACCCTTTAGCTATTACTCCCAAACTTCCCATCCTCCTCAGCCTTAGGCAGCCACTAATCTATTTGTCTCTCTAGATTTACCTAGTCTGGACATTTCATTTAAGTGGACTCATATGATATGTGGTTTTCTGTGACTGGCTTCTTTCACTTAGCCTCATGTTTTCAAGGTTCATCCATGTTGTAGCATGTGTCAGTACTTTGTTCCTTTTTATGGCTGAATGAATTCTATTGAATGGATAATACCATATTTTTAATCCACTTACTAGTTGATGAATATTTGGATTGTTTCCCCTTTTTGGCTATTATGAATAATGCTACCCTGAATAATTGTTTGCAGGTTTTGTATGGATTTATACCTAATTTCACTTAGGTAAATGCCAAGTGAAATTGCTGGGCCAAATGGTAACTCTGTTTATAACTTTTTGAGGAAATTTTAGACCGTTTTCAAAAGTGGCTGAACTATTTTACATTTTCTTTAGTATCCTCGCCAACATTTGTTAGTATCTGAATTTTTTATTCTGGCCAAGTGGTATCTTATTGTGGTTTTGATTTACATTTCTCTGAAGGCTAATGGTGTTACTATCTTTTTATGTGTTTATTTGCCACTTGTATATCTTATTTGGAGAAATGTCTGTTTAGATCTTTTGCCCATTTTGCAATTTTTTGTTAAGGAGTTGTTATAGTTTTTTATATATTCTAGATGTAAGTCTCTTATCAGATACATAATTTGCAAAAATTTTCTCCCATTCTGCGGGCTATCTTTTCACTTTCTTGATAGTGCCCTTATGCACAGAAGATTTTAATTTTCATGTAATTCAATTTAACATTTTTGTTGTTGTTGATGCTTGTGCTGTTGGTGTCATATAAGAGATCATTGCCTAATCTAAAGGTATGAAGATCTACTTCTTTTTTCCCCCCTGAGTGTTATAGTTTTAGCTCTTAGTTTTAGATTTATGACCCATTTTGAGTTAATTTTTGTGTATGTTGTGAAGAAGAGGTCCAACTTCATTTATTTGTCTGTGGTCGTCCAGTTGTCCCAGCATCATTTGTTGAACAGACTGTTCTTTCCCCATTGAATTGTCTTAGCACCATTGTCAGGCATCAGTTGACCATAGATGTATGGGTGCATTTCTGGGCCCTCAATTCTATCCCATAGTCTGTATATCTACCTTACTGCGTTTTTGTTTTGATTTTTGTCTGCTAGGAAGCTTAGAGCCCAATGTGACACCTTCTGGCAGGAACCTTGGGGTTGGGATTGGTGGACTCACATCACCCCTGGCTTCCCCTGCTTTATCCCTGTCCCCAGGTTTCTTGTTGTTATTATAAATGCTTTATTAAAAAAGCTTTTTATTTTTTGTAATGAAGTGTGGGACATGAATAAATACACTGTCTATACACTCCAGATGTTTTATTAATCATTTCCAACTGAAGGCTGCCTAATTCATGCATTTTACTTCTGTCAGCTAACATTGTAAATTTTCTGTTAACTATCTTAAATGTTTCCTCCTATCATATTACTATCATCACGATATTGTTGCCTTTTTATTTATTTTTTAATTGGAATTAGATAATTTCTAAGATTAGCAACTACTCCACTGCTTGTCTTCATTTTTATTATTAATAACTTATCTCCTGCCTGCATCTTAAGTGATGATATTATTTACATTGAAAAGTGTCTCGACTATAATTTGGTGCTATGTTCAAAGAACTGTAAATGTTTATACCTATTTATTCAATAATCCCATTTCTAAGTAGCCTAAAGAATAACACTAATATACAAAAGTATACATTCAACCAAGATGTTCACCACACCTAATTTATAATTGTGAAAAATGGAAAATAACTGATATGTCTTAGAACAAGAAATAGATAAGTTAGCTCTGTTATAGTCACTGAGTGAAATATTATTTATCTATTTTTGAATGAAGGTAATAAAGACTAGCAACTTTAAAAATTAATGTGATATAATGATGGGGGGGAAAGGCACCACGTAAAATAGATATATTAAAAAGTGTAAGGAAATCCACAAATGGCAATTTTTTTTTAAGTAGTGGGAGGGTGCCTGATTTTCTATGCCTATTAAAATATATCATTTTTGTACCTTTTAATTTTAAAACCTGAAATTATTGAAATTTGTAATTCTCATAGAAATTCCTTCCCTCCTGCCTTTTCAGATGTGAATCCGGTTACACTGGACAGCACTGTGAAAAGACGGACTTTAGTATTCTCTACGTAGTGCCAAGCAGGCAAAAGCTCACTCATGTTCTCATCGCAGCAATTATTGGAGCTGTGCAGATCGCCATTATAGTAGCTATTGTCATGTGCATAACAAGGTAGGTGATGACCTAAGAGACAACAACTTAGAATTAGAGGTGGGTAGCTGTTAAACTAAAGGAGAACCTTGAAGCTCAATCTAAATGATAGGGGCTTTTAAGTCCACTAGTCTATTAGGAAAAAATCCTAGGGTCCCATGTGGTTCTACCTCTCCCTGTCTTGCTTCTTTAGAAGATGGCCAGAAACTCATTCTCAGGGTTTTGGGTCTATCTGAGCTGCAGGTAGAGGGAGCATGAGGCTATTCAATGGCATAAAGGAATTTAGGGATCTGAGAATGGTGTGCAGGTTCTAAGCACTGCACTTGGGGACAATAACGGTAGGAGCAGACTCTTTGGAATGGTCCGCACACACACAGAAGAGCCATGCCGAAAGTATTCAAGCCCTGCTGACCTGCAAGGTGTTTTATGTCCTAAGAATATACTTTATTCGTAGTAAATATAACAAGAAAGGAAGAAACCAGAGGTTAAAGAAAACTGCTTTTCTTCTTATATCATTATCTTAACACTACTTCATTTTCTGGAATACAGTCATGACTACTAAACTTTAAAATTCTATGTTACAACTAAAACCATAGGAATTTATCATAACTAAGCTGCAAATTAAACACTACTTGGACTGCAGTTAGCATAAAATGGGTGTTTCCCACGCTGAGCTGAAATATCTAAGTCAGAACTGACCCGGACCTGAGAAAAGTCAAAGCAAATCAGGTTCATATTGTCTGTATGTTTCCCAGTCTCGTGTCTTGTCTTGCTTGCCTCTTCCTTACCTCCTTTAAGGTTTGGTTCAGAAGTTTCATAAACATCATCCGTATACTTTTCTGCATTATTCCGGGCAGGGGAGTGGAGCATATCAAGTACAGAGATTGGCAGGCCAGAGGATTTATGACTCTACCCAAGGTCTGGATGGCAGCCAGACCTTCAGTAGTCTCAGCCATCTGGAGCTGGAATGATAAATCTAGAAATGATAATAAAAAAAGTGTTCTCTGAGTAATACATATTTTTCATAAAATTCAGGCAGTAAAGTCAGTGGATTTTATTCTGTAGAACAGATGATCTGCCCTTTGGCAAGACGACTGAGTATAAAACTGGGCAGTAGATGAAAGTAGGGACATAATGATATAAAAAGTAATGACTGCAGAGAGAGAAGATAGGAAGGAAAAAAAACAACAACAGGCAACAGCAGGCCTGCCTGTGGCCACTTAAAATAGGCTCTCAGGGGTTAAGGCATTTGTCTGTAAGTGGAAGGGCCTGGACTGGGTGGAGTGCTGCCCGGGTCCCAAACCATTCCTCTTTCCACTGAACCATCTTGGGGAATATATTTACTAAGTGTGAACATCACACGGGAGCAAGGTTCCAACTTGATTTTCAGGGTTTTGAGTGGGGGAGGTATTTGGTACAAAACATTTTTTTCAGAGCATTAATTTGAGTGTCATCTGCAAAACTCAGTGGAGGAGAGAAAATGTGAGGTCAGGGGTGACCATTTAGGACATTATTAGAGTAAAGGACTAATGGAGTAATAAATGATTTGGAAGGTGAAAGAAATAAGGTAGAGGTAAGGAGGATTTTGAAGCCCAGTGATAGTGCCATCTTAAAGAAGATCAAAGGATGTCAGAGTCAGCAGGAAGCAACTTTAGTTCAACCCCTTTGTTTTAGACTCTAGAATCTAGAGAAACGAGGAAACTGCAGTCCTGGGATGGGAAGTATCTTACCCAAGATCAGAGAGGACATTAAGCCCGTGTACAAATCCTAATCCAGCCTTTTATCCAGCTCTGTGCTGCTGTTCTCCGTGTGCTGTAATCCTCAGCTACTATATTAACTTATCTGGCTTGTAGTTTTCAAGTTAATACCCTCCAGTTTATACCACAGACCCATTTGCTGCCCTCACAGACACTTGGACACCACAGTATATTTTTAACTGTGTTACCGTATCTTTACCACCCACAGGTCTCCATGACCAAAGGGTCATCTCGTTGATTTATTATAAGTCTGTCCTTGAGGCCTGTCTTTTTATTCTGGTATTTCCTCTCCTAGAATGTCTTGCTCTCTTGGATTTGGAATATTATCATTGTAACTAGAGGCCTGGTGCACAAAATTCACGCATGGGTAGGGTCCCTAGGCCTGGCCTGCGATCAGGGCCGATCAGGTTCCCCACCTCCTCGCCTCCTCCTTCCCTCGCTCCCTCAGTGCCCCGCTGCCGCTGGTTGCCTGCCATGTTCCATGCCACTCCCTGGTGGTCATAGTGAGCGATTGAACTCCTGATCAAACTCCCGAGGGGACACTTTGCATATTAGCCCTTTATATATATAGATTGCTTGGACTTATCTCCTTTGAATTTTTAGGGACTGCCTCTCCCACGCAGTCCATGATGGAGCAGCTGTTCACTTATCCCATGGTGGCTGTTACATGCAAGGAATCTTCCTTTAAAAGGATGTTCCCGCTGACCCACTCATCAAGACTGCATGAGTAACATTGTTTTCTTTTATGCTTGGAATCTATTTTCTTGGTTTTTTGACTCATAGAATGACTGATTGGCAGGGACCTTGGACATCATCCTAGACAAACCCCCTTAATTTATAGATGAAAAAGCCATGGCCTCAGGGAGTTGGAACTTTTCCAGGTCATAGTGAATTAGTGACAATTAAGAGAGGGGTCGCTTGACTTCTCAACCAATTTCCTCATTTAGGAAATAGAGATGATTCCAGCACTATCTCAGAGTGTTTTTATGAAGATTCATGAGATAACATTTGTGAAAAATAATATATAAAATAGAAGTGTTACCACCAAGGCCTTTAAAACAAGGCAACGAACGCATTGCTATTTGAAATTGACTAAAAACATGGAAATTTAGGAGTACTCATTATGCAAGACTTTCTTTCCATTCGATTATAAATTACTTAAATTTTTTTTTGTATCCTCATCCAAGGACATGTTTTTTAATTGATGAGAGAGAGAGAGATCCCTTGCCTCCCGTATGTGTCCTGACCGGCAATCAAACCTGCAACCTGGGTATGTGCCCTGATGAGGAATCAAACCTGCAACCTTTTGGTGTACAGGATAATGCTCCAACCAACTGAGCCACCCAGCCAGGGCTAGATAATAAATTTCTTGCTGGCAGAGATTTTAGAAGTTAGTCGAACTCTTAAAATTTTACGTATAGGAAAAGAAGGTTGCACAGCTAGTTTTTAGCAGAGCTCAAGCTCAACATTACCAGAACTCATCCCAGTCCCTTTATCCCACATTGTGTAGCACAGTGCTTTGTGCAGACACAATAAGAGCTCATATGTTTGCATTCTGTGGACAGGCACAAACACAGTTACAGCACGATGAGATTTATACGACCTGGAGAAACACATACAGTAAAATGAGAGCAGGGTCCAGGAATTCCCCTCACCCACAGCATGGCTGTACTTTATTGGGTTCTGTGGTTTGCCCAAGCAGGGTGTAGAACGACTTGCAGTCATTGCCTAAAATCTCTAGGCATTTCCTATGTATTCCTATCGGAGGTTAAATAGGCATCTTTCTTCCTGATTTCTCCCTTCATCTAAGCTGTTCTTATCATCTTGGGGGTGTCAATGTTCAGGGAAAGTAGATAGGCCAGGATCCTTTTTTATTATCCCAGGTTTATATGTTATCAGTTTCTGGCAGGGGGCGGGGGTGGGGGCTGAGTGGAAAGATGGGGGGGGGGGTTGCCTGGCCAGAGGAAGGGCGGGATTCCTCTTGGAGATGCAAGTCAGCAATAGAGACCCTGGAAATGAATTTTGCACATGTCCAGACCTGCATCGTATATCTAACCCTCTCACCTCCCCATTTTGTCAGGAAGATAGCAGTCTGACATGTTGGGTCCTCACCTTGTCTTGTATCAAGTAGCGTCCTGCTTCCCTTCCGTGGGAGGGCATGCAATACGTTTCTATGTGTGACATTTTTCTTTTTCTTTTTTTAACTCAACAGAAAATGCCCTAAAAACAATAGAGGACGACGACAGAAGCAAAACCTAGGTCATTTTACTTCGGATACGTCCTCCAGGATGGTTTAAAACGATGGCTTTTATATGTACACTGACCATGTGATGTACATTTATTATGTCTTTTTTTAAAGAATGGAAATATTTATTTCAGAGGCCTTATTTTTGGACATTTTTAGTGTAGTACAGTTGGCTCGTATTTAGAATATTCAGCTACAGCAGTTTTGGACTGTTTAGTAGTCTTTGTTTTATGTTTTTAAAGACAGAAATTGATTTCATAAATTTGTACCACATGGTAATTCTAAGACTCGTTCTTTACCCATGGAATGTAATATTTTTGCAAAGGTGGACCACTTCACAAATGGTTGTAAAGTCATACCCACTTCTTCCACAATGACCACAGCAAATGACTAAGCATGAACTAAAGGTAAAGATGTTTACAGATTACTTTTCTTACAAAACAAATTTTAGAAGACACTGTGTTTAAATAGACATTTAAATGTTTTGAGATTTAGTAACTGTTTTTCTAGACACTGCCTATCGCATGAACTGTAAAGCCGTGTGTGTTAGGTGTAAAATATTTATAAGATGTATGGACTGGAATTTGATTATTCCTTCCTTTGAAAAAATAATTCTGGTAACTCAAAAAAGTATCTGGTAGCAATGATGGGACAGATCACTGGAAAGTAGATTTAGACATTGTGAACATAGTCTGTTTAACAAACAGACTGGAATAAAGCCTACCCTCTCAGTTAAACTACTTTAATACACATTAACTTTTAAAGAAAAGATTTGTTTTAACATAAATAATTGTATCAGTGTTTGTGAATAAAATGCAAAAATGACTAATGATTGGTGCTCTTAAAGTGAGCTTAAAAATTACCTAAGACCTCTATCCAAATTTGTCCTGTAGTAATAGCTATAATAATAGATTGTCAGTGTTTCAAGATCTGAAGTGCGAGTAGAATGTATTCAGCTGTTTAACGTGTAGTTTAGATATTCAGAAGTATGCATGTAGAATTTAAGATGTTCAAAATGGAATATTAATTTTAATATTTGATCTGGAAAAGCATGTCATAATATAGTGTTTTCACTATATGGCCTTTGTTTTGGTGTGTTTATTTACTACATTCTTCGATATGTCAGTGAAATGCATAGAAAAAGCAGAGTTTTGCTCACAATTCCCCTTTGCTTTTACAAATGCTGCTGGAAATTACCTAAAGGCAAAAGGCTCACCCAACATTTGGAGTTCGCTTTTTTGGTCACTGGGCTTCTAGGCTTAATATTAGCAACATGGTGGCTTCCGGGAGCTTTTTTGCAAAAAGCTTTTCTCTTCTACCCACACAGTCTTATTTGAGTCCCTTAGTCAGTCCGTAAGCATGTTTGGAACAGTCCCCAGTGCTCTGCAAGGGCTCATATTGCAGAACAGTCACGTATGGGCATTTGTAGTTATAAATACTTGACCAGTCTCCAGGGGTGGGGCTTCCAACCCTTTAAACAACCCCGTGGCCTGTTATCAAGCTGTTTGCTCGAAGTGCCGGAATTGGTTGTGGGAGGCCCTCTGTAGCTGAGAAGTAAGTAAAATGGAACATAATGGGTCTGCTTCAAATGCCGATAAGATCCACCAGAACCGCCTGTCGGGTATGGCCGAAGATGAAGACCAAGACGCTGCCCTGACCATCGTGACGGTGCTGGACAAAGTTGCCACCATCGTGGACAGAGTGCAGGCGAGCCAGAAGAGAATAGAAGAGAGGCACCGGGTGATGGAAAACTCCATCAAGTCCGTCCAGATCGACCTGCTGAAGCTTTCGCAGTCACACAGCAACACAGGCTATGTCATTAACAAGTTGTTTGAGAAAACCCGGAAAGTCAGTGCTCACATTAAGGACGTGAAGGCCCGGGTAGAGAAGCAGCAGGTTCACGTGACGAAAGTGGAAACGAAGCAAGAGGAGATAATGAAGAAAAACAAGTTCCGGGTGGTGATCTTCCAGGTAAGCTCGCGCTTGGGTTTACCGTGACCACTAGTGCAATCCCTCGCCTGCTTTCACTGCCAACAAGTCCTAGCAGAACATTGCCTCTGAACTATTGTATATCTGCATGTAGTAGAATTCTCTATCAGCACATATCTCAAGATCAAACCACTTTTAAGTGAACGAACGTACTATCAGGTCAGTATTTTGAGCCTCTCAACCATTTCGTGTAATATGAACTGTGGGCTGTAGCTGAGGCTATTTCTTGCCTTTGAAACTTAATATTAGGAAAGCTCTTTCAGCACATTAGCCATATTAGCGTGATGCCCTCACATCGGCTTTAGAACATTCGAACTGGAAGAGACCTCAGAGGCCTCTGGTATAAACATTCTCTACCAGAAAGAAGCTGAGGACCAGCAGCCTCACAATGTGGTTTGTTTTGTTTTTCTTCTTGTGGAGAGCCAGGAAAACCCTAAGCAGAACAATGTAAGCTTTTCAGAATACAACCTATTGGAATTTTTACACACGAGATACGATAATAACAAACTGTATTTTGCAATGCATCAGGCAATAGTTCTTATTTTTGTTATTGTTACTATAGTTGTACCAATGTCGGAGTCACAGAAGTGATTCCTTATATTTAACTACAAAGTCTTTTTACTTAGCTGATATGATAGTTTTTGTGTGGCATTGCTTATTGCGCTAAGTTCCTATATTACTGTACAGTTGAACTCATATTTTTTAACTAGAACCATAATCGTGGCAAATGCATACTATCTATAATATATTTTAAAACTCTTACAAATCAAAAAAAAGTTGAACTTTCCTCTCATGGTAGAAAAATGGGAAAATCATTATCAGACAGCTTACAAAAGACAAAATAAAGGAGCAGAATTCCACCTTCCCCTACTTTTTTGCAGTTACTAAAACACAACATATTCAGAGCTTAAGGGTAGAAAAAAAACAAGCACCTCACTATTCTGCTAGTAGGATAATTAATTGGCACAACATTTCTGTAGGGTAGTTTTGTTAATACATATGAAGAATCTTAAAAATTCACAAATCTTTTGGCCCCAAATATTATTGTCAAAGATTGTGTTCTAAGTATAAAATCAGTAATATATGCAGGGATGTTCAATGGTGCATATATACATTATTATCATTACTGTATTTTTTTAAATGGATGCCCATATGCTTAGGAAAAAAAAACCTAGAAGAATGAAAACAGAATGAAATAGGAGGGCGGTTGGATTATGTAGGCAGATAATTGTAAGATACTAGGGATGTGGGCCATAACCTCCACAGCATTCTCTACACGTTAGTCAATTCTCCATAGCCCTCTCTTGACTGATAAAGTTACAAAGTGGTATTTTGAATCTGTTGGTTATTTAGGAAGAAGAATAGGGAGGAGAGAGAAGTATTGCTTATTTCAAAGTTAGGTAGGTTGGACTCTGTCATTTCCCTTTCCTTCCAGATCCCTGGAAGTTCTTCTCCAGACTTAAAAACCTGAAAAAAATTAGTCACCTTAGCTTCAGAGCCCAGTTCCAATGTTAGTGTATGTAATAGGGATCTAGATTTGGTATTGGAGAATGTGGTATCTGTTCTTCAATTCACTTTCCAAGGGCATTAGCAGTAACGGGTACACATCACCCTCCCCTTGCTTGGGTCATGCCAGCAGACATTCTTAGTGTCCAGCATTTGTCCTGGGGACCTTCGAGCCAAGAATGGAGCAGGTGCCCGTCAAGCTGTACAGAGGCTAGAGCACAGAAGTTTCTGAAAAGTTCTAACAGACTCTTGTTTGTCTATTGACGTAATTCTTTTTTTTAAAAGTTATGATGTTTCTATATTTATTCACCATTTATTCCCCGAAACTTGCTATTTTTTCCCTCTCTCTGAGCCCCCATAGTTACTTGAATGAATAGAAGATAGTATGAAAAAATCGCTGAGAGGCACTAGTTAGGTCAGATACCTTTCCTTGGAAGATAGAGTGTTGTGAAGATTTGTGAAATTAAGTTTTTGGAGTAAGCAGCAGTTAGTCAATAAGCAGTCAACTGTAATGGTAGAGAAAAGACAAAGGAAAATAACAGTGAACATAGAACTCAGATTTGATGATTCATTAGATGTTAGAACACTATACAATATTCACATGATTATTTTTAAAGCTCTTGTCATTCATTCTCATAGTTAATATGTATAAGTGGTTATATTGAGAATGCTCTTTCTACTGAAATGAACTTGAAGCTAATCAGCTATAGGATATGTGCATTTCCATTAGGGTCCTTCCTCTAAAAGTTTTCCCTTGATATATCTTTTGGTGGCAACCCTTATTGGTATTTTATCTCCCACAGTTGTGTGTGGCTGAGCTTTCACCTAATCCTGGACATTGGCATTAAAAAAATTATCTATTTCTTGTACAATTATCATTTTTCTTTGAACATACTTTCACTTTGATGACCTTTTGATCATACAAAACAGGAGTCTTAGCGTATCTTCTAACAACTTTGCTTACTAAGCATATGCCTGTGGTCACCAAGTGAGATCTTTGCCGTTCCCTAATGGTACGTCCCAGACTTCTATATATTCCAAATTTCCCCAGCTTTATTACTATGATATTCAAGTTTGACCCAAAGTGCTCATTTTGTTATACAATTCATCTTTTTTTTTTAACCTGGACTTTTACATAAAAAGTATGTAATAATCATATTTGGAAATTAATTATAATTCAACCCTATAATCTTCAATTATTATTACAGTGTATTCACTACTGACTCATGTATCTCTGACTCATGGGATTTACACCAAATGGATTCATATAACAAGTACTGTTCCTGACTCTATCTCTGTTTTCTGTTAAGTCTGCTTTTGTATAATTTGTTGTGTAATTGGAGAAGGATATGTGATTTCTGAGCTCTATCTGATTTCTGAGTTATATCTGATTTCACAGCAGGATTGAGATGGATTTTTTCCCTACCAAGCAGTAATTATTTTTTGGCTCTTACATAATTATACCTTCTCAGGCCATACCCATCCACTTGGTGTTGCTGAAGCTACTCCCTGTAACAGGTGTCAGGAAAAGAGAGGAATAATCTCGCTGCTTCTGATTCATCAGAGAGCTATGAGACGCCCACCCTGCCCTTTTTAAAAAAGCTCCTAGACTCTCTAGTCCTGTAGTCAAAGATTTTAATTTTAAATACGTATCCAAAGAAATAAGATTCAGTGATTCTTCTTCACCATCAGTCTGGTAGGTTTTGGAATATATGTCAATGTGTTTCTTACATTTTATTCATTTTTTTTTAAACAGGTTTACTCTGGATATCAAGTAGGAGCACAGTCTTCATTAGGGAATTTTAACTGGGGGTTCAATTAAAAGTCTTGTGATCCTCAAAGTTTTCCCTGTTGTTTTAGAAATAATCCCTAAATAGTTGGGTTCCTTTAGCAGCTGTGTTTCTGGGCTGGTAAGGTCACCAGTGTCCATGTTCCCAAATCTAATTCTCATTCTCCTTTGACACATTTGATAGGTAGTCCCTCCCTCTTTTCTTGAAACTTCTTTTCCCATCACTTCTAGGAGGGTAGGGGTAGGGCTGCTACTCTCTCTTGGATTTCATCATGCTTCACTGGCTGATCTTTCTCCTTTTGGTTTTCTCATCTCTTCTTACCTACAAATCCGAAATCCATTTGTCTATAACACCAAAATCCAAATTATTTAATAACTTCTTTGGCAGCAAGACCTTACTTAACCCAAACTCAGTCAATGACAAAACCTGACCTAAGATAGCATGAGGCTGTTTATAGTCTTTAGCCCACCCTAGAGTGATTATTCATATTTTTTTCCACAAAAATGCTTCTTCCCAAGATCTCATTGGGAATGTTACATTATTTTTTTCCCAAATCTGAAATATTCTGAATTCTGTAACACACCTTGGCCCCAAGGAGTTTGAATAATAGAATGTAGACTCATTCACTCAATGTCTTCGTGATCGCTTTAATCTAATCTCATGTTTTCTAAGTTAATCCTTATGTTAGTGACTCCAAAATGTTTATCTCTAGTCCAGACCTCCCTTCTGAAATCCAAACTTACATACTCAGCTGCCTACTCAACATCTCTGCTTAAATTTCCAGGAGGTATTTCAGAGTCATCACATGTAGATCTCATCCTTCCTTCCGGTCTCTTCCTCCTGCTGTCTTTGTCATTTTTTTTTTTAAATATATTTTATTGATTTCTTACAGAGAGGAAGGGAGAGGGATAGAGAGTTAGAAACATCGATGAGAGAGAAACATTGATC
>NW_005871228.1:8420-16524 GCF_000147115.1 Myotis lucifugus | reverse complement strand
CAATCTACAGCAAATCCTGTGCTTCTACGTCAAGTGAATCAGACCACTTCTCACACCACCTCTGCCAACACCCTGATCCACTCTCCCTGCTTCTTATCTTGCCCCCATAGCCTATTTTCAACAGAGTGACCGTTTTACAACATGGGTCAAATCATGGCACTTCTCTCCCTCAGAACTCTTAAAAGCTTCCCTCTCACACTCAAAAATATTGGGATACAGAGCCCCTACACGGATCTAGCCCCTCCTGTTTCCTTCTCTTGCCCTCTCTCCCTCCTTTTTGTTTGCCCTGTCCCCCTGATCACTTTTGCTCCAACCACTTTGTCCACCTTGCTGTTCCTCCCTTTCTTCGGGGTATACCCATTACCTGTAGGTCTAGGATAGAATGTCACCTTTTGGTGAGGCCTTTCCGAGCATCCTTCCTAGTCACTGTATTTCCCCCCCTTCCCTGCTTTATTTTTCACCTCTTAGCACTTACCACCATCCAACATACTTTACAATTAACTTGTTTATCTCTCTCTGAAACTATAAGCTCTTCTACTCTGTTTTCCTCACAGAAGGCTGTTCTCGGTTGCTAGAGCATTGACTGTGCATGGTAGGTGTTTAGTTACTATTTGTTGGAAGAAGATATAGCCTCTTTTTTAACCCAGCAGTCATACTGGGCATCAAACATAAGACACATCTTTGTCTTCATGAACTTTTCATTAAGTGAAAGCCCCCGGGAGACATTTATAAATAAGTAGGGTTCCAATTCAATTCAGACTGTGATAAATGCTATAAATAGAGGTATGTACGTGACATTTTGATGTACATTGGAGACACAATTAGCCTCTTGGGGAAGTTGGGACATTTGAACCCATTCTTGAAGAGAGCTATTTTTTACAAAGTTGAAGAGAGGTGAAGGGGTGTTTAAGGAAGCAAGACCCACCTATACAATGTTTGCATTACGTGTTTGAGGAACCGAGAGTGGCTGTGTGCTGCTGGACTGGGGGAAAGTGGCTTAGCTCAAACTGCAGAGCCTTCTCATCATATTAAAGAGTTTGAACACTATCCTTTGAGTAATGACGAGCTCCCAAAAGTTTTAAAGTAGAGAAAGGATGTGATCAGAGCTATGCTTTAGACATATTTCTCAGGAAATGCTTAGGTGATGTTTTGAAGGTAGAAGTTTCACACAGATTCAGGCCTGAGGTGACAAGAACCTGAATTAAGACCTTGTTAGAGGCAAGGAGGAAGGAGGAGGGAACAGGTGAGTTATTAAGCAGTATGATTGATGGTACTTGGTGAGCAGTTAGATATGGGATGGGAAGGAGAGAAAATATTTGGGATGATGACTCAGGTTTCTGAGTGGCCCCTGGATGGGTATTGTTGCTGAGAGGTTCAGGAAGGGAAGTAGCTGTGGAGAGGATGATGAGTTAAGTTTGAGATACTTGTGCTACTAGGTGGAGGAGTCTGTCCATTATTTAAAAATGTGTCTTCATCTTAGGAGAAAGGGAAAGGTGGAAATATTTGTGAAATTGCTTACAATTGGATCTTTAGGCAGAGGCTTGGATAAGGTTGCTCAGGGTGAGCTTGGGAGATGAAGAAGGAAAAAGGGCTAAGGAGAGAGTAACCTGGAGAAATACCAACATTTAAGGAATAGGCAGCCCGGCCGGTGTGGCTCACCAGTTGAGTATTAACCCAGGAACCAATAGATCACTGGTTCGATTCCCAGACAGGGTACATGCCCGGGATGTGGGCTTGATCCCCAGTAGGGGGTGTGCAAGAGGCAGCTGGTTGATGATATGCCTCTCTCATCTCATGGATGTTTCTATCTCTATCCCTCTCCTTTCCTCTCTCTCTAAAAATCATTAAAAAAATTTTTTTAAAAAGAGAAGTGGGCAGAGGATAAACAGCCTATGGAGGAGATTTAAAGGCACAGCAGAAAGTAAAAGAACTGGTCTCTAACATGCTTTCTTTTTCCTTCAGGAGGATATTCGGTGTCCAACATCCCTGTCTATTGTTAAAGACAAAAACATAACTGAGAATCAAGAGGAGGACGATGAAGATGTCTTTGATCCCCCAATAGATCTGTCTTCAGACGAAGAATATTACGTTGAAGAAAGCAGATCCACGAGGCTTAGAAAGTCAGGCAAGGAGCGCATTGATAATATCAAAAAGGCATTTTCCAAAGAAAACATGCAGAAGACACGGCAGAATTTTGACAAGAAAGTCAACAGAATGAGAACTAGAATAGTGACCCCGGAGAGGAGAGAGAGGCTGAGGCAGTCAGGAGAGAGGTTGAGGCAGTCAGGAGAGAGGCTGAAGCAGTCAGGGGAAAGATTTAAGCAATCTATTTCTAACGCAGCTCCATCGAAGGACACTTTTAAGATGCGTGGCCTTCGGAAAGCTAAAGGAGGAACGGTGGCCAAAGCCCCAGAAGAGGTCAGGGAGATGGGCGTGGACATCATTGCCGGGAGCCAGTCTCTGGGCCCCATCAGTGAGCTCTACGGCAATGAGCTCAGTGAAACAGACCATGAGGAGGCCGGGGTGGTGCATCCTCCCAGCGAAGGGGAGGAAATCCCAACTCCTGAGCCTTTAAGAGTTACTTTTAAACCCCAGGTGAGAGTAGATGACGAATCTCTTTTGGTAGATTTAAAGCAGTCTTCCTAGGGAGGAATTAAGTATATTTTCAGTGTAAATCACCTTAATCATGCAGTTCCAGTTTAAGTAGTATAGTCACTTAACCTTCATAGGCCATTTAGGAAACAATAAATGGTATGATTTTTATTTCTTATGTTTAAACTCATAAAGGTAATACCAATATTATGTAAACTTCCTAGTAACTTCCTTGGGGCTTCGTTCTTTCTCCCCCGGGCTTATAAGATTCTAGCAGCATCCTCTCATGTATCCTCATGGCAGCTGTGGATTCTTAAAAGTTCCTTTCTCTTGCACACCAGAAAAATAGTTTCCTAGAGAGGGCCAGTTAGGTGTTTAGTAGTTGAAGACAAGTGAAGGGCAGATCTGTGGCCATGATTTGCAAGGAAACTCTCAATTTTGGTTGAGATTTAAGGGGATGGCCGACCTCGAAGGGGATTATATCGTCCATATGTTCAAATCAACAGATTGGTTAGTAAATTAGCAATCACATGTCTTTTTTATGCTTTTGCACGAAGAATGGAAGTTCTGGATTGAGCATTTGGTTCTGGGTCACAGCCGTTCTTACAGTGAGCGCTTGACACGTCGCCTGCTCATAAGCTCATCAGTAAATTGGAATGGGTAGGCCTGTCCTGCCCATCTCAGAGCACTGTTGTGAAGATCCAAGGAAACACTGCATTCTGGGGGAACAAGAAACACATCCAGAGGAAACGAGCCCTACTGATTTCTCAAACACGGAATCAGACTAATTACACCTGAAAAAGTCCTGCAAGCCACGTGGTGAGGACGTAGGTTGGACAGACACTCAAGTTGGTCTTCAAGTCTTTCCACAGAATCAGGAATGAAAAATGTTTATGTGACATCTTTTTTTTAAATCAAAGATTAAAAGGAAACCTTGGTTTGAGTTGGATCTTAAGTTTTCTTGAAAAGTCTTTTTCTAATTTTCTTTTTATTTAGATGTGTGGTGGACTATAGCAACATTTGTTTGAGGAGGGTGCTGCGTGAGACTGTGGCTGTGTACAAAGTCAGCCCTGGTAAGGTGGGGTTTGGAATCAACCTCAGATATTTCTGCTTTACAGAGTGAAGCCCTCAGGGTATGTCTGTCCAAAACAATATTCATAGGGGTTCATTATAGCTTCTCTGGGAGGAAGCCAGATTCCACTCTTAGCCTTAGGCCTAGCCAATCCCGAAGTAGACATTATTGCTAAAGAAAGATAGACATGGTCATACTGGTTCTGCCCTTCTGGTAATATTTAAATATCTGGTTTTGTAATAGGGAGGAGATGATGGAATTGTTGAATTTGAAGTTTGGATAACAATCAGCTTTCAGGTCAGTTTTGGATGCTCATGTAGTAATTGTAATCAATGTACACACATCATAGACAAACACAGAATAAATCAACTTTAAGATATTTGACTCAGTTACCCCAGATATTTGGGTTTGGGAGTTTGATTCAGCATCATTTCTTCTTCAACCTGCATGAACACATAAAATCATACATTGTTCATCTTTTTATATTGAAAACTAAAGTGTATACAACGTTGAACACTACAATGGGTAATTTTAAAAATGTTACTTAAAGAGAGCTTGGATGCCTAATCACATATTTCCTTAAAGCCATAATAAATTTGAATTTTAAAAGAGACATTTTACTAAGTTTGATGTCAGTGTCCTATTTGTAAGTATTATTAGTCGTAATGAATGCAAACAGCATGGGGTGAATTTGATATAACAACCTTTCTTATAATAGGTATGTTTCTAGGTTAAGAAGAATATAAACAAACATAAGCTTTTTCTTTTTTTTTCTAGCCCTATGCAGACTAAATATCAATTGGGCTAAAACACTCTTCAGCAAATACTCCTTTTCGAGGAATCTTTGTAACATCTGTGTGCTTACTGACCCATTGTATAAACAGATTTGACATGTTATGGAACTTTTCCCATATAGACATATTTGAATTTTGATGCCGAAGGAGTTATAACAGGGTCAGCTCTTGATCACAGTAGACGTTGTACAAACCCAGAAACACTCAAACAAGTTCATGTCCTCAGAGGTTCATTGTGATCTTGTCCTGCATTCTTGAATTAGGATTTTCCCCTCCGAGTTGCTCTCTCAAATTGCTCCCCATATTTAGGATATTCCTCATTTCTGCATGCATGATATTTTCTTCTTTCCCCTGTTTTCTTGATGTAAAGAATGGCTATTTATAATGGGCTGCAAAGTCACGCATTCCCACTTAATGCAAGGAATAGGCTGGTCAGCGTTCCTTATTGTAAAAGACAACACAACCGATTTTCTGCTCAATTTACTCTTCTCTGTTTTTGAAATTATACATGTCAGATTTTAAACAATTTATTCAAATAAAACTACTAGCAGGATGTACCCCCTTTCTTTGAGGCAGGACAATGCAACATCCATGGGTCCCGAGGGCATGGGGACACTTCCAAGCTAAGCTCTTCCACAGAATGGATGGCTGGAGTAGGAAAGTGCCACCCTGTCCCCTGCACGGGATGGCCCAGGGCTTTCCTGGAGACTGTGTGGTGCCTGGTTCTGGATTACAGGTGAGAGAAACAGGCCAAATGTGAATTAGTAATAAGAGGCGCGTGAAACTTCAGCTTCCTGAGATTGTATTTGTAGTGTGTGCGAACTCCCCTGAACAAGTTTTCATAAACATATAAACTAAAACAGTATTTTCATTTTGGCTTTCTTCTTTGCCTTGCCTGCACATCTAAGGGTTTGCTTTAGAACAAAGTTCATTCTGATTCTATCAGCTGAAAAGCATGGGGCATGTCACATAATGTATTCCACAGAATCATCGTTAACTGCAATTCCATTACATGAAACTACTGCACTTCACCACCCCCCCACCCCGTTTTTCTGACACACGTTTTCTATAGCTTCTTTTATTGAAATATGATATTTAAAATTACACATTATGGTCCCCAAATAAGTTGCATGGCATATTTGAGTCAGGTCTAAGGGGCATGGTCCCCGTGGTCTCATCCTCAATTCTGTGTGAATTTGGGGTATGCTAGTACCTGGTTTGAGGTGGATGAAAATGGAAGAAGCCTCTGCTGAATTTTGTGTGTCTCCTGTGACCACTTCTGAGTTACGTGATGTCTGAGGATTTGCAGCTGCTCTTGTCAGGTCAGACTCCCTCGGCGATTTGTAAGCGGATAGGCGCTTTAGGATAACTACCTCTTCTCTGTGCGTCTCAGGACATCCAAAGGTTCCCCCAGGATAGAATGGAGAAGCCGGCTATCCTCAGGCTTGATGTATTTGGGGCACCTTTCTAAATCAGCTGTGCTTGTCCAGGGCCCTTGCCAGACCGTCCTGCCACTCGATGCCTTTGCTCATTCTGGGAGATGACTTTCAAGTTCAATGATAATGTCAATTTTCTTGTTTTGGCTTTCCTTGGTCACCTCCCCACGCCCTAGGAGGGGCATGATTAAATTATTCCATATATTCAATATATATAGCACCTGTATATGCCAGATTCTGTGTGTGGCACTGAAGATTCAAAGAAGAATAGAACACCCTTCCTCTCTCCCAACCCTTATCTCTGGCTCCGTGTTTTGACAGACAGTGAAGCAAAAACTCAACAATGCGACTAGTGCTGTGTGTAAGAATGGAACTATGGAGAGGAAGGTGTTGATGTAGAATGTTGATCCTATATCTGTCATAGCACTTGTCTAGCTTGTGTCCCTGTCCTCTAGACAGTGCTTCTCAAGGGCAGGAACTGTATTTTACTCATTTGGGTCACCAGCACTTGGAGAGCCATCTTTAGGCATCGGGCATGCAGAGATGAAGGACATGGTCCCGGCATTTGAGCTTTCCCACCGGTGGAGGAGATGGCCACGTCACCCAGCATCATGGTGCTGTGATAGAGCCTCAGATTTCAGAAAGGATGACGGGAGCGCGGAGGAAGAAGCATGTAACAAGCTGGGAGGGGCTGTGTGATAGCTAGAGGAAATGATGCTTAAGTTGGCATTCGAAGACCAATCCAAAATCAGCTAAATGATGTAGAATTCAAGCCAAGTTACAGCTAGAGAGGTTCTGTGACGGTGTTTTGGGTTTTACATCAAAGGCCATAGAAAACCACTGAGGGGTTTTAAACCGAGTGCCATGATCAATGTTTTTGAAAAGTTTCTCTATTAACTCACCAGAGGCAGGGAGACCAGTTACTTGGGCCCTTGCATTTCCAGGTAAGAAAGTAGTACCCGACCTAGAGCATTGACACGGGCAGAGCTATGAACAGGGTAAACTTGGATGTGGGTTGTGATGGGAAGCGAATGAGAGCCAGGTTTCTGACTTGGGCAAGTGGCCCTGCCTTTCGCTGAGCTAGGGATTCTAAGATAACACTCCTGGGCCTCTGACGGCCTTGGTTGCTGGTCCCTGGGCCCAGCCTGAGAAACAAAGGGGAGCTGTGACTCTACTCCGGAAGCTCCCACCCTGGAGTCCCCCACCCCCGCCACTACTCTAGCCACTGTGGCTCTCCCCTCAGCTTGAAGAAAAGCCCGATTTTAACTGATCCTTTCTCGACTCCAGCAAGCTCCTCAGCCTCTCCACCAGGACTCTAAAGTCCTTGAGAAGCAGAATTGCCTTTCAGGTCCAAAGCCATTGTGAGAGCTTCCCTCCCATCTCTGGCTTAGCTCAAGGCCAAGTGTCTGCTTGCTCCTTGTGTGCACCAAAGAAAAGCTACTTCTGATTCTTAGAATGGAATTTTTCTCTTAATATCCGTTGTTTGGCACCTGAGGATTTCAGTCAGCTGTGCTTGATATTGCAGCTGACACTTCAGAGAAAGCTGCTGTGACCTGGTACACTGGCCAAGGCCAAGGCCATGCTCATGTAGCTACACACATCAGCCACCGTGGTTGCACTAGGAGTCTGTCTCCTTATGGGTTCTTTGGGGACTGTCGCATTAGTCTGAGTCATGTCATCACAAATGTATTAGGGGCTTAAGG
This sequence comes from Myotis lucifugus, assembly GCF_000147115.1. Taxonomy (NCBI): domain Eukaryota; kingdom Metazoa; phylum Chordata; class Mammalia; order Chiroptera; family Vespertilionidae; genus Myotis; species Myotis lucifugus. The sequence continues at coordinate 8,927 of NW_005871228.1, read as the reverse complement.
TGGGGTTTGATGCAACCCATTCCTCTTAAAGGTTCTGGCTGATGGAAGAGTTCATATAAGAATTGCCAACAAAGTGGGACCAAAGTGTCATCTTTATTACTGGCTGGTACATGTCCAACAAATCCCTCAAACGTAGAGCATCTGGTAAATTCTTTTGCAGAATGTGGCTTAGACTTAAGACAAGAGATGGACCCTCCTCTCTCCCTACTGCATGCTCTGGTGGGCAGTATGGAGAGCAAGGTTTGTGGAGCAGAACAGTCCATTTTCTCAACTAGCAGGGAAACCACAGGCCTGCTTCACCTACTCCTCCAGGGGAAACTGTGAGAATGAAAGCCTCCCTTCTGAGCAACCCAGTTCAGAAGGGCAGGTAGCAAGGAGATGAGTTAGAGCAGTGGTCGGCAAACTGTGGCTCGCGAACCACATGCGGCTCTTTGGCCCCTTGAGTGTGGCTCTTCCACAAAATACCGACTTATGCGCATGGGCCACAAAGTTTCAATCACACTGTAC
>NW_005871228.1:0-8320 GCF_000147115.1 Myotis lucifugus | reverse complement strand
TGTCTGGAATGCAGACACTGAGAGGGAAGAGTAATCATGGATGAGGAGCCAGATCCTGCAGAGCTAAATATGTAGGTCTTTTTTCCTAAAAGTAATGAAAGCCCTAAACAATTTTAATCTCTAGGTAGTATAAATTATATGCCTTGGTTAAGCAGCATATTCAACTATCCCCACTCAATGCAGATTAAATAGATCATAGAGATAAACAAAATGGCCAAAAGCTAAACTCTGAGAATGTTAAGTGCTGGGGGGAAAAAATGTTTTGAATGCTGATTCTATTATCACTACCTCTAACAGCTACTGCTACTTGCATTACTCTAAACAATAGTACCTAGCTGTTACTGTTTCTAAATGCTAGTGTGAGTCCTTTGCATAAATTACCTGACTTAATAAAACACTTTTACAAAGAGGTACTATTTAGAAACTAACAGAATGCAACTAGTCCAAGTTCTCACAGTCAGCAAATGGCTGTATGAACAGGGAAATCCTCGCCCCACACTCGCCAAGCCTCACCCCACCCTCGCCAAGCCTCACTCAAGGGGCCAAAGAGCCGCATGTGGCTCGCGAGCCGCAGTTTGCCGACCACTGAGTTAGAGAAAACCCACCACACCAGAATGTAGAAGCCACAGCCTGGTTCATGCTGTTGAGGCCCAGTGTGCAGTTAAATGTAGTCCAATGAAGGTGCTGCCACTCCTGAGGCCTGTTGTGGGCACATGGACCTGAGGTGCTGAAACTTTAGGCAGTTTAACTTTTTTGCTCTTTGTTTGTTTTGTTAATCCTCACCTGAGGATGTTTTTTCCATTGATATTTTAGAGAGAAAGGGAGGGGGGAGGGGGAGTAGAGGGGAGGAGAGAGAGAGGAGAAAGCGAGAGAGAGAGAGAGAGAGAGAGAGAGAGAGAGAGAGAGAGAACAAACAATGTGAGAGACACATTAATTGGTTGCCTCCTGCATCTCCATGCATGCACCCTGACTGGGTTGACTGGGCTGGGCATCGAACCTGCAACCAAGGTATGTGCCTTTGACTGGGAACTGAACCCAGGACCCCTTGGTGCCAGGGCCAATGCTCTAACTTAGCAACCCTGGCCAGGGCTTAGGCAGTTTGACTTTGAAGGAAGGAGTGGATAAAGATCTTTCCTGAAGGACGGAGTGAGTACAGAAGTTGGCTAATTTCTAAATGAAGCTATTCTTCTGAATAATTCTTCTTGGACTCACATTTCAAATTTTCTCCTCATCACTCTGTGACTATCATTGCTTTTGAAAGGGTAAGGATTCTCTATCCTCAGGTACTGTCTGGTTTCCAAACCTCCCTGATATAATTCACTTTAAGATCAGAGAAACATCATATATTGTTCTAAGCTTAAACTTAGCACTATAGTGGACGCCACAGTTTGGATGGTTCGGTTCAGTTTCTTGCTTTTGAGTTCACTGAGCTATTCCTCCTGCTGAAGCTTTCCCCTGGCATCAATCGTGAGAAGCAGCCACGTTATCCTGATCATCTCCTGGGCTAATCATAACATTGATATCAGTCTCATCAGGCCGTTTAAATTTGCATAAGCTTTAAATTCTCAACAAACTGTCTAGGTAGGTAGATATATTGTTTTAGAATAAAATAAAACCCATTGAAATGATTTGTCACTTTTATTGTGTCACATTTATTTGGAATGCTTCCATAAAGAGGAGAAATAAATGAACAGAATTACGCATGGGATGGGCTTGGCTCTAGCTCAAGCAATGGAGAAGACTTCAGAGGGAAACGTACATATTGTCAGCTGTAAGGAAATAGGACTAAATTGTCCTCAACAGGAGAAAAAATATTCACATAAACAAGAGGTTGTAGATCCATGAGGAAAGTTCACCAAAAAGGTCTCTATTTGAAACTCATACATCTTTCTCACATAAAAAAGCAATCACCACCATTGCAGGCAAACCTGTATTGGAGAGTAAAATCACTCAAGATATAGTAGTCATTCTCCCATATTCTTAAAAAGTTACCCCTTTCCAATGTCAGTCTTAAACATTTCCTTTTTCCTCTCCAGAATGACAGCATGTGGAAGGGAGCAGGGCTGGAAAGAGGCTAACTAATTGGTTAGGATCCAAAGGAGCTGTCATTTACTCTCATAGTTTGATGGAAATCAGACGATATGCATAAGGTGGATTGCTTTCCTTGACTTTCAAAATTTTGTGCAGAAAGGATGATGATGATTACATTTTTTTTCCTCAGGGGCATAGAAATGGGGAGAATGGACACGGAAATTGTGAAACTTAATCATGAGTCATCTAGGCCCCTAACCAACTCTCTCAACTGAATTACAGATCAAAGCCAGGAACATCTTTAATAGTGCCTGTGGAGGAGTCTGGTGGTCTCTGTGGTCACTGAGCAGAAAGCAAAAGAACATGGGTTTCAGATGTAGGGGAAGGGAGTTGGGTTATCCACAAAGAAAGACTTTTTCTCTGCAGAAACACCTCCTTCCAGAGAGGGTTTAAGAACTGAACAGTCTATTTGGGAGCAGGGTAATAGATCACGTGCCTAGAGACCAATGCCTGCATCATGTTTCTGTTCCTTAGCTTTCACAAGGAGCACCAGGAGTGTCCTATCCATACAGCTCTTTTTGTAAAACCTTTTCTCACGTGCACGCATTCTGTCTGAGAGTGTGAGCTGAGTGCAAGAGACTTACTGTGTTTCTCATCAATAAGATAATGTCTCCTGCACCTCCCGTAATTCAATGTCTTCTTTATATTAGGTATTTCATAAGTATATACGAAATGAAAACAAAAGAATGACTGAACTATATGACATCTTCTCTGAAGATCTTTGAATTTAGGCCATTTATTTACTTGCTCTTTATTGAGCTCCTCCTATAAGCCTGGTAGAGTCAAACTCTGGGCATAAAGCAGTTAACAAGACAAAGTCCCTGCTCTCAGACAGCTACCATCCCAGAGAGAGACTTACAATAAGTAAACATACCAGGTGGTGATAGGTGTTATGAAGAAAAATAAGTCAGGGTTGGGGGTAGGGCATAATCGGTGGGGTGGTGCAGGCTGGTGCCATTTTAGAAAAAGTGTCCAGGAAGATCTCTCTGATAGGGAGCCACAATGTCCTGAAGTGAATGAGTCAACCATGCAGATATTTCTGGGGGACAAATTTCAGTGTGGTCAGGGGTCAGTGGCTAACGTGGGTGAGGGTGGAAAGTGGGAAGAGGGGGTGATATAGGCTGTGGCAAAGGCTTTGGTTTTTACTCTAAATGAGGACATATTGGAGCTTGTTGAGCAAGTGACATGATCTAATCTGTTGATCTAATTATTTATACTCGTTGAAAAATCAAACCAGTGTTCACACAAAAAGCTGACTACAATTCCTGTCTTAGTTCCCACTGCAAAGGAAATCACTCAAACTCCAAATGTTTGCTCCTTAATGGCTTACTCTTTGTGCCAGGGAAACCCATTGCGGCTCAAGACTGACATCTAGTGGATATTGATTTCATAATTGTTTATAAACCTGCAGTTTGGAACATAACAGCACTTAGGAATAGAGGGCAAACTTTAACATCACAAAACAGGATGACAGGACAATAATAATGTTATTCAAATAGTGCAGCGGATTTGCCTCCTTGTTTTTCTTTGGCTCGCATTCAGTTAGGTTCGCATGTTTTTAGTCCTATTTCCTTACAGCGGACAATATGTACGTTTCCCTCTGAAGTCTTCTCCATTGCTTGAGCTAGAGCCAAGCGCATCCCATGCGTAATTCTGTTCATTTATTTCTCCTCTTTATGGAAGCATTCCAAATAAATGTGACACAATAAAAGTGACAAATCATTTCAATGGGTTTTATTTTATTCTAAAACAATATATCTACCTACCTAGACAGTTTGTTGAGAATTTAAAGCTTATGCAAATTTAAACGGCCTGATGAGACTGATATCAATGTTATGATTAGCCCAGGAGATGATCAGGGTAACGTGGCTGCTTCTCACGATTGATGCCAGGGGAAAGCTTCAGCAGGAGGAATAGCTCAGTGAACTCAAAAGAAACTGAACCGAACCATCCAAACTGTGGTGTCCACTATAGTGCTAAGTTTAAGCTTAGAACAATATATGATGTTTCTCTGATCTTAAAGTGAATTATATCAGGGAGGTTTGGAAACCAGACAGCATCTGAGGATAGAGAATCCTTACCCCTTCAAAGGCAATGATAGTCACAGAGTGATGAGGAGAAAATTCTTGAAATGTGAGTCCAAGAAGAATTATTCAGAAGAATAGCTTCATTTAGAAATTAGCCAACTTCTTGACTCACTCCTTCCTTCAGGAAAGATCTTTATCCACTCCTTCCTTCAAAGTCAAACTGCCTAAGCCCTGGCCAGGTTACTAAGTTAGAGCATTGGCCCTGGCACCAAGGGGTCCTGGGTTCAGTTCCCAGTCAAAGGCACATACCTTGGTTGCAGGTTCGATCCCCAGCCCAGTCAGCCCAGTCAGGGTGCATGCAGGAGGCAACCAATTAATGTGTCTCTCACATTGTTTGTTCTTTCTCTCTCTCTCTCTCTCTCTCTCTCTCTCTCTCTCTCTCTCTCTCTCTCTCCCCCCTTCCCTCTTCTCCCCCTCCCCTCTCCCTTTCACTCTAAAATATCAATGGAAAAAACATCCTCAGGTGAGGATTAACAAAACAAACAAAGAGCAAAAAAGTTAAACTGCCTAAAGTTTCAGCACCTCAGGTCAATGTGCCCACAACAGGCCTCAGGAGTGGCAGCACCTTCATTGGACTACATTTAACTGCACACTGGGCCTCAACAGCATGAACCAGGCTGTGGCTTCTACATTCTGGTGTGGTGGGTTTTCTCTAACTCAGTGGTCGGCAAACTGCGGCTCGCGAGCCACATGCGGCTCTTTGGCCCCTTGAGTGAGGCTTGGCGAGGGTGGGGTGAGGCTTGGCGAGTGTGGGGCGAGGATTTCCCTGTTCATACAGCCATTTGCTGACTGTGAGAACTTGGACTAGTTGCATTCTGTTAGTTTCTAAATAGTACCTCTTTGTAAAAGTGTTTTATTAAGTCAGGTAATTTATGCAAAGGACTCACACTAGCATTTAGAAACAGTAACAGCTAGGTACTATTGTTTAGAGAAATGCAAGTAGCAGTAGCTGTTAGAGGTAGTGATAATAGAATCTGCATTCAAAACATTTTTTCCCCCCAGCACTTAACATTCTCAGAGTTTAGCTTTTAGCCATTTTGTTTATCTCTATGATCTATTTAATCTGCATTGAGTGGGGATAGTTGAATATGCTGCTTAACCAAGGCATATAATTTATACTACCTAGAGATTAAAATTGTTTAGGGCTTTCATTACTTTTAGGAAAAAAGACCTACATATTTAGCTCTGCAGGATCTGGCTCCTCATCCATGATTACTCTTCCCTCTCAGTGTCTGCATTCCAGACACAGGGCCCTTCAGGTCCTCTCCTCCCTTGCCTATCTGTCTCAGGAACTTCGAAGAGGCCATCCCTTAGCCTGTCCACACCTCTTCCACCCCATCCCACCCCACCCCACCCCACCTGGCTAATTCCCACTCATCTTCCTGGTTCATATGACACGTCTACAGGAAAGCTTTCCCTGCCTGCACCTACTCCCCATTGGGCAAACCTCCCTTATTGTATGATCACATAGCTTTCTGCACTTTTAAATTTTCTTCAGAACACAACGTAGTTTCAACGTGTATATTTAGATGGTTATTTGTCTGCTTGACCTATTGCTAGGTCCCTACCACAGTGCCTGGTACATTTAGACTTTCAGGTATTTTTTAAATAGTAAAGTAATTTGAAAAGAGAAGGACCTTATTTGAAAATTAAAATATAGACATAAGGGAGACATGTATTGACGGCTCTGAGTAGGAAGGATGTAGTGGGGTCTAAGGTGTGATGTCCAGGTTCCCTCTTGCTGATGAGTCACTGGTACCTCAGGTGTTTCGGATGCCTCTCAGGTGGTCCTGCTATCGAATTTGCCCTCAACCAAGAGATCTACCTCACCCAAGCACATGGCCCCTCCTGAGAACAGCCCACGTGCAGGCCCAGGTTGATGGGAGAGTATGGGTCCCACCCCTTGCCTCAGGGAGGGGCTATTCTGAAGGCCATCCCAGCTCCAGATCATCATAGGATTGGCTGAGGCCACGGTTGGAACTGCATCAGTGGTTCAACTGCCCCCACCCTTCCACCCCCATCTTCCCTCAGCCCTCAGAGAGCACCTGCCCTCCATAAACCATCGGCACACATGTCTCAGCGTCTGTTTCCTAGGGGACCTGCTGCGACTGGGCCTGAGAGGAAGAGCGGAGTCTAAGGTACCTGCTTACTTGTTGGCTTCCTTCAGCGGGGAGGAGACCCGAGCAGAAGGGGCTAGAGCTGTAGTGTTAGATGCAGAAGTTGAGGGGGTGTTTTGTTGGGGACTTGCTGAAGGAGACGCATGGAAGGAGGAAGCTCTGCAAACACTCCACAAGAAAAAGGCTCAGCCCCGAGAATTTTCCATACCTGGAAGGTGCCACTGATCTCCAGGTGTTCAGACCTGTTCAAATCCAGACGGCAATCCACTGTGAGCCCTGAAGTACGAGCTCCCTGCGTGGTCTTGCAGCGGTCCCATTTGCTAAGCTGAAGTCGGAGGCAGGCCTCTTACACCCCCCATCTCTGGTCGGAGAGCCAAGGGGCTCTTGGTCTCACCCCCTTTTCCAACTCTGCTCTGACTCTTTCATATCGTCTTATGGGCAGGATGATGGTTGATTCAAGAGGTTTTTAGCCAAGTTCTTTGCAAATCCACTAGGGTGGTCTGTTTCACTACTTTTGATATACAGGATGGGCAGAGAATGGTGTTTATAAGTCCTTGTGTTACTTTCAGACCCAACAGTGGTCTTTGAGTAATTAAAGTTCCAGTCCAGTGTTGTAATGATACAACAGCATTCTCTCATCCACTTGAACATTTCTCAGCACCTGTACTTCACTGATTAAAAAAATATCAAACCACACAGAAGGGTTTATTAAAAAAAAACAAAAAACAAAAATAATGGTCACCTGCCCCACTCATCTCCCCATCCTCAGTCCCACTGCCCAGAGGGAGTCATTATAAACTCTTGTTTTTTTTTTTTATTTTTTAAAATGTTTTTATTGATTTTAGAGAGAGAAGAAGGGAGAGGAAGAGAGAGTGAGAGAAACATCTATTGGTTGCTTCCCACACACATGTACCCCGACCAGGGATCAAACCTGCAACCTGGGTATGTGCCCTGAGCAGGAATTGAACCCATGACCTTTCAATGCACAGGGTGACGTTCAACCGACTGAGCCACACCAGCCAGGGCAACTCTTGTTTGGTTTTGTGTTTAGGTAGCACGTTTTAGTTGTAGACACATTTACTTCAACCCTGCCTTCTCAGATGGTACTCAAGTTCTACCACCTGGTGCTATTAATGGTTTTGGAGAAATGCGGCGTCTCTTATAGACAAGCTGGGGCACTTTACACCCCCCCCCCCTGAACCTTGCTCCCCTGATGATCTTGAGACAGCAGGTAAATTGAAGGCCTGTATGAAGCACCAGAAGTCCACATTTTCTGGATTTTTAAAAAAGGACCATTCATTTAAAAACTTAAAAAAAATAGGAGTGATGGTTTGTCAGTGACACTCACTTTCCTTGAGTGACTTAGCAGAGCCCAAGGCCTGCTTCTGCAAGCCTGGCTGTGGTCGTGTTTGCATGGATTGGGTGGATCTGATTGCACAGGATGTGTTTGTTAAGCCCAGCAAGTCTGTCTCTTGGGAGCAATCCTGCCCCTGTGCCTTTTGTCTATAAAGAACTGATTCAGTACAGCAAGTACTACCACTCTCTTGTCTTAGGACCCATGACAGCTGACCCTCTTTGCTCTCTTACCGTATCTTCCGGAGCAGCTTTTCAAGTCCAGTGAGCATAGGGCCACAAACCACTCTCTTTGCTGTCCTTCCCGTAGCCCACAGGGAACTTGCTAGTGTGTTTTGTGCAGCATCTGATAGGTTACTAGAGGCCTGGTGCACAAAATTCATGCATTCAGGGGCTGGGGGAGGGGGGAGGTCCCTCAGCCCAGCCTGCGCCCACTCACAGTCTGGGAGTCCTCAGGGGATGTCCAACTGATGGGTTAGGCCCGCTCTGGGGAGCAGGCTTAAACTGTCAGTCAGACATTATTAGCACTGCCACGGAGGCGGGAGATGCTCCTGCCACTGCCACTGCACTTGCCAGCTGTGAGCCCGGCTTCTGGCTGCACTGACCACCAAGGGGCAGCTCCTGCGTCGAGCATCTGCCCCCTGGTGGTCAGTGTGCATCATAGCGACCAGT
>NW_005871227.1:2709168-2713385 GCF_000147115.1 Myotis lucifugus | reverse complement strand
CTGAAAATAATTGATCATGATTTAAAAAAATGGATACAGAGTGGCCAGGAGAGGAGGAGGCTTCCTGACTTTCAAGGGACCTTAAGTTGTTGAAGAACAGCAGTAGGCACTGCAATGCCACACTCAAATGTCAGGATTTTCTCTGTCAAATGTGTCAGCAAAGAACTCAATGAATCCTTTATTAATGGACAAGAAAATACTGTTATCTTATTGTTACGTATACATGGGGGCTTCTTGTTGTTCAATTCTGAATAATGTCTTTAATAAAAGCTAAGACAAGAGTGTTAATATTTAAATTATTCACAGTCATAAACACAAAAGGCCTCCCAAACTCAGCAGATGGCTCGAATTGGATATTTTCCAAAGAGCTGGTGAGGAAAGAGGGAGGGGAGGTCTAGGGATGGTGGAGTGCAAGGAGCCCCATTTCAAATACTAGAAACACGGAGGGGTAGTCCCAGTCTGCCCTGTCTGTGACTTGGGTGAGGTGACTTCCTCGCTTTCAGCTTCTGTTTCCTTTCATTACAATGCAGGTCCATACTTTTCTGCCAAGCCTCGGTGTTGAACACCGTAACCCTGGAGATTGTTATTTTAAGATTGCAAAGGCCTAGGGACAGTTTTATTGACAAAACTATCTGAAACCAATCTTGCCTTTTTCCCTCCCCTAGCTCTACAGTTCTCTGATCCTCTGAATTTTTGCCAAAAGTGCATAACAGCCATTTAGAAATACACACTTATTATCATTTTTTTGCAGTTATTCCCTTTGAAATATCTAATTTTACTCAAAGATTTTAGGCCACCGCAATAATCAATATCATCAAATCAAATGTAAAATCTCTATCAGTCTGGGAGAACGGTATGACTTATTGATGAAACTGCAGGCTCTATTTTATTTTGTCTTATTTATTTCAATATCCTCTGCCTTTATTATGTATTGATGAGTAAATAAAAGGGCAAGCATTGCTAACTTTATTACAGAATATTTGCCTTAAAAGAAGACACTGAAACTCCATTTCCTCATTTATAGTAGAAATAAATGATTTCTTATAAAAAGCCAATATTGATGAATGCCTACTGTGTGCACTTATTTACATTTATTGAAATATAATATTTCTCCAAACTCACCAGATGGTTGAAACAGGCACTCTCCAAATAGCTTGGCCGAGTAAATCATCCAGGTGCTTTGCCTGGATTATTTTATTTCCTCCTCATAGGACTACTAAGCACTCCTCTGATCCCATTTCTGATGAAGAGTTTAGGCTTAGAAATATTCAAGCACTGCCCTCACTCAGTTGTCTGACTCCAGAGCCCTTTCTCTTACCCCTACCCTATGGTCTATATGGAATTAATTTTATTATGACTCCGGTTTGTCAGTGTTTGTTGCTTCTTTGCTATAGTGTGATCCTTGTTTTCTCCAGAATTCAGCAGACTTAGTTCCTAATATTCAGTAGGGATTTAGTAAATGAATATTGACTAGAAGTATTAAGTGCTTATGACAGTCTCTGGGTTCAAGGGGAGTGACAAATTAAGAAACAGAAAATGTGTGATGATTTCTATGGTAGAGGGAAGTACTTTAGGATCACAATGAAGAGAAAATTGATCATGGGAGGAAGCACAAAACATCCCATTCTTTTCACAGTTTGTATCCTGGAGTCATGACCCCAGAAAAATAAGAGACTTGATATTAGATAATTCAAAGCTAACACAAACATATGATCCTTCACTCAATTAGCATACATCTGAGTTTTATTTTTTTGTTTTTTTATATATATTTTTATTGATTTCAGAGAGGAAACGAGAGGGAAAGAGAGATAGAAACATCAATGATGAGAGAGAATCATGGATTGGCTGCCTCCTGCATGCCCCCTATTGGGGATGGAGCCCGTAACCTGGGTATGTGCCTTGACCAAGAATCGAACCTTGTCTTCTTGGTTCATAGGTCGAGGCTCAACCACTGGGCCCCATTGGCCGGGTTACATCTGAATTTTAAATGATGGGTTCGAGTTAACTAGGAAGGGAAAGGGAAGGTCTAAGCAGGCACTTGGAAGCACTCGGTCCTTTGGGAATTTCATCTATCAGTCTGGTTTGGTGAGTGATGGGGGGAAAAGTGAAGCATGAGATTGCAGGGGAAGCAGGAAGATGTTGCTTGTCATTGGTAAAGAATTTGGACTGTATTCTGGAGATAAAGTGTTCCAGGAGGGGAATGACAGGCTCATCATTCGGATGTGTAAAAAATCACTCTGGTGTCTGTGTGCAGAACGGATGGAAGAGGCAACATTCCACATGGAGAGTCTGAGGAGAAGGCTATTGAATGGTCGCAGGTGAGATATGACAAAGTTGGAATTAAGGCAGCAGCATCAGTGAGAATGGAGAGAAAGGGTAGAAGTGAAAAAGACAAATACATATTTTAGTAAAAGTATTACCTCATGTCCAGTGGTAGAGTAGAAGGAAAATGGTTGACCAAAGTCTAAGAGATGTCCCCCAAGTTGCTAATGAAGCCCAGTCACAGATTCACTGGCTTGCCTCCAAATTACATTGTGTAGTCTCTTTTATTGCCTTGTTAATTGTCCCTACTCTCTTTTAGCAGCATAAGGCAGAATGAATTTCAAAATCCAGATGTGTGAAAGAAGTATCGCTAACTAGAGCTCCAACAAGTATTAAACTCCTACTAAACATATTTAATTTAGAATTAATAAGGTGGTGGTATGGAAATTAAATCCCCCATGATTGTCGGGGAAGAACACCTATTGAGGTACAAATATATGAAAGATAAATCTACTTGCAGTGTAATTAATTCAAATCTGCAGAACCAATAAGTGTGTGACGATGTTCCTATTATTACATTACACTTGTGAGGAATGCTCAGGAATTTAATTAGCATTTACCCATACAACTAAAGAAAATGAGATATTAAGCATGCTATCTAATTAACTAGCTATAGATTGCCTGTTAAATAAATATTAAATGTATAAACACTTGAGACTAGGCTGAAAATGTGGCCCTAACAGATACCCATTTTCTCATGAGTCTTTTTTTTTTTAACAAGTGTAGTTAATTCCAAGAACAAAAAATAAACACAGGGATCTGTATGCTTTGTTCCCATGGTTATTTATTCTTTATTTTTAGCTCAATTAGACCTTGCTCTCACCTCTAACTCCAAAATTAGACTAGAACTTGAGCGATGAGATCACATGCATTAGCAACCCTCTGGTCAATTATGTTAGGATGTCAATAGCCCCATTTTACAGATATAGCCACTGAAATGTAGACATGTTAATTTGTCCAACATCACACAGCAAGGAATGGTACATGCTTTGTCATTGCATCATTGCTAAATATCCTTTGCTCCCACAAAGCAGCCATGATGATCTTGCTGTAAATCATATGCCACTCCTCTCTTCAAAACTCCCCAATGATTTCCCATACCATAAAGAGTATATGCTATAATCTTTATGGTGTTACATGAGGTGTCTACTGCTAACCTTTATTCTGACCTCAGAGTCATTACACACCTGACCTAATCTTCTCAACTCTCCCCTTTATTCATTCTACATCTGGCATTGGTATTGGTGTTTTTTGCTGTTTCTGCACCATTCTAACCAATTATCAGCATCAGGGCATTTGCACATACTGCTTTATCTCTCCTTCTGTTCCTTCATATCTCTATATCTCTGTACAAATGTTACTGTATCAATGAGGGCTTCCCTAATCACTCTTTACAAAAGAGTGGTCTCATTCAGACCACTTCCTATCACCTCACACATGCGTGGGTGCACACACACACACACACACACACACACAGGGCACATTCCCCAGAGGAGCATCCTTGGATTGTGGTTACTGTTTAGGCTGATAAAACCCACACTCCATACACACACACACACACACACACACACACACACACAGCCACACACACACACACTGATTCCTTGTGGTATGAAGTTAAGATAGTTCATTCACAGTAATGATGTATAAGGTAGAGGACTGAAGTCAGAGAGGGAAGTTTCTTTCATTATTGAGTAACACAACCACTTATTTTCATCCATTTTGGGACTATCAATGGCACTTACATTGATGTAGCCTACATATTTATAGGCTGTCCATGCTACACCAGAATTATTGATAGTGTCCCCATTTGCATCTGTATTTAGTTGTGGTGCTAAATGATTGACACTGATTATCTCATTTATTTATGACATTTAATGATCACAATGTGCACC
>NW_005871227.1:2673020-2705883 GCF_000147115.1 Myotis lucifugus | reverse complement strand
TTCGGTCTTTTGCCCTACTTGAAAAATAAATTTCAGCTGACAGGCAAGTTTGAGACACAGAATTCACTCATCAAAGAACAATAAAATCCAATTATTTAAATTTTGCAAGGTCCACTGGAAAATGAACTTAAAGTCTTATTACCAATCTGGCTCTTACTGCTCTTCAATATTCAAAGTGTTTATTGATTTCAGCATTTTTCCACCAAAAAAAATCTTTAACATTAAATCGAAAGTTCATGCAAAATAGTTCAGGCAGATAGAATTTTAAAGGATTTAATTATGACCAGACCCGGGATTCTAATGACACTGCAATAGAAATGCATGTCAGAGATGATGTAATACTTTGCTGACATCTGCATCATCCATTGGTTCTATTAATGTAAATATGGACCAATTGGATCGGAACACAAAGATGATTTGAATCTGTCAGTTCCCTCTCATCTTAACGTGTAAGCAATGTGCTAGCTTTTGCTACCACTTCTGTGTTTGGAAGACTCAGGAGCCTCAAATGGACTGATTTTGTTTTCTAAATTATTCTCCTTTAGTAGAAATACTGAGTTAATTCAGCATATCTGGTGTAGGAACCACTATTTTTTCACTTTGTCTATAGGCTTGAATGCACTAGGTAACTGCTAATAGCCACACCATGGAATAACTATCTCCCACGATCTCTCTTAGTTGATGAATTTATTTTTCACTGATATAACTGTACATCACAGAACAAACTCCTCTGTGCAAGGAACTTGGTCACAAAGTAGAGATAGTTGGACCTGTCTTGATCCCCCTTAGACGCATTGGTATTTGCTACAGCTAAAGAGTATTTTCCCAGCCCCATTTTTATCCTTTTATACATTTTGATGCATCTAAGAATAATATGTGAGTGAACAATGTGGAAACATTTATCCCAATTAGATGGAAGGTTATATCAGTGGGACAAAGAATGTCATGCTCAAGGGCAAGCAAGGTGTTATTTAATGCAATGGTTTTCTTTAAATAAGTTCAAAGTGGTTGGCAATGCCACTGACATGACTGCTGAAAGTTGATCCATTACTTAATCTGTGAAGTAGGCAATGGTGATTTGTCTACTTCGTTTAGTTGAAAACATTTAAGTCCAGGAATTTTCTCAAACTCCCATTTGGCGAACAAAAACAGAGGATGCCCACTTAAGATTGAATTTCGGATAAATGATAAGTAATTTCTTGTGTAATCCTGCCCCAGACCGTATTTTGAATATTCTTATACAAAAACAAACAAAAAACGCTATCTAATGTTTATTGAAGGTTGAAATTTAATTGGAAACCATTGTATTGTATCTGGAAACCATACAGATAGCCAAAGTAGAGTTATATATAAGATTTCAAATCCACAATAATTTCTACAATAGCATACTAGCTTAAGATGGTAACTTTAAGCCATTCCCAGCCACAAGTTTATAGCAACTGAATATCTATAATTTAGATAATTAGCAAAGCAGAAGCCATTGGCATAGTTACCCAACCAATACTACCTGTGTTCAATGAAGAATAATTGTAAACATTCAGAGCAGAACCACTTTCAATATTGCTTCAAGCCATGATCAGATTACATTTATCATCTCTTTTGATCTTGAGTATATATACTACTCCATTGTTACTAACCAATTCAGTTGATTAAATTAGTGCTGGATTTGACTAAAAAATACTGCAATCTTTGGGGGGAAAATACAATAGCCTTGAACCCACAATGTGCTGATCATTAATTCATTATGATATGTAATATAATCCATTAATTTTTAAGGAACCATGTTTCCTCCTGAAATAAGATATTGTGTCCCCAACTATTCAGCCAAAGTATTCTCTTGTATTGGCACGCTCTATTAAAGATAGTTCACCACTATTTCTCATTTGTGAAAAAAAAATGTGTAATTTTTTCCACAAATACTCAATGCCCTGTTTATGTATACAGTTTTGATTATGTAGTAAAGCCTTCCGCTTCATCTTTTATAAAGCTTCCTTATCTTTATCTGTCATAACTTTAACATCAAATCCTAACCCATTATATTCTTAAAACATTCCTGGATAAGAAACATCAGCATTTCACAGGTGTCAATATTGTTGAGTGATTAAGATAATGGCTCATAAATCAAACTCCTTGGCAAATCTATGTCCCTTTGATTTCTCATTGTGTGTCTTTGGCAAGTTATTTAGCTTCTCTTAACCTTAGATGCTTCATTTGAAAATTAGATGTAAAGACACTACTTAGGACAGATTATCTCTCACAGTCCTTGCAAACAACCCTAATGGGAAAGTATCTACCACATAGTGAGCACTATGATTGTGCACTATTTTTACTACCTAAACCCTATGCAACTGGGTTCATTCTTTTTCCTGGAACTCCTCTGTCAAATTCACTCATGAGCAGAACACTTTTATTTATCCTTTCATTTTATTGAAATAGTTTCCTCTTGGTTTTATTTTTTTTCATTACTTTCTCTGTTCTGACTTTATCTTTTCTAATTATTATTATTAGCAGTAATAATAATAACCAGATTTAGTGAGCAGGATTCTGTGTTGGGGATGAGGAAAGGTAAAGCTATTTTATTATTATTATTTTTTAATCCTTTCCCAAGGATATTTTTCCATTGATTTATAGAGAGAGTGGAAGAGAGAGGGAAAGACAGAGAGAAATATCGATGTGAGAGAAACACAATCATTTGGTTGCCTCCTGCACGTGCCCTGACCAGGTCCCTGGCTGGGGAGGAGCCTGCAACCGAGGTGTGTGCCCTTGACTGGATTAGAACCCGGGACCCTTTGGTCTGCAGGTTGACGTTCTATCCACTGAGCCATACTGGCCAGGGCAGAAAAACATGTCCTAAGAACAACCAATTGTCTATGACTTTGGGACATTTATCTGAATCCTCATCTTCATTTTGTAGACAGAGAAACTATATGTTATCTGGAAGAGCTGATGTGAGAACTGGAGATAAAGTCTCCAGGACATAGTGAGGTATCAATAACTTGCAGCTATGATACCGCTCAGAGACAAGAGAGGTCTGTGTTAAAGGGCAGCCTTGGGATCACGGCCCTTCCACACACTTTCCTCAAGGCCCTTCACCAACAGCAGTAGCTCAGTATGCTACACCCCCAAGTACACATTTTGGTAAGGCTCACTTAGCAGTTAAACCAAATTACATATAGGAAGGCAAATCGGGCTCCTCATAACCCAAATACAGTGGGGCCTTGACTTACGAGTGTCCCGACTAACGAGTTTTTTGAGATACCAGCTGTCTCTCTGCCGATTTTTTGCATTGAGTTGACAGAGTAATTTGAGTTTACAAGCTCCTTAATGAGCTCCTTAAGGAGCTCGGTCTTGGAACGAATTAAACTCGTAAGTCAAGGCCCCACTGTAGAATTTATAGGCATTCTTTGAAATTGCAATTTTTTAAGGGGTTCTAAGGCCTTGAAAGGAGGTAAAATATCAATGAGTTTTGCATTAGGACAAATAAGTTGACCACTTCTTATCATCTGTTAAAGGGAATGGAGGAAAACAAAGCTTGCATTGAGTACACACGGCATGTTGGCACAGTGCTGTGCACTGTTAACATTTCACAGGTCCCAGGAAAATAGTAATAAATGGGGTTATTTCTTCCCATCTTAGAGATGCGTCATTTAAACTTAGATCAGTCCTTACAGGCAAAAGTGACTCTCTCCAACTCATTGGGACAAAGTAGTGAAGTAACCCTCACACACTTTGTCAGGTGGATATTAAATAAGCTACTGTATCATGAGTACCAAGCACATAGAAAGGGACTCAACAATACCAGTTCCAATCCAAGATACTTTCCAAATTCATAACGTGCACACGCTGCACGGGATTACTTCCCACCAAAGGGTGCCCACGGCTGCAAATCAGGGGGACGGGCTCCCGGTTGCACAAGCAGCAGCAGATGGGGGTGGGGAGGGGGGTTCAGTAAGCAGAGGCGGTCCACAGAGTAGGTGCACAGTAGAAGCCTACGGCCTGGCAGTGACAACAGTCACTTCTGCGTTGGCATTCAGAGAGAAAAGTGCTTGTCAAGATCAAAATGCTAATCAGGGCTTGCTGGGAAAGTTAGTCGTTCCCAGCTGCTGCCCAAGCAGCAGGTCGCTGGAAGCATCTGTACAGCATATTAGTACCTCGTCTTAACTGAATTGTCTGTGTGATCAGGAAACAGTCAGAAATAAAACCAAGGACATAGGTGTTCACAGCCGTCAGAATCACCGCTGTTAGCTGTGGAGACCCCTACATTCCCAGCAGGCATTTGGGTGTCCTGGGAAGAATTAGGAGCCAGACTGGGTAGGGCTCGAATCTCAATAATGGTTTTGCCTCTGTGGGTCTCAGTCACTTCTATGAAATGGGAATGTTACTATCTCTAACAGACTTTTATGAGCACAAAATGAATGCATTCATGCGTATTAGAGATTTACTGCTGCCTAACAAATGATTCCAAAACTTAGCCGCTTAAACAGCTGCAAACATTTATTTCACCTTGTGTCAGAAATCCAGGACTTGCTTAGATGAGCAATGCTGGCTCAGGATCACTCATGAGGTTGGAGTTAAGCTGTGGGCGATGGTTACAATCATCTGAGGGCTTGTGTGGGACTAGAGAGTCCGCTGTACACATGAGGCTGTTGGCAAGACTTCTTCCCTTGCTGACTGCTAGAATGCAACCTCAGTTTCTCCTCATATGGATTTTGCCAGAGAGCAACTCACAACAGGGCCACTCATTTCTCCCAGAGTGAATAATCCAAGGGAGAAAGAAGGGCCCAAAGAGTGAGGAAGGGCGTGCATGGAGTGCCCTCGGTAGAAGCGATAGTCTTCATATAACCCCATCCCAGGTGTGACATAACAGCACTTCCTCTATATTCAATTCAAGGGAACAATCACTAAGTCTGGGTCCCACTCATGGGGAGGAGACCACACAGAGCATGCATTCCCTAGGGATGGGGACTACTGTTCTATTTCAGAGCCTGCCTACCATAGCACATTAAGCACCTGACAGGTAAAACATAACAAATGTCAGTTAAACTCTGAAAGCACTTTAAAAATGGTTTTCTACAGTTTTGTTTAGATATGTACAATGAGTATAATAATTTTTAGTATGTTCTTTTTGAATTTAGGTGAGTTTTCTAAAATTGTTGAAGATTTACAGTGGGTACCTAATGAATATTAGCTGTCCTCCATCTTCTCCCCCTTACATGTCAATATCCCCGTCATCTTGAAACATTTTAATAATGCAACTGTTAGATTATCCATCCAACTTTCCAACAGCTTGAACTAACCCACTCATTCTCTGCATCCAAAAAGAACAAAATACAGCGGGGCCTTGACTTATGAGTGTCCCGACTAACGAGTTTTTTTGAGATCCTAGCCGTCTCTCGGCCGATTTTTTGCTTTGAGTTGCAAGCTCAAAAAAATTCGGCTCGGATTTCCACCACAGCGATGGCGGCCCCGGGGGCGGCTGCAGCGGTTGCGGCCGCGACTTCAGGGGTCGCGGGGGAGGGCGAGCCCGGGCCGGGGAGAATGCGGCGGTTGAGGGGGCCGCCCCATCCCCGGGCCGCCTCTCTCCACCGACCCCCGCGCGCGGCGAGCCGGAAGTCACTGTGGAGATCGGAGAGACTTACCTGTGCCGGCGGCCGGACAGCACCTGGCATTCTGCTGAAGTGATCCAGTCTCGAGTGAATGACCAGGAGGGCCGAGAGGAATTCTATGTGCACTATGTGGGCTTTAACCGGCGGCTAGACGAATGGGTAGACAAGAACCGGCTGGCACTGACCAAGACCGTGAAGGATGCTGTGCAGAAGAACTCGGAGAAGTACCTGAGCGAGCTGGCCGAGCAGCCTGAACGCAAGATCACTCGAAACCAAAAGCGCAAGCATGATGAGATCAACCATGTACAGAAGACCTATGCAGAGATGGACCCTACAACAGCAGCTTTGGAGAAAGAACACGAGGCGATCACCAAGGTGAAGTATGTGGACAAGATCCACATCGGGAACTACGAAATCGATGCCTGGTACTTCTCACCGTTCCCCGAAGACTATGGGAAGCAGCCCAAGCTCTGGCTCTGCGAGTACTGCCTCAAGTACATGAAGTATGAGAAGAGCTACCGCTTCCACCTGGGCCAGTGTCAGTGGCGGCAGCCCCCCGGAAAGGAGATCTACCGCAAGAGCAACATCTCTGTGTACGAGGTGGATGGCAAAGACCACAAGATTTACTGTCAGAACCTGGGTCTTCTGGCCAAGCTTTTCCTGGACCACAAAACATTGTACTTCGACGTGGAGCCCTTCGTCTTTTATATCTTGACTGAGGTGGACAGGCAGGGGGCCCACATCGTTGGCTACTTCTCAAAGGAGAAGGAGTCTCCAGATGGAAACAATGTGGCCTGCATCCTGACCCTGCCTCCCTACCAGCGCCGCGGCTACGGAAAGTTCCTCATTGCTTTCAGTTATGAGCTATCCAAGCTAGAGAGCACAGTAGGCTCCCCTGAGAAGCCACTGTCCGACCTGGGCAAGCTCAGCTACCGCAGCTACTGGTCTTGGGTCCTGCTGGAGATTCTGCGAGATTTCCGTGGCACGCTGTCCATCAAGGACCTAAGCCAGATGACCAGCATCACTCAGAATGACATCATCAGCACCTTACAGTCCCTCAACATGGTCAAGTACTGGAAAGGCCAGCATGTCATCTGTGTCACACCCAAGCTAGTAGAGGAGCACCTCAAAAGTGCTCAGTATAAGAAACCATCCATAACAGTGGACTCTCTTTGCCTCAAGTGGGCGCCCCCCAAGCACAAGCAAGTCAAACTTTCCAAGAAGTGAGTGGCGGTGCCCCTGCTGCTGGACCTGTGCCTCCTTCCCCGCCTGTAAATATGTACAGCCTGTTTCATCATTTTTTAAAATAAAGTAAGTTCTGCCGGTGAAAAAAAAAAAAAAAAATTCGGGTTAGGAGCCAGCTTCAGATACCCCACCGCTAGTTGGCGTAGCGAATGTCACAGTGATTTGACATACGAGTAATTTGAGTTATGAGCTCCGTCACGGAACGAATTAAACTCGTAAGTCAAGGCCCCACTGTATTTTTTATTTTAAATGATAAGAAAGAAATCCATTTTATGCTAACACACAGGTTTAAGTTCCAAAGAATGAGGATCATTTCAACGGTGATTATTTCGGCACACATTTCTTATTTTAATCTATGAATAAATCCTTACCTTACTACCTAGGTTCCTTTGATCCATACAAAATAGGGATATTTATTAAACTCTATAATCATAAGATCCAAATCTAGATGAATATCTCTGTCCAGAATGATTCCTTTGTGGGAGAGTTGTGGTTATAGAAAAGAGGGTCTCAGGACGTTGATGCTAAAGACCTTAATGTCATCACCTTGTCAACACACTGGCTCCTCCCTTCAAAAACACCCCACCTCAACCCTGGGTTTCTCACTTCAAGGAACAGCAGCCCATTTTGCTGAGTCACTCCAACCAGGCCAGAGCTTTATCTAGGACGGCTGTCTCATTTTTATTCCTGATAACCAATCACATCAAGTTCTGCTGACCTTACTTTCTGCAAATTACTTAAACCCATCGCCTTTTACTGCCCATCCCTATTGTTTTTCCCAGGAAAGAAGTAATGGTAGTGTGAATTACATGCAAAAATTCTGTAATGATTCCTTCTTTCTCTAACTCCTTACTCTTTAACCCAGCCTCCACAGAGCTGCCTATTAGACCATTCTGTTGTATAAAATCTCTATCTTAGTTAAATATACTTTTATAGCCCCAACTAAACCAAGCTCCAGAACATGGCATATGAAATATTACAAAATCAGGACCTAGATGGTTTCTCCAGCTTTATATTCCACTATTCTACACTGAGCGCGTGCACATGTGCGCGCGCTCACACACACACACACACCCCTGCCCATTTTGCTACAGCAAAACTAAACTGCTCTTCGTTTGCTGATTTCACCTCACTGCCTTTTATGCTTTAATTCATTTGTATATGCAGTTTACTTTACTGTCTCCCTAGTAAACTTGTATTCTTTCTTCCAAACCCAATATCTGGCTATTCTTGTTAGGCATTCTGGACAGCCTTCCCAGAGCTGAGAGAGTAAACAGCTCCTTCCTCCCTCTCACTCTACACCTTGTAAACATTACATTGCTGTTCTTCTAAGTCTACTCAATGGCAATGTATTAGCTGTAATACAGTCTTTTATACAAAAAATAATAATCTTGGAATTATTAGCGCATTAAGCCTGCTTTTAATATATGAATGTAATAGATGGCTGTACATGTTACCAATAATAAGTTGAACCATATACAATTATTGTGTTTGAAAGTGAAAAGAAAAGGTCAATTGGCAATTTCATGTGATTTACCATATTTGAGAGACCCGTCTTTTCTTGTGCACTGGGGGGTGTAGTGTAAAGCCCAAGAGGAACATTAGTTGGTAAAGAGTTAAGAGGTGTTGTTAGCATCTAATGTGTCATTTTGTGGGAGAAAACTTGACTTCTTTTAAATAAAATTGAAAAGTGAATCACTAAGGTCAATAGACATGTGTTATCTAGAGATAGATTTTAGCTAAATATATGTAAATTGAAGGCTTCAAAGGAAACGAATGGTACACCTAAAGATATGGGATGTGTGTGTGTGTGTGTGTGTGTGTGTGTGTGTGTGTGTGTATGCTGCATTGATGGAAGAAGAGATTAGACCAGGTGCTGTGGGTCAGTGATTGAGCATCTATCTACCCATGAACCAGGAGGTCACAGTTCCATTCCCAGTCAGAGCACATGCCCAGGTTGCGGGCTTGATCCCCAATACTAGTAGAGGGTGTGTGGGAGGCAGCCAATTGATGATTCTCTGTCATCATTGATGTTTCTATCTCTCTCTCCCTCTCCCTTCCTCTCTCTGAAATTAATTTTAAAAAAGAAGAGATTAGTTGGCCACATGCAAGGCATACTAGTATTTAAGGACAATAAAAAGTTATCATGAATTATAATGTTTATGCTCTAAAAAGGTATTAAACACCTATGTAAGATGCTTCTTCAGAATGCTCATTTTATGGACTGCCTATATCCATTATCCATATGATACCTGTATTGAAAACTCCAAATGATTTCAGCAAACTCCAGTGTATATGTGCCACTGGTCTACGGATAACCAGACAATACCTTTAGTATCTATATCCATAGTTATAGCTATACCAATCTACATCTATATTTATAACTGAATCAATATCTTAAATGTAATTCTAGTCTTAGCATGCATACCTTTTCCATTCAGGAATCAAGTCTGGGAAACCAAGCTACTGGAAAGCAGCCCGGCCCTGTCATGTGAGTGGGAAATTGTATTTGAGGTGAGGAGGTGGGTGGCCTCAGAACTATTCCTTCTTATCTCATCAAGCCATTTGGCTGCCCATCCATCCATACGCTGCCTAACAAACATCTCCTCCCTGTTCCCCTTCCTGAGGTGACTCTCATGCTGATCAAAAATCTTCCCACAGCTCCTCCTACCCTGCAGGGCTGCCCCCACTTGGCCAGGGATTCAAATCAATTTGCCTTTTGCTTAATCCTCCAGGGGAGACAGCATACAGGGAGTGACTTCCTTGATGCCTGAAATTTATCCAAATGTATGACCCAGATTCAATATTCCTGAAAGTGAGGCATGTGTTTTGGCCACAGTGGATTTGAGCTGTTCATTTTCTGTCAAGAGGTTTCTTGGGTTGCTTCTGGCTCAAGATACACTTTGAAGTTGATGGATCATGCTTTTGTTTACTTAATAAACATTGAGCTCCTAATACGTTTATGGAATGGCACTAGAAGCTGTGGGCAATAAAAAAAAATGAGTTAGATGTGCTCCATGACCTTAAGAAGCTTATCAGCTTATAAAACATTGCTTATTGGTAACTCTAAGGCTTCATACCATATAAGTCTTGCACATAGTAGGCCTTCAATAACTGTTGAATAATTTAATGAGGTACTAGAATGGAGCTGTCATCATACTATTATAGAGAGTTAGAGGAAGTCTAATTTTAATGTGTGGGACAGAAAACACCTCTCTTCCATTTCTCTAAAGGTTGACATTTAACATTGCTTCCAGGCTCACCTTAACCATAACGGTGGGAATGAATAATCTAAGCAGAAGGTTTTGCCTGAATAAAGTAGAGAAGTGGGAAAGCGTGTAATATATTTGGGGAATGATGAGTAAATGGTGAAATTAAGGGTGTGGGGACCATCAGGCAGAGTTAGTCCAAACATAGAGTCATCAGATAAATACAGGTTGGGGAGGATAGTTTGTGACAGAAAACACATCTCCTAACAACAACAACAAACAAAAAAAGAGAGAGAGATACACTACTACCAGCCCCTTCATTTCTTCTCCAGTGTGTGCTTTCTCTCCATCGCTCTGGCTGCCTCCTGTGGCTCTTACATATTTTTGCAAAGTTTGAGGCATTACCTTTGTGACCTTATAAAGCTAAAGCTCTCTTAGGAGAAAAGGTAGCACAATTGATTTCTGTTTCTAACTAGCCTGGCTAGACCATCTTTTACTTCTTCCACCTGTGATCCATTCCGTCCTATGTCATGTTAGAGTTGGATGGACCCATGGAGTGGCCATTTTCTCTTTAGAATGTACAGTCCTTAAAGAAGGATGGCTTGTTTAGTGAAGAAGGATGGCTTGTTAATAAATCAAGCCAATGGTGTAAAAATGAACTCCCTTCATACATCAAATCATCAGAAAGTAAAAACTGAACATTCAGCAGCTTAGATGAGTGGGTCTTTATATTATGCACGTGAAAATTAGATCCATAAGTCATTCATTATTCCTCAACATGTTTATGTTTTCTCCTTAGAAAGCATTTTGGGTCTTCTTGCTGTATCTCATATGTATAAATAGTGAAACATGGGTATTTTTTGTATTAAAACTATTATGTCTTGTAGTCTGTTTACTGAGCTTGGTTATCATAGTGGTGGCTTTAAACTAACACACATAAAATTTTCAGTGGCTCAAAAGGTGAAGTTACTTACCCAACTGATTAGAGTTTATATGCATAATCATATAGAATGAAACCTTTATGAGGAGAGAGTCCTATAGAAAATGTTAACCAATTTCTCATCTTGCATTGTTAGCCCTATGGTGTTGTCCATATCATAGTTCTCACTAGGACCTCAACGTTCAACTTACTCTTGTGAATAAGCTTCATGATCAACTTGGCTGGGCTTACATTGTTCAACTCAGGTCACATCTGGGTCAAGTATGTGACAGGAGGAACCATGTAGATATGACATGGACAGATGAGCTAAAAGCTACATGTAGACAATTCATGTCAAGGAGATATTAACGTTTGTTCTACTTCTACTTCTTTAACAATGGCCAGATTTAATGTTTCATAGTTTCCAACAGCTGCATTGGGTGGGAGGCCAGAGAGCTTGCTGTACACTGGCACTAATTAAATATGTAGAGTGCTAAATGCTGTCTAAGAACCCTCATCATCTATAAAACAAAGGTGTTATTTTTAACCCCTTCAGAAGAAAATTGTGAGAATAATCTAATGCATCTACCATTTTTAGTGGCTCAGAGAGTCATTCTGCATTTAAAATTTCCTCATTTAAAATGATAATTTACTAGGCACTTGAGAGTTTAGCATAGAATAAAAGACAGAAACTCTGCTTTTATTGTGATTAGACTATAGTGGATAAAGACAAACAATAATTATAAAAATAAGAGGATAATCAAAATTAACAAGTAATGGTAATGGCTATATAAAGAAATTCAGATGCCAGACTATAAGAAAGGGGTCATGCAAGGTCTTCCAGGAGAAATTAACCCTAATTTAAGATTTTGAATGAACACAAGAAGTTAATGATAAAGGCCATAGAGAGCAAGAGCATTCCTGGAAATAGGAATGTCTAGGCAAAAACCCTTAAAGTGTTGGAGCATTCAAGACCAGAAAGAAGCCATTGTAGCTTGCAAGAAATAAGAGGTGGGGGTGTGGAATGTTTGAATGAAGTGGTAGGAAAGATGTCTATGAACCATGTTATGTGAGGTTTCACAGGCCATAGTAATGAGCACGAATTTTATTCTAATAAAAAAAACGATGGGAGAGGATAGTGTGGTAGGACTTAAATTTGAAAATGATGTCACTGGCTTCTGAGTAAAGGAGAAATTACAGCAGAGCGAAGTGGAAGAAGCAAGGTTGCTGTCCTCCTCCCACCCACAGACGGGGGTGAATTAGAATGTGAGCAGTGAACATAAAAAAAATGATGATCAGTAGAACTTTCCGTGACTATGGAAATGCTCGCTATTTGAGCCCTTGAAATGTGACTCGTCTGACTGTGGAACTCACTTGCAGATTTGTATTTGCTTTTAATTACTTGAAATTTAAATAACGATACATGCCAGTGGTTTCTCCACTGAGCAGTGCAGCTCTAGAGTGATCCCTTAGAATCCAACTCACATGCCTTCAAAAGCCCACGTTCTTAACCACTGCCCTGTGGCCATCGCTTACAGGATGGGAGGCAGTGATTTCTGAGCTGCTCCGTTTGTAACTTCTCCTGTGCTCTCTGACACGGCGAGGGCTATTACCCACAGAGAAAGAGCTCAGATAACGTCACCCAGCACTTTGCCACCGTGAGTGCTGCCGCCCGGGCCGCGCTGCCTTGCCATCCCTGCTTTGATCCCAGGGTGTAGTGGGAAGTGGGAAGGAAAGAGACGTTTACTTTCCAAGAACACTTCGTTGTCCCAGTAATGTGTTTAGGACCAAAGACTGTGAGGAGGTTGCATTTAAAACTGTCTCTTTCCAGTTGATGGATAATTTATGGCATCATTACGAGGGACAACAAATAGCTTCTCTGGGATGACAGAAATGCAATTAGATTGTCACACACTGTCAGTTGTTGTATTTGGGTGTAATTTCTTTAATGCTTCCCTTGTATAAGCCTCTGCTGGTAATAATAACAGAAACAGAACTTGCTGTGTTCTTTTTTAAGAAAGGGGGGATTGGGAGCACATTCTATTATATTCAGAGTGAGAGTTGCCGCAAGGAAGTTGCAGGAAATATTGGGGTTCTCAAGATTCTCCTTGCTAAGAGCCCACACTTAGTAAGAGCTCAATCAATATTTTAAATAAAAAAATAAACGGATAATGTAATAAAATAAAGGCCTTTGAAAATAAAACTCCAGAATGCATATCCCCATTGGTTGGTGTATACTTATTTCAATACTAGAGGCCCAGCGAGAGAGAGAGAGAGAGAGAAAGAGAGAGAGAGAGAGAGAAACATCAATGATAAGAGAGAATCATCGATTGGCTGCTCCTGCACACCCCGCACTGGGGATCCAGTCTGCAACCCAGGCATGTGCCCTGACTTGGAATTGAACCATGGCCTCCTGGTTCAAAAGTCAATGCTCAACTACGGAGCCATGCCAGCCAGGCTCCACTCAGTGCTTCTTTTCCTAGTTATTTTCAGGAAACCTCTACCTCCCCAGTCCAGGAGAAGGGCTTTTGGTGATATTAGCATATAACCAGCAATGTCCATCTTATTGATTTATTTTACAGACTCTTTGATGTTACTTCAAATCAGGAGGATAAGGAATACATAATTTAATTTCTTTAGGCTTCGATACTAAATTTTTCTACAGGGAAAGGGAGAAACTTGATGGTTCAAATATCACTCTCTGGGATAGCCTGCCTTCATATAACTTATTCCATGAATACGCTGAACAGCTATGAGGCTCCAGGTCCTGGGCCAGGCCTGGAAATAGCATCAGTGCCTGGAAGAAATGTAGTCCCACCCACATATAGATTTTAATACATATATTGCTTGTAAGGGGAAATTCTACTTCATATCCAATATTGTCCCCTGGAAAGTATTGCACTAAAAACTTCTGTTGCCCATAAATAGTCCAGTATTTATTAAGCACTCAGGACTCAAGCACACACTGAATTCTACCCCTACAGGTAACAGTAGTCAGGTAACACTGACTACCACGAAATGTGTTCTTCTCTCATAAACATGAAACATCCCCAAGTCTGAAATCTCTGATGCTGCCTCCTTTCCTGAACCTCACACTTATATATCCAGTAGGAAGTTGAACATAAAATAGTTATCTCCAAATTAATATCTCCACAATGGAATTTGATTTCTGTTCTCCAAGACTCTTCTTCCTACAGTCTTCACCCAATAAACGCTGTTGCCAATTGTTCAATTGCTCATCACAATACCCTGGTGTTATTTCAACGTCTTCTTCTTTTGCCCTCCAGTTCTAATTTTTTATCTCTTTGCTGCAACCACATTTTGAAGCATCTAGTCTGCTGCACCTTCATTGCTACTGCCCTCATCCAAGCTGCCACTGTCACCATCTGAATCACTACCATAGACAACTTGCTGGTCTATCTCTTCCACTGTTCTCACTGCAAGCCATTCAACACATGGTAGGTGGAAGGATGCTACTAAAAGCAGACTTCTCTGCAAAAAAAAATCATTTAATTACCACCTATTGGATTTTTATTTAAATTTCCACTTCAGAGCCTCAAGTGATCATCTCTCATCTGATTATCAAGTACACAAAGCTCTTTCTGACCTCAGTGAACTTGTGAGTTCCCCCGTGGTAACACTCGCTCTGGCTTCTCACTTGATTGTCTGGTTTCTTAATAACATTGAGATTTCTTCAGCAAAACCTTAATTGACTAACCCTTTCAAAAATGTAAAGCCCTCAGTAAAATAAGCCAGTTACAGAAGGGCAGATAGTCTATGGTTCCACTTATATGAGGTTCCTAAAAAAAAAAAAAGTCAAACTCATAGAAAGTGAGAGTAGATGAGGAGGAGGAGGAAATGGGGAATTGATGTTCAATGGTATACACTTTCAGATACAAGATGAATACGTTCTAGAGACCTATTGTACAATATTGTGCCTTAGGTTAGCAATACTGTAGTATATAGTTTATATTTTGTTGATGGTAGAATTCATAGTAAGTGTTCTTAGCACCATCTATAATAATAAAAGCATAACATGCTAATTAGACCGGGCAGCCGGACGACCTTCCCGATGACCTTCCAGACGACCTTCCGGATGAAGCTGGGGCTTCGAGGGCCAAGGCAAGCCACCGCAGCTGCGAGGGCTGAGCCCCTTGCACAAATTTCGTGCATCAGGCCTCTAGTAAAAAAAAAAAAAAAAGAATAGAACTTTTCTCATTACTCAGTTGCATTACCTGTTTATTTCCTTCTTTGCAATTCTCACTATCAAAGATTATTGTATTCATTTGAATATCTATGAAAATACAAATTCAATGGAGGCAGGGCATGAGATATTTTGATTCTGCTCTTTTCCCAGAGTTGGGCATATGGGTCAGCACATGAAGGATACAGACTAAGTAATTATTAAAGGAATGCATGAGGAATCTTTGACTCTGACTGTGAAAATCTTGTTAGGGCCACTCTTTGAATTCCCACTGAGGAAGTGTCATTATTACTCAGGGACCCTCTCACTTCTTTTTCTGATGGAATTCCACTAGGAGGCAGCCCTCACTTCGGAAATTGGCCCATCACGGCTGCTGAGATTTCAGACACAACACACCATCTCAGTATAGTACCTTCTGTTCAGTGATTTTCAAAACAGCTCTCCTGAGGGCGTTTAAAGGCCTTCACTCCAACAAGTCACCTCACAAATTAATTTGCTAGTTTTCGATCTTTATTAATGCAAATTGACTCAATGCTGTAAACATATGCAGGTGAAGGCTCAGGTTTCGCCTCATTCTCTCTGCACTGAGGCAGGGTGAACGGCAAGCTTTGCAAATACACACAACTTCAATAAAGAAGACGGGCCCTGACCGGTTTGGCTCAGTGGATAGCGCGTCAGGACTGAAGTGTCCCAGGTTCGATTCCAGTCAAGGGCATGTACCTTGGTTGCAGGCACATCCCCAGTAGGGAGAGTGCAGGAGGCAGCTGAATCTATGCTTCTCTCTCATCGATGTTTCTAACTCTCTATCCTTCTCCCTCTCCCTTCCTCTCTGTAAAAAAATCAATAAAATATATATATTTTTAAAAAGACAGTTGAGCCCTCACTTGCAAGCTGCACAATTTCCCTTTGCAAAGGGAATCTCACACTTGCTTTAAAGGTGATGTTATAATACCCTTCATACATCTGCCCCGCAGGGAGACAGAAATTGACATGATATTTTGGCAACAAGAAACTTTGGAATAATCTGGCCTTAGCACTGATCAGCTCCGGGGGACATGGTAGTCAAGTTGTGTAGTGTCAAGTTGTGTAATGTCAGCTGCTGGCAAATGTGAACACTCACACCTTCTCGCTGTTCTTTTTGGGTGAAATACACACAGTATTTCCTAGTTTGGGGTGCCTGATTGAAGGCAAACTAGGGATAAAGACAGAAGGGTAAACACAGTTTCTTGGTCTCCAAATTGTAGAACACATTTCTCACAAAAATAATCCTCACATTTGCATAGCATCGTGCATGTCCAAAAGAGTTTTCCATGGCATCTTCTCATTAAATCCTCACACCGAATGCGTCTAGCCACGTGTCAGGACAAATTGTCATTCTTTTACCTTTTTTCAAATGTAGATAAAGATAATGGGAAAGTCTCTTGAATTTTAGGGAAAAAATAAATTAAAAAATGGAGTTGATGTGGAACATCTTGAATTTAGTTTAAATCTCTAATAAAGATTTTAATAGACAGATTCATGTTATGTACAACAAATAAATGATTAATTCAAGTGATCATTGGTTTTGCAGAGAATGAAACTAAAGCTCAGAGAAATGTAGATACTTGGATAATAAGGAAGTAGAAGTATGTCAATCATTATACATGGGTGGGCAAAAGCAGGTTTACAGTTGTGAGTACACAAATCAGTTTACTCTTGTATTATTATTTATTAGTTATTGTGTCATTTATTTGTATTACAACTATAAACCCACCTTTGCCCACCCCCGTATCCACTGGTCCTCAGCTACCCTCTCAGCTAGACAAATGCAAGCACAATTTGTGTGAGAAAAAAAAAGGACCAAAGAGTATTTGAAGGGGTAGATAGTGTAGTGAGTGTATGCTTAGGTGTTGAACTTGAAAAATATATAATAAGTAATGCTTCATATGGTTTAGTATTATCTTAACTGTTTTCAAATTCCTTCTTCTCCCCAGTTAAGAGGGGGGAAAGCCCAACCTCTCTTCCTCCTTCACTTTCTGCCTTCACTCTGGTAAATTCCAGTAAAATAAACACAGACAGTGGTATCTGGTGTTGTTTGTTTTTGACGAGTTAGTTTTGGTAAAGATCTAAACATGCATGGCGATTCTAATTGTCTTTGAACTTAATGTTTTTACCTTTTCCTTCACATAACTGTATGGTTTTAATAATACAAAATATTTTCTAAATGGGGCAGCGATCTCTTTTTAATGATCATCATCAACTCTTTTAAAAACTAAAGAGTAACATGCAGAGAAAAACTTATAGCAGGTATGTATGTGTTAAAGAAAATTCGTTTTGTCAGATATTATCTACTTGGGCTAAAGGGCCCCTGTCACTTGAGACCCATGCCACTTAAAATAAGAGAGTCAAAAAGACTATCCCTTGGATAAAAAACTGTGGAGATATAAAAATATATATATTTTTTTGAAACCTCAAATTTTATTTTGGAAACAGAAGCTTATTTTTTTGCCATCAGATGGTTTTTGCCACATAGAAGGAATATATTTATACTGCCCAATATGGTCATTATAAACCACATGTGACCATTGAGCAACGAAACTATGCCAGTTCAAACTGACATGTGTTATGAGAGTGAAATACACACTAGTTTTGAAGGACTTAGTTCAAAAAATATCTCATCACTAATTGTTTATATTGATTACATGTAGAAATATTGAATTTTAGTTTATTGGGGTTAAATATTACTTTAAAATGTTAATCTGTGCCTGGCAAGTGTTGCTCAGTGGTTGAGCATCAACCTATGAACCAGGAGGTCAAGGTCAGATTCTGGTCAGGGCACAGGCCTGGTTTACAGGCTCGATCCCCAGTAGGGGGTGTGCAGGAGGCAGCAGATTAATGATTCTCTCCCATCATTGATGTTTCTATATCTCTCTGTCTCCCTTCCTCTGTGAAATCAATTTAAAATATATAATCTGTGACTTTTTATTTTTTATACCTAGGCACTAACAATCTTAGACATTCATATATAGTTCATATGGACACTTCTGGTTTAAATATTTGAGAAATGTACTTAGAAATACATTTCTAGAGAAACAGAAAAGATGTAAATACTTATCCTTACCATATACCAAAACCCTCTTTACCTGACAAATGTTAAATGTTCATCTTCACTTTTCATTCTGCGATGTCTACAAATTATCTTGGATATGACATTTATTTAAATAACTGTAGCCCCAAAATACTATAAAAGTGTCATTTTTCTCTTTATATAGAATTCTACAAGAAAAAAAGATAATAGGGGAAGTCTTCTAAATTTCATCAATAATCAGGTTAAAAGAAAATGGGGCAGCTATAGGAGAAGGATAGAGACTTTGTACTTGCAAAATTTTTGAGGCCCTTTGATTTATTTTTGTTTTCTAATTCTGTGAAATATTTGATATAAGGAAGGCTTATAAGATACAATTCTTTTTTTAATGCAAAATTACATCTATAACATGGCCTGTGGAGGAGAGAGAGAAAAGGGGAATATAAGGCGATACACTTTTGTGTTTAAAAAGAATAGTCATTTTGTTGTCATCAACGTGAGTAGATTAATAGATCCTGGGTAACATGTTTTCCTCTTATTATTTATGTTTATAAATAAGTGTAGGTTTATTTTTCACATTATCTACACTCAAGATGCCTTCATTTTGTCCAGAAATATTCCCTTCAGTAAAACACAAAGTATTTTCTTTACTAATTGTCTACAAAGCTTTTAATACCAGTCAGCAGCCAGCAGAACTTGCAATGACTTCATTCCAAGAGCCCAGAATCATCAAGGGTATAGTTTCCCAGTGAATGCGGCCAAGGTAAATCACTATTCAAGTGTTCTCTGTAATTACATGCATGGTGCAGTCTGCAGAGCACAGCCAGACTGGAGGAGCCTGAGGCTGTGTCCACACAATCTGGCTCCCAGGTAATTTTCCTACTGTTTTCCCATTCCCATGCCTATACATACCACATGTACATCCTGAGCGTCAACTCCCCTGGGGAGACTACATCTAAAACCCTCTGAATCGGACCTTGATGCTTTAGGATATTCCCCCACATAAAGACAAACATAAGCCTTTTAACTTAAAATGCTAAAGTGGTCCGGGTCAATTTCAGCAAGAACAGACCCAAGAAGGGGTAAGAATGTCTTTTGTTGCTCCCTAAGCCAGATAAAATGAATCTTTATACTTTTTATTTTTTTGGAAAAAAAGATTCAAGGCAAAGAAAAAAATCTTCAAAAGCAGAATAAAAGGGAAATGTGGGGCTTTCTATGGGAGATACGGGAAGGAATTTTTTTTATCTAGTCACTAAAATACATTTCAAATAGAAAAAGTATAGATTTCCCGGAGCATTTGTGCAAGAAAATTGAAAGAGTAAATGAGGAGTCAGAGTCATCACAAATAAGCAGAAGACATTTCACTTGGAAAAATATTAACAGAAGAAAATATATGGAATATATCAGAAATTGGCCGGCAGACAGACAAAAGGAGTCCACAAAAAGATAGGCAGGTGCCTGTTAAGGTTTCAAACATTGAAAGCACTGGAAAAAGAACCTATTAGGGAACCAAGATGCTTTTCAATGAAGTTAAAATGAAAGCATCCAAGAGGCACTTACAATGCAGAAATCTCTTAAATTTTGTCACAGTAGAAAATTATTTTTTCAATACAGAGTTTGTTTGGACAATCGGCTTCCGAATCCTCAAGCCTTAAGGGTCTATGAGTGTCTCTCTAAGATTGAAATTGTTTTAGATCATTCCTGCTAACCAGTATACCTACCTCTATTTTTGGTCATCAGCAAATGTTTATAAAGCACCTACTATGTTTCAGTTGTTAGGCTGAAAATATAGTGATCAACAGAACACAATTTTGTCTTTCCTTGTAGAGTTTGTAAGGAAGAACTCTTTCTAAGACTGCCAGGATTACTCACTTAGTAATTACTGGTAGGGTGATATGAAGGAGAAGTGCATGGTGAATGTCATGGGTCAAGTGCTGAGATTTATAGACCTCCCTAAGAAGGCAGGCATGGAGTGGAGGCTGGAAGTATGATAAGGGTTAGTCAGGCAAAGAGAGAATGTGGGATTACAGGATGCTTTAGCGTGAAAAAGCAGCACACATGAAGACCCTAAATCAAGAATAAATGGGAATTTTGTCGGGATTCGAAGAAATGTATGTGAATAAAAAGAAGACAGACAGGAAGGGAAGGCAAAAGGAGATGGAGAGAGGCCTGTTCGACCAAACCATAGGTAAAGATTATACTTTTTATGCTATGGACAATGAAATCAGAACAATTAAACGTGTTTCTGAAAAACAAAGGGTAAAGAGGTCTATCATTTTACAATAACGGATAGTTGTTGAGCACTTGAGTTTTTTGCATATATCTCAATGAGTTGATGACTCATTAAACTGACTAGAATAAATTGTGACAATATCTTTGGGGTATAAGACTTGAACACTTAGTCCTACAAAGCTTTGAGTAATGTGCAGTGATTCCTACATATATCTCATCTCTTTCCTCTTGGACGTTCACAAGGTATATTACCATATTAAAAATTCTGAGAAGCTCATGTAAACACTTTAACTTTGTTAGTCCATTGCCTCCCAAATATGGGTTTGACATTCAGAGAAACAGTCTTTCTTTTTTTTATTCTTACTTTAATGCTTTTAACATTTATTTTATTGTTCAAAGTTTTGATAGCTATTCTTTTTTTAAACTTAAATTCTTTATTGTTTAAAGTATTGTATATGTCTCCCTTTTCCCCCATTGGCCTCCCCCCCCCCCCCGCACCCCGCCGCTGTTCCCAGGCCCTAGCATAAGCCCTTTCCCCTCTACTGTCTGTGTCCATGGGTTATGCTTATATGTATGCATACAAATCCTTTGGTTGATCTCTGAGAAACGTTCTTTCTGAAGTGGTGAGCTAAGGCGTTTGTAAGAAATCCTAAAAATATCTGCCACAAATATTACAGAGGCTGTCCCCAGATCTATGGCTTATAAAGAAAGTTCGACAATGTTGAGAGGATGACTTTGGATGCAAATGATTGAAACCAGTAAAAATACAGTATTATTAGAGGCATCAGGAATTCTTAAAAACACAACTAAAATGCTACACTCTGCAATCCAAGGTTTTAGAAGCACCATCATTCCTTTACTATAAACATCAGATTAAGAAGTCTTAAAACTCTGGTCTCTGCATGATAGATTTTATTTTTATGTCAAATCACCTATTCATGTAATCTCACCAGTAGTGGAAATGAGGATCCGTTTTCAATCCCTCTTGAAACGTGGTAGGGGGCTCATTCATCTGCCCAGGCCCTGGCCACAGGCCCTAGAGCTTACTAGTTCCAGAAGTCTCTTGGGAGAAAGAGCCTTACCCTGTCTGCCAAAACGCATCTCACTGTTTGAGAATCTGCAAGCACACATGGCTACTAGCCTCGTTTCCACGGTGGATCCATTTGAGGAGGGAAATTCATGGCTCCTCAAGGAATGCAGTAGAACACTAACTCACTGTGGTTCCTCGGGCTCCCGGCACGCCCCAGATTCTCCTGAGTGAGCACCTTAAATTATGTCATGAAGGGACTTGTGATTAAATGAATGAGCCCCAGACTTGGACAACAGTAAATCAGCAAATAATCACAGGCATGGGAAAATATATGAATGCAATTTCACAATGCCTCATATATCTGCATTCGCCTTGGCAGGCTCCGGCACTCCCTGCATCGGGCTGGAAGGCAACTTTTCTACCTGAGTCATGAGAACAGGAATGTTTACTTTTGTTTGTTCGTGTACCCACTTATGCCACAGTACCACCAACTTTCCACTTCAGATGCTTCCGATGTGCTCTGAGAGCCCTCGTGTATAATTGGTATAAGGTTCTACTCTATGTAATTTTATCTGAATTTTTAATACTTAGATATTAATATTAATATCTTTCAGTTACTATAAAACACCATGTAATATTTTAAAATATATTTTTATTGATTTCAGAGAAGGGAGAGGGAGAGAGAGATAGAAACATCAATGATGAGAGAAAATCTTTGATCGGCTGCTTCCTGCACACCCCCTACTGGGGATCGAACCCACAATGTGCCCTTGCCTGGAATCGAACCCATGACCCTTTAGTCAGCAGGCTGATGCTCTATCCACTGAGCCAAACCAGCTAGGGCCCATGTAATATTTTTTCAGTAACTTTGTGAATTTTATTAAAACAAATATATGCAAGCAATACAATCAACCATGTAATATTTATATGTGTGTGTGTGTGTGTGTGTGTGTGTGTGTGTATTTTTGGAGGATTCATTAATTCATAAGACAAGCTAATTACTTTTTTTGTTGCTGTTAATCCTCACCCGAGGATATTTTTCCATTGATTTTTAGAGAGAGTGGAAGAGAGAGAGAAAGACCGAGAGAAACATCAATGTGAGAGAAACACATTGATTGGTTGCCTCCTGCACAAGCCCTGACTAAGGCCGGGGCCGGGGAAGAGCCTGCAACAAAGTTACGTGCCTTGAGCAGAATCGAACCCGGGACGCTTTGGTCCCCAGGCCAACTGAGCCAAACTGGCTAGGGCACTAATGACCTTTTCATACAAATTTAGGCCTAAGTTATATGTGAAGAATGCCATCGCCATGAGGATGGTTTCAACAGATGACATCACTTCAATTTTCCATAACTATACTGAATTATTCTATTTTATTTAACCATGGCAAAAAGATTTAAGACCCGAGCCATGGACTGATCCGCGGACAATAACTAGTTGCCATTGCTTATGGGGGCACCTTTGATAAACTCATAGACGCGCTCATGTGTTACTAACCCAACTTGAATAAATAGAATTCAAACAGATTCTAAATTAAGGCTGTGCCTCTCTTAGAAGTTGTTTGAGAATATTTCCAAGGTGTGTTTTCTCTCTCACTTCTGTATTGAAGAATGGGCAAGGAAACCGGCTCACCTCACTGACACATCCTTCTAGAGTCAATGTTACTCAGACAAGTTAATGAGAAAATCGCAGACCATAGTCTTAGTCACGCTATGTTTTTTAATAAGCCTGCTGCTGTCCTCTAAGAATTCCTGGAATTGCCTTTATTCTTCATATCAAGAGATATCCTTTGAAGGCTTTAAACACTTCTTTGCAGTTTATAGATATATTTTTTTTCTCCCCTGTAACAACACTCCTAAAAATACGCTTTCTTCTAGAGACTTGATTATGTTTCTAGACAAATGGTCACCATGAACACCTTCGGAAATCTGACAGCACCTATCAGAGGCTTAAAAATGACTAAACATTTTGGAGGTTGGATTGTAAATGTAACTTACGTTTAGGCAGTTTAGCTAAGGTACTCACAGCCTGAAAATCCTCTGGGTTTTGTTTGTTTTTGTCTTGTTTTTATTGTTGTCTCTTTATTTCAGCTGGAATACTTAATATTTGCTACTATTCATAATTTCAAATTTGATTTTAAATTTACAAAAGTGTAATTTTATTCTGTAACTTATTTATTTTTCAAAAATGTTTTGAGTGGGTACCAAGTGCACTGAGGATGCTACAGAGGTGAGACAGGTGTAATTATAAGACGAATAGGAGACATAAAATCTTTACTTTCAAGGAGCTTCCCTGATAAGCAGAAAAAAAGACTAGTCACAGCCTGGCCAGTGTGGCTCAGTGGTTGAGCACAGACCTATGGACCAGGAGGTCACAGTTCAATTCCCGACCAAGGCACATGCCCAGGTTGCAGGCTCGATCCCCAGTGTGGGGCATGCAGGAGGCAGCTGATCACTGATTCTCTCATCATTGATGTTTCTGTCTCTCTCTCCCACTCCCTCTCTGAAATCTATACAAATATGTTTGTTTGTTTGTTAAATCTTAGTTGTCCATTTTTAATTTTTTGAGGCAGGGAGGAGGATGGATGGAGGTAGAAGAGGGGATAAGGGGGATAAATGGTGATAAAAACATAGAATAAAGAAAAAAAGAGCCCTAACTGGTTTGGCTCAGTGGATAGAGCATCGGCCTGCGGACTGAAAGGTCCCAGGTTCAATTCCGGTCAAGGGCATGTACCTTGGTTTCGGGCACGTCCCTAGCAGGGAGTGTGCAGGAGGAAGCTGATCGATGTTTCTCTCTCATCGATGTTTCTAACTCTCTATCCCTCTCCCTTCCTCTCTGTAAAAAATCAATAAAATATATTTTTTTTAAAAAAAGAAAGAGCTTAGAGTTGTCGTTTCTGTCCTTACAGCAAGAAAAAGATGGCCCTATTGAAAAGCAACAACTTTTCTGCACCAACCAGAGCCCCGACAAACTGCCCAGTGGAACCTAGAGAGACAGGTGGACCCAGGAGACCCCAGGAGACCTGCTCACCCTGAGCCGAAGCCAGCGGAGCCGGACACCGGTAGGTGCAATGGGATGCAGACTTTTGACAAATTGCTGCAGGCTGAGGGTGAAGGAGCTGGAGGACAAGAAACCCTTGGGGCCACAGACTTAGGGGTTCCCACACTTTTATGTTCGGGAAGCTCACCAGCTTCTCCCCGTGAAGATCCAAGGAAGAGCCCATGGTGACTGTGATGGTGGGAGGGATGGGAGTGGAGGGGGGGGAAAGGGAGATACATCTTCAGACCCTTCTTCACATCGAAGCTCTATTGTCCAGGGGAAAACAAAACGAAACAAAACTTGGCCACAGCCTTTTTGAAACTAGAAAGAAAGGGCTTCTGATCCCACTCCAGCCAGCGCTGTGCTATTCATCCGTAGGGTGTAAGAAGGAAAATAAAACATAATCAGCCCGGCCGGCATGGCTCAGTGGTTGAGCATTGACCTAGGAACCAGGAGGTCGCAGTTCGATTCTCGATCAAAGCATATAACTGGGTTTTGGGCTCTATCAGTGTATAGGCAGCTGATCAGTAATTCTCTCTCATCGATGCTTCTCTCTCTCTCTCTCTCTCTCTCTCTCTCTCTCTCTCTCCCTCCCTTCCTCCCTCCCTCCCTCTCCCTTCTCTGAGATCAATAAGAATGTATTTAGCCGTAGCCGGTTTGGCTCAGTGGATAGAGCGTCGGCCTGCGGACTGGAGGGTCCCAGGTTCGATTCCAGTCAAGGGCATGTACCTTGGTTGCAGGCACATCCCCAGTGGGGGGTGTGCAGGAGGCGGCTGATCAATGTTTCTCTCTCATCAATGTTTCTAACTCTCTATCCCTCTCCCTTCCTCTCTGTAAAAAAATCAATAAAATATATATTTTTTACAAAAGAATGTATTTAAAAAACCATTAGCAATAGAAGTAAGGAAGTAAAATAAACAAAGAAACAAATAAATAAATAGATTGGAAATGCTGCATCCAGCAAAGGGAATAAGGGTCAGAAGAAAGAAGAAAAAATGCTTTACTAACACAGAAACACTGAAGGTCACAACCTTGAGACAGGGGTCTGCTAAAAGACAGGGATTTAATTGGACAAGGATAGAATGCTCCATCCCCAGCACCTTCCAGCTACAGCTGCAGAGATCCAGCGTGTTAACAGTGAATTGAAGATGAAAGGGCTGCAAGACATAGGCTTTCTCTGAGGAGAAGTACATAGGGAAGCTCAGAACAAACAGAAGAAACCAACAAACAAAACCCCAAGTCATTAGAGGATGTTGAGGCCTCTGGCCCCGACCGACAGCTACAAAACTGGTATTCTCATCCCAGTTCTTGGCCAAGAGAACATCAAAATACTAAAGGTCTATGTGCCTCATTTCCAATTACTTGATACAACATGTTGGTTTGGAACAGAACTATTCAAAGAAGGGCTAAAAGAAGGAAAGAAAATAAAATCTGAACAGACAAAGCAATTATCATAAGCAGACTCCCATATGATACAATTTGGGGAGTTATCAGAGAAGGAATTGAAAACGTCTGTTTAAAATGTTAGGGTGCTAAGGAATATAATAAATTCTTAAAACTCAAAAATAAGAAAACAAACACTCATTTTCTTAAAAGGGGAAAACTCAGAAAAGAAATCTTACCAAAGAGAATACAAAGGTTGTGAATAAACATATGAAAAGATGCTCCAGCTTCATATTTCAGCAGACAATTTTGCAAATGAGCCCGGCCCATGTGGCTCAGTGGTTGAGCGTCAACGCATGAACCAGGAGGTCACGATTCGCTTCCCAGTCAGGGCACATGCCCCGTTTGTGGGCTTGATCCCCAGGAGTGGGCGTGCAGGAGGCAGCCTCTCCCTTCTCTCTGAAATCAATACCAACTTTTTTTTAAAGGGCAGTGCCAATGGCTGAGGGTGTGAGTGACAGGAGCTCTCATTCATTCCTGGGGGGAAATACAAAATGGTACAGCCACTTCGGGACACAGCGTGGCAGCTGCCTGCCAAACTGCGCACGGTTTTCAGTACCATCGAGCAATCACACCCTTGAATCTTTCCTCATCTTATTTGAAAAATTATGTTCATGTCAAATCTACATGGGAATATTTTCCCATCATCTCCAGGAAGTGGACGCAATCAGAGCTCTTTGAATAGGTGAATGGACGCACAAACTTTGGTTCACCCAGACAATGCAGCAATGCCCAAGGATAAAAAGAAAAGGGCTTCGGTCCACATGGAGACAGGAATGATCAGAATTGCACACTGCCCTTGTGAAAGAAGTCAGTCTGAAAAGGCAGCACGCTGCAAAGTCTCATTATCTTGAATATTCCAGGAAAAGTGGCACTTTAGAAACAGCAAACAAATTGCTGGGTGCAATAGGTCTGGGGAGCGTGTTGAATTTGTGAGGCCCAGGTAACGGTTAAGGTGTTGAAATATTTTATAATATGGTACAGGTGAAAAACATAACACAATGTGGTGTTGTTGTGTTTTTTTAATCAAAACTCATAGAACTTCATAGCAGAAAAATTGATGCTTGATGTAGGCAAATTTTTAAAAAATCATTTAAGAGGTACAGGTCTCCAGATTAGGTTCAAATGTAAATATCTGAAAAACGCATGAAATTTATGTAATAATAATAATAATAATAATAATAATGTATCAATGTTGATCCATACATTATGACAAATGTACCATGTTAATACAAGATGTTAATCAACAAGAGAAATGGGGTGTCAGATATATGGGAAATCTCTCTTTACAGTCTTCTCAAATTTTCTCTAATTTTTTAAAAGATTTTTTAAATTGACTTTTGAGAGAGAGAGAGAGAGAGAGAGAGAGAGAGAGAGAGAGAGAGAGAAAGAGAGAGAGAGAGAGAGGTGAGAGTGAATCAGCAATCGGCTGCCTCCTGCACATCCCCTACAGGAGATCAAGCCTGTAACCCAGGCATGTGCCCTGACTGGGAATCGAACAGGCACACAGGACAAAAGCCCAACCAACTGAGCAATTTTTCTCTAAATTCAAAACTATTGTAAAATAAAAAAGAGAGCTGTAATATAGGAGAGTTTATAAAATTTGGAAAAGTTTTCTAGAAAGTACAGAGGAGAAACCATTGAAGGAAAAGGTAAGGGACTGCATCAAACACTGCAGAAAGATGGGTCCTGCCCTGAGCAAAATCATTGATAAAAATTAACACTGAGCAGAGAAACGCTTCTTACTATGAAACTTCTGAGTGGCTGGGGAGCAGGTCCGTTTTCCTGGAGAGCAAACCACTCAGTGGAAGCTGCTTAAATAAATGAATATCCCTTCGGTCCAATATGTTGCTTTTAACTATTTTCAACACATTGCATTATTGATTTCTTGCAACCCAGGCAAGGTTCATTTGTGGGAGTTTGTCTGGGAATCCAATAGCGGAGCTGGTTTCATCGCTCGGGGGAAAGCAATAAGACAGCACACCCGTGGCTTCCAGCTGGCAGAATCCTCAGGAACAGAGGGAGAGCACTGCTGGCAGTGGACATGGGCAGCCCCTGCCAATTCTTTGGTGGCACCGTTGAAAGCTCCATGTGCTTCCCGTCGCACAGCAATATTTTCACACCTCTCGTGCCATTAATTAAGTTCTC
This sequence comes from Myotis lucifugus, assembly GCF_000147115.1. Classification (NCBI taxonomy): domain Eukaryota; kingdom Metazoa; phylum Chordata; class Mammalia; order Chiroptera; family Vespertilionidae; genus Myotis; species Myotis lucifugus. The sequence goes on along the minus strand of NW_005871227.1, from coordinate 2,677,747 downwards.
TTTATCCTCCTGAATTCAGGAAAGAGACCCACGTCCCTGAGTGGTGAGATCTATTTTTTAATGGGGCTGAGCCATGAGATAGATTTGATCTTGGCTGCTGTTCCCATATCCATTTTTTTGCGCAGTGTTGCTGAGTGAGGTCTGAAGCACCATATATATTTGCTCTGGCAATTGATCTTGTCACGGAACGGAACCGTTTGGGAATAATCATTCAGACCATCTGTCGGAGACTGGGTCATAAATTGCATGTTTTTCTCCATAGATTTTTATTCTGTAGCATTAGTATGCATTGAATAGTTATTAGCGGACTGTGACTTGAATAAATGAGTTCTACGCGGTGTCAAAAGCACTGGGGGAATTTCAAAAATGATAGCATGGATAGGGTTGCGTATAATAGTTTAATTTATGTCCAATATGGGCATGGTCTGTAATCATCCTTACAGTCGGTTGCCTAGTCAAAGGAATCACAAATAACAAGGAGGCTTTGTTTTGTTTTAAATATTTTTTTCTTTATTATTTGTTGCTCTTTCTAAAATGAGTATTTTTGTTTTGTTTTGTTTTGAACTTCCTGTTTTGGAACAATTATTGATTCATAGAAAGTCATAAGAAAATATACAAGAGGTCTCAGGTACCCTTTACCCAGGGGAACTGGATCTTAATACTGTAATACAGTATCAAACTCAGGAAATAAATATTAGTACAGTTCAGGGAACTTGTTAAGATTTCACCAGTTTTTCTTGTATGTGTGTATGAGAGAGAGAAAAAGAGATAATTGGCTTGTCCATATTTCTATACAATTTTATTTAACTTTTTGTTAAATTTTTTTATTGTTGATAGTATTACAGATCTCTCTGATTTTCCCCCCTTTCCTTCCATACCCTACCCCCCCAGGTCTTCACTACCTTTCTGCCCATGTCCATGGACTATGCATATAGTATTTAAGTTCTTTGGTTTATCTCTTCTCATATCCACAACCCCACGTTGAAGTATGTCAGTCTGTTCCATGCCTCTGTGCTTCGGGTCTTTTTTTGTTGGTCAATTCATTTTGTTCATTAGATTCCACAAATAAGTGAGATCATGTGATATTTGTCTTTCTCAGATTGGCTTATTTCACTTAGCATAATATTTTCCAAGTCCATCCATGCTGTCCCAAAGGGAAAGAGATCCCTCTTTTTCACAGCTGCATAGTATTCTGTAGTGTTATTTAACTTTTAATTTTTATTGAATTTATTGGGGGTGCCCTTGGTTCACAAAACCATACAATTTTATTCCACATGTTGATTCATGTAACTGTCAACACAATCCATATGCAGAACTATTCCCTTACCAGTAGGTGCCAGAAACACCCGATATGTATAATCATTAGAGTATATACTTCATGAGGCAGGAACAATATCAATTTTATAACACAAATGCAACCTAAAGACTAGCACCTGTACTGAAACATACAGGGTGTTAATAACATGTCAAATACACAACATTATGAATTAGTCATTATCTCCATTTTATGGTAGAGGGATAAAATATTAACATATTAAACAATATCACAGTTTCTAGTCATTATCTAAATGTAGAGCAGAGAAATTTAAAACTTTATTTTGATATATTCATAAACTGATCAGTAACTGTGCATCTGAGCGGTTTCCTTAGCTATCCTCCAGACTCACTTGAAATCCATAAGAGCAAGCAGAGGATTTGGAAATGCTATTGGTCCAGTTATTACAGTTGTCACCAAATTCAAGACATATGGTTTTTAGAGAAATACTGGAACAGGCTTTTGAGAACATTGTCTGTGCATGGCTTACTATAAGAATGGGAGTTATTTGATGGTAAAAAAAAAAAGTACTTCTTATCCTTTTTGGTATCCTTACTAATTCATACATGGTCTGGCACATAGACATTATAAATCAGAGTGCTGTCCCGAATTGTTCTAATCAAAGCCAATCATGGGGATCTGATGGGAATGGCTTTTAACATCACATCAAATAAATTAAACGGTTTCTTTGTAGGGAGCCAGTATTTTTGTTGTTGCTGTATTGTGTGTTTTCTTAAGTAACATGATCAAAAGCGATGACTTCATTGATCTATCTTCCTCCTTCATACTGGGACTTTATACTGGGGCAGCCTTAAAGATCTTACCAGAGAACCACTTTTCCATTAATTATGTACCACCCACTGAGTCCTATATCAAGAACTCAAAACTCAAATCTATTTGTATGGATATCTGTTCATTATCCCCAACCCCATCCCCAGCATTACAAATTGGAAACGTGGTAGGAGTCTGGACTTGAACTCTTGTTGTACTAGTGACAGAAATATTTTCCTATACACCAGTGAGATAAAATGTTTTATATTTAGGTGTCTTAGCCACTATTGTTATCCACTATAGAATTATGACTGTGCTATTTCCTTGACTAAGGGGCAAATACTCATTAACATATTGAAATATTTTTGAGTGATTATTTAATGAAATTATAGATGGTTATAAGAATACTAGAGGCCCTGTACATGAAAATGCATGCACTGGAGGGGGGGTCCCTCAGCCCAGCCTGCCCCCTCTCACGGTCTGGGAGCCCTCAGGGGCAGGAGGTGACCTGGTGATCAGGGGAAGGCGATGCCCCATCACACCTCTGCTGCCGCCACTGCCGGCAGCACAAGCCTCGGCCAGCCCTGGCTGGGCAGCCGCCATCCAAGGCTTGCCTGCGCCTTGGGCCATCCCTGGGCAGCTGGGGGACTGAGGGGACTGGGCACTGCCATCTTATGGCTGTGGGTGCTGCCATCTTTGAGGGCGGGGCAGTCAATTAGCATATTTCCTCCTTATTGGCTGTGGGCACCGCCATCTCTGTGACTGTGTGAGGATCAATTAGCATATTCCCTCTTTATTAGATACGATGAATGTCATGTTAAAGGAGGGGACTTATTGTTATGGAGAGGAAAATTAATGCAAGGATAATTTTAGTATCAGGGAGACTAGAGACCTCTACTAACCAAATCCTTCACAGATACAATATCTTAAGTTGTACCCCGAAACTACCTAATAAACATCATCACAACTTCCACTCCTCTTTATGAAAATACGAATGCATAATTGTATGAGGCCACTTCCTTGCATCATTAATTTTCTTTCCTTTTTTATTGAATTTATTTGGGTGACACTGATTAACAAATTATACAGGTTTAAGGTGCACAATTCAACAATACACTGTATTGTCTGTTCACCACCCTAAGTCAAGTCTCCTTCCATAACCATTTAGCCCCCCTTTACCCTCCTCCACTTTCCCCTAGCCCCTCTCCATTCATTATAATGGAACTTTGAATAGAGGAATATTTTTATCCATTGTATAATGCATAACATGCCCCATGAACCAAAAATAGCAAAGCTAATGTTATTCCTCATCCCGGAATTAATAAAGAATTTTAACTTAAGATTTTAGTTAGTAACTTGGAATCAATCCCTACACCCAAACATATTTTTAATTCAGAAACCATGTATATTTTTGTCTTTAAAAAGCATTTTTGAAAGCAAGGGCATAATGAAATGGATTCATTATTTAAGAGATTACAAGTGAGTTCTTTATGATTAATCATTTTTAGTATGAAGGAAAATTCATTCAGTGATATTGAAGATTATTGATTTAATTCCTTAGGAAAAAAGGTAAGAAAAGTCCACAAGTCATCTTTAGTAAATAGTACTTAAGGGAGGACGAGTTTGTAGCAGTTACCTATGAAAGAGGACCAGTGGATTGATCGTGTAAGATTCTCCAAATAAAAAGTTCGGAGCCTAATCTATGCATGAATAATATATGAGCTGCATTACACAGTGAGGTTGGGTATGGCAAGGGGTCAGTTCTGTTAGGTCTGAGTCAGATGTTAACATTCCGTTATCACAAGCTGGGGGCTTCCATTTAATTGGATGCTTCGTGTTCAGAAAAGAGCACTGCACGTTGGCTTTTGGCCATATCTGTCAAGTTCCTAGATGAAAAAATTGAAAGGTATTGGCTTTATTCATGAATAGTTTAGTACCTAGTAAATAAGTCCTCCTTCCCATCTCTGTTTCTCCACACTTGAAAAAGAAAAGGCATATTGGTCTCTACAAAATAATCCTGTTTCTTCCTACTCTTTCCATAGGAAATTCTCCCTGTTTTCCCAACTCACTTGGATAGTAATACAAAGGAATTTGTTCTCATTCTACCTCCAACCCATCTTTATGTTTCCAAGCATCTTCTCATGTGAGCATGAGTAGGGTAGGTGAAAATGGTACTGATAAGGGATTTGCAAGGACCTGGTTCACCTTGCCCTAAGTTTCCTCCTTTTATGAGTTCTCTCTCATCCTCCCAGATGATGTAGTTTTCTTACTGTATTCCTAAAAATAATACAATAATACTGTTATAGCCAAGCATGGAAAATAAGCTCTATGATTATGTAAATGCATTCTCAGTCTCTAGCATAGGACCTTGACCACAGTATCTACACTAATAAAAGACAAACATGCAAATTGACCGTACCTTTGCTGTGCCTTAAGCCACGCCCACCAGCCAATCAGAGCAACTATATGCAAATTAACCCAACCAAGATGGCGGCCGGCAGCCATGGAGCTGGACCAAGCAGGAGGCTTGTTTCCTCAATGATGGAGGAAGCCAAGCTTCTCGCTGCCGCAGCTCCACTCAAACAACAAGTTTCAATTATAGAATGTAAATAAACCCCAGATACCTGCTTTCAGCAAGCCG
>NW_005871227.1:2578499-2672627 GCF_000147115.1 Myotis lucifugus | reverse complement strand
CAGCCATCAGCCCCTCACCCAGGCTGGCCAGGCACCCCAGTGGCACCCCAGTGGGGACCCCAACCCTGAAGGCAAACCAGCCGGCTCCCACCTATGCACCAGCTTCTATCCTATATAATAAAAGGGTAATATGCAAACTGACCCTAACAGCAGAAAGACTGGGAATGACTGGTCACTATGACACACACTGACCACCAGGGGAAAGATGCTCAATGCAGGAGCTGCCCCCTGGTGGTCAGTGTGCTCCCACAGGGGGAGCTCTGCTCAGCCACAAGCCAGGCTGGCGGCTGCCAGTACAGCGGTGGTGGTGGGAGCCACTCCCGCCTCCTCAGCAGCACTAAGGATGTCAGACTACAGCTTAGGCCTGCTTCCCGCTGGCAAGTGGACATCCCCCGAGGGCTCCTGGGCTACCAGAGGGATGTCTGATTGCCAGCTTAGGCCCATTCCCCTGGGGAGTGGGCCTAAGCCAGCAGGTGGCCATCCCCCGAGGTGTCCCAGACTGCGAGAGGGCACAGGCCGGGCTGAGGGACTCCCCCTTCCCCTGAGTGCACAAATTTTTGTGCAGCGGGCCTCTAGTTAAAATATAAGATAACTCATGTTAAAGCAAACATTTATGCTGTGTTTTCTGATATTGACTTAAAATTTGCATCATCCCTTTGTATTCTTCCAGATGACAAAATTGGAAATGTGGAGGTTAGGGCATTTAAGAGTGATTATTTATGTGTATGAAGGGAATTATTTTATTCTGCTTGTCTTCGCTTTTCCAGCTAAATATCTTCCATGTCTCATTAGCAACATTAGCTCAAATATAAAGGTTTAATTAAGAAATGTTAACTCCAAGTCATGTCCTGAGCATCTTTTTATGCTTTATTTTGCTTAATCTTAAAAAATCCACAAAATAGATGTTATTATTATTGACATTTCTAAGTGGCAGATTGTTTGCAGATATGGTCACAATAAGTCCCCCCCGCCCCACACACACACACACATCTTCAACTGTTGGAAATGATTCACATTACTCATCACTTTCTCATTCTTTTTAGTGAGTCCCCACTGAATCACGAGGTAGTCACTTAATCAAGAGAACCTAAAAACAAACAAATAACCATTGTGTTTCCTAAGTAAATTTCTAATAAGAGCATTTCAGACATGGAACTGTGGGACCATGATGGCATACTTGAGTTTGTGGATCTCCTTCTGAGCTCGAGCCCCAGAGCCCCCAATCCTGGCTTCTGCTCGCACAGCTCCAGTTCACTTCACCCTCCCTCTGCTGGAGCACAAGGTTGGTGGCTCCACAGGGATTGTTGTGCGTTGGCCCTTTAAGAGGGTGCCTGAATTTCCAGCCATCACTCCTTGGCAGGCAGCAACCCTGCTGCTTTTCACAGCCAGATGTTTTGTGGGTACCCTTCTCCATTGTGGTGCTCTCTGCTGGGGGCCCAGCTTGAAGATTAGACCTCAGAGATCTCAGTGGCAACCCCCACAGTTGAAGTTCTCTCTGGAACTTCAGTTGCTGTGAGTAGGCACTTCTTCAGTTGCTGTGAGTAGGCACCCCTCCTACCAGTCTCTATGCACCACCCCTCCTACCAGTCTCTATGTCAGTGGTTCTCAACCTTCCTAATGCCGCGACCCTTTAATACAGTTCCTCATGTTGTGGTGACCCCCAACCATAAAATTATTTTCATTGCTACTTCATAACTGTAATTTTGGTACTGTTATGAATTTGATATGCAGGATGTATTTAAAGGGGTCGCGACCCACAGGTTGAGAACCGCTGCTCTATGTGGTCTCCACTTTCAGTCCTCAGGTGTCAGGGTTCTCTCCTGAGAGTTTTCCATGGATTATTCAGGAAGTTTTTCTGTATTTTAGTTGTAATGCCAGTTTGTTCCTGGGAGTGTGTCCGTGCAGCATCCACTTACTCCACCGCCATTTTTTGAGTTTGTGGAACCCGAGGATGTCAAGAGTTAAAATATAATTTCATCACAATATAAAGGCATAATAGGTGATGCACCATCACGCATATGAATATAAAGTATTATAGTTTTATATGATCTCAAGGTGGCTCATGGATTTCTGTTAGCCTTTTGATGGCTGTGGTGGTATAGAAAGAGGAAAGCTCTGTAAAGGCAGGGAAAAGTCCTGAAGAGCTTTGCTTTAAAACCCACAGCACAGAGCCTAGTAGGTATGTAATGCATACGCAATAAATACAGATGGATGAATTAATAAGTTACTTGTTTCACAGCATTTCATTAATTAGCTAGATTTGATTGAAGCACAATGACAAAATATAATCCTCAAAATTCTCCCATTTGGTAATACACTCACTCTACAAATGAGATAATTGTCAAATTGAAGAGGCATCATTTGAACAGTTGCTTCTATCTCTAAAGCATGTTATAACCTTCAATTCAACTAGACTATATTCATTATACTCTACTATGCTTAGATTATCCAAAAGCTTACTATTCATTCATTCATTCATTCATTCATTCATATGAATCTGTTGAGGAATCAAAATGGGCTATGTTTCATGATAATTGCTGGAACACATTGGTGAGTAGAAACAGACATAGTCTTCGCTCCCATAAAACTCACAGTCTAATGGGGGAGATATTTTAATCAGGCTCGTGAGCCACGGTTAGCTATTACTCTAATAGCTACACATGAACTAGACCATATTCATTCTACTGTACTATGCTTAGACTATCTAAAAGCTTACTATTAAACTAATTCATTCATTCACTCATTCATATGAATCTGCTGAGGAATCAAAATGTGCTATGTTTCATGATCATTGCTGGAACACATTGGTGAGTAGAAACAGACATAGTCTTCGTTCCCATAAAACTCACAGTCTAATGGGGGAGATATTTTAATCAAATAGTCATACAACATATAAAGTTATTACTCTAATAGCTACACATGAGGTACACATAGATCTCAGAGGTTAATAATAAGAAATCTGGAATTTTATAAGTGGTCAAAGGTGATTTCACTTTGAAAAGATAAATAAAATGACTCAGATCAGGGATTTCCAGGCAAAGGCCACGTTAATACAAATTCCCTATGGCCAAAAGGAGTAGTATTGTGAATGAGGGACTGGAAGAATCTGTAATGAGAAGGTGAAGAGAGAGAGTATTAGTGTAGAGAGGTAGGCAGGGACCTAGACTAGGCAGAGCCTTCGATGGTAATTAAGCATTTCAATTTCATCTTTGGTGCAATGGCAAGACATTCAAAGGGTTTAAGCAAGGGAAAAATATGAGCGGTTAGATGCTTTGAAAAGAAAATAATGGTCCTGGAAGGTGTGGCCCAGAGGTTGAGAGTCAACCTATGAACCAGTAGGTCATACTTTGATTCCTGGTCAAGGCACATGCCCGGGTTTTGGGCTTGATCCCCAGCAGGAGGCAGCCAATGATTCTCATCATTGATGTTTCTGTATCTCTCTCCCTCTTCTTTCTCTGAAATAAATAAAAAAATATCTTTTAAAAAAAGAAAGAAAACAAGGGTTGTCAGTCCCCTCCTCCCAGATATAAACTTACTTAGAAGAGGCATCTAATTAATGGTTAGGAACACTCTTAGACTGTAATTATCTTTGCTCTCCATTTTACCCATCAGAGGAGGAATAGAGAATTATCTTCACTGATGCTTTAATCACTGGAGAAGTGTTCCACTTGATCAATGCACAGAGTTCTTTGAATGTTATCTACTTTACAATAACTGAAAATCCCCCAAGGGTCATTCTTGTGCTCTGGGTACAAATTTCATAATTATTAACCAAAAAAAAAAAAAAGTCCAATCCAGAGTTTGTTTCCCAAAACTGAAAGTTGCTTTAAAAATACTTTAACAACTTGGAGTTATCAATGGAATCATTAATTAAATTACCTAATGACAAAATTTAGGAATCAATTACAAAAATAATTAAAGTAATGAGACTAACACCATTTAAAAGATAGTATAAGGAGAGTAATTCTGTGAAATGGCAATTGTCCCTGGACACACTTCATAATTACAAACACTTAAATGCATTATTGGTTCCCAAATGGCCCCATATGGGGTACAGAGGAGAGGAAATAGTTATTCTCCAGATACTAATCTGAATTCCTTTCCAGAAATAAGTTATGTGTATTAAATTATATTAAAGTTGGAACATGCAGATAAACTTTTTTTTAATTGAGTTTAGAGAGAAGAAAGAAGAGAGAGAGAGAGAAACAAAGATGTGAGAGAGCTACATCGATCAATTGCCTCCTGTTGAACCTGAGACCTGGTCATGTGCCCTGACTGAGAATTGAACCAGTGACCTTTTGGTGCATGAGACAATACTCAACCGACTGAGCCGCACCAGCCAGGGTGATAAACTTGTTATTTTTAAAATGTAAAATCGTTTTAAAACAAAGGCAGGTAATTTCTTGGTCTTTGAACTTATCCTTAAGCTGTATCTACTCACTGGATTGGTTAAAAAAATCTCCACCTTTCAAATCACCTTTTTCCTTATGAGTAAGATGAGATTTTTTAAACTTGAACTCATGAAGAGTGTGTAAAGTTCTTGAACTTGGGCATGAACCATGCTTAGGCTCAAATTTCAGCTCTGCACACTCAGGTAGAAGGCGACCTTAGGTAAAATCCTTTACTTCACCCTTAAAAGTGGTGATATTCTTCATATCTATGTCCCAGACCTTATTTGAGAATTAAATGGAATACTACATGGAAGGGGGCCTAGACCATAAAAATCATGATCAATGCTTATTAATGTATTAAGTATTTTTTGATATGCAAGAAAGGTATTTTTAAAGTTTCTATAGGGTATTGTTTGATAAAGTATTTTTTACCTTGGAATCTGTTTTTTAATATAATATAATTCAAAGTTTAAAAGTGTCTCTATCTAGCCCTAGGTGGTTGCTCAGTGGTTAGAGCGTTGGCCCTTGGACTGAAGGGGTGAAGGGTCACGGGTTTAATGCCAGTTAAGGGCACATGCCTTGGTTGCAGGCTTGATCCCCGGCCCCACGTGCGGGAGGCAACCAATCGATGTGTCTCTCTCACATTGAGGTTTCTCTCTCTCTGTCTCTCCCCCTCCCTTTCACTCTCTCTTAAAAAAAAAAATAAATCAATGGAAAATATATCCTTGGATAAAAAGTAACAACAACAAAAGAAATGGCTCTGATTATTCCCTTTATTTCAGGACAAAAGCTCTAGGTAACATGATGCTTCCCTTTTCAGTCTTGCTGGCCAGTGGCTTCAAGGCCATGTCTGCCAAATCCAAGCTACCATATTTAGTCTTTTCCCCTTTCGTATAGGAACCCTCCTGCTTCCAGGGTTGAAAATGAAGGAGGTCTATAGTTTGATTCTCATTTGGAATAGATTTCATTACTATTTCCAGAAAGATGTTTATATGGAGTAACATGACATACATAAATATGGAAACAAATATAAATACAAACCGACATATCATTCCAGAGTAATAATTCTCAGCTGTATCTTTAAATGCCTCTGGGTATAATCTACTCCAGGGGCCACAAAGTCTGTATAAATATATGTGAGATCCTGGAAGCCCTGGTCATTTCAGTGGTCAGCTCTCCTGCCAGCCTGCTTGTAGATGGACACACCTGTTACCACTGCTCCTCCCTAAAACTTGGTAACTGATTTCAGTCCGTCTTAACCTGTTTGTACCTGAAACTAGTTGTTTTCATTTCTCTGAATTGGGTGTCTCTGTAGATGACCTGGGCTTACCGATGGGGAGTAGGCTTACCTTAAATAGGGTGGCTTGTACATGGGTCAACACATCACTTCTGCACATTGAATTCTGAAAGAGTTCCATGTCAAGCTCGGGGGCTAGCCATCTGCCGCATGGAGTTATCTGTCTCTTCTTATTCCTGCCCGTCCTGTGGTCAGAACAGACACTCATCTACATTGATGTTTTACACAATGAGAGTCCTGAAAAGTTGAAAAATCATTTCCCATGTCTACCACCCACCAGCTTACTCTTTGGTATTATAAACTCCATAATTTAGAATGCTCAGATAATGGAAATCTATCCCAATATCAAATTCACCCAGTTATTTGGAAAGACAAAAGGGATGCAATCCTTAAATAAAGATGTGACAGGATTAGCAACCAATGGAGATCAGAAATGTGAGGGGGGGAATTTATTTTTTCCCTTTCAGTTAGCAATTAGACAGCTGTATTTTGTACGAGCTAAAATTGATACTCGGGATATTGTGCTCAAGTTGCTTGAGCAAAAATAGAATTGAATATAAGCTATGAGGAAAAAAATTCTTCCTGAAAGTCCATTGAGACTATCTCACCCATGTCTGGCCTGTGTTTCCAGATACATGACTAAGTGAATATTTCCCCCCTTTTCTTATCTACTTTCTCTATTCTTCCTCTCTCTCTCTCTCTCTCTCTCTCTCTCTCTCTCTCTCTCTCTTTCTTTCTTCCTCCCTCCCTATCTCCTTTTCTTCTTTCTTTCATTTATCTTTATTTTTTGTCTTCAACAAGACAAAATTTCAACTTCAGCAAAAAAGAAAACCTAATGGTAAATACTAAAATCAATAAGAATGAGTAGACAAATGAGTTGGGAAAAGTGAGGTGCACAATTAGAATCTGGAATCTTCTCATATCTATGGAACCATCCATCTATCTACCGAACTTCTTATCATATATGTATTCATTTTCTCGAAATAAAACAAATACGGACTAATTTGATGGAAATAATAGCCTTTGAGTAACATTCTTTTAACACATTGAAGTAGTCTAGCTCATGTTTTACAAACTCCATTGAAAGAACATATTTACTTATTTTTGGAATCAATGAATAAAATACAGAAATTTTGGTGGCAGGCTACATACACTCTCTGGAGCCCACACTTGATGTTACACTCTGCACAGATACAGGCATTCAGGCCAGTTTTGTTTAACCAATGTAGTACGTATTTAGAAAAATAAAGGATAATAATGAGTGTTTATACTATTGTCTGCCTTTCACTTCATGAAAGATTTTTAAAAAGTAATGAATGAGTAGAGAAATAATGACATCGTCTGCCTTCTGATGTGGCTCATATTTAGGGGAAAGCTGAGACTGTGATGGGAGAATTGGGGGTCTGTATCATGCATTAATACAAAACCACTCTTTATAAAATCCCACAGAAAAAAAATACGTAGCATGTTGCATGAAAAATTTCCATTAGCATTTTATTGTACCAATTATATTGCAATTACTCCTATGTTCACAGTCCTTTGAGTCACTCCATTTTGAGTGAGATCTTAATAATATATGTAAGAGCATTATACCTGTGTTCGTAAGATTATTGATCTAACACCATTAACGTCTGCAGCATTTTTAAGACCCATTACCTGCTGTATAGTAGCCCTGCCTGGCAAAAGCACATCACTTTCCCTGTTAAAGTTTGTCAGACAACAACACACAAAAAAGCAATTTTACCTGCTACAGTGCATGTCTGACTGCTTGATAATGTCAATCAATAAGTGAATTCACTTCCCTTGTTCTCTGGTAAACAAGATGTCTGCCCCATTTCAGATGCACACAAAGAGAAAGGAGCCAAGATACAGTAGATCAAAATAAAGTGTTTTGGATGATATTTAATGGGCACTTGGAGAAGATTGGGGCTTTGGTGGTAGAGACACTGAAAATTATATCCCCCAAAGAAAACACTGACTGAATAAGCCATGGCAACAGTGGGGTACTGGCCTGGAGAAAAGTCTAAACAGAGATAGGTTTTTCCTTCCTTCCTTCCCTCCCTTCCTTCCTTCCTTCCTTCCTTCCTTCCTTCCTTCCTTCCTTCCTTCCTCCCTCCCTCCCTTCCTCCCTCCCTCCCTTCCTCCCTCCCTTCCTTTCTCTCTCTCTCTCTCTCACTCTCTCTCTCTATCTCTCTCTCTCTCTCTCTTTCTCTCTTTTAAAGATATATTTTTATTGGTTTTAGGGAGAGGAAGGGAGAGAGAGAGATAGAAACATCAATGATGAGAGAGAATCATTGGTTGGCCACACCTGCATGCCCCATACTGGGGACCGAGCCAAAAGCATGAATGTGTCTTGACCGTGAATCGAACCGTGACTTCCGGTTTATGGGTTGTCCCTCAACCACTGAGTGACACCAGCCAGGCTCATTTATTTCTTCATAGGGTTGTGATGGAAAGCCATTTGAACTGAAGTACATTTTAAAATATTCAGCAAAAAGTACACCATGTTATCATAATCTTGTCTATTATTGATCTCACTGTCTAATAAGGTTGGTAGCTAAATATGGAATATTTTTGTCTAAATATCTGTTATCTAAATTTCTATTTCTACATGCAGAATGGGGGAGGGGCATTATGAAGACAGTTACTATCCTATATAATAAAAGGCTTATATGCAAAGTGTCCCCTTGGGAGTTCAACTGCTCACTATGATGTGCACTGACCACTAGGGGGTGGTATGGAATGAAGAAAGGCCCCAGCCAGCAGCCAGCAGCTGGGGGAAGGAAGACCCCAGCCAGCAGCTGGAAGGCCCCAATCGTCCCTGATCACCAGCCAGGCATAGGGACCCAGCCTGTGCATGAATTTTGTGCACCAGGCCTCTAGTTTTTTAATAAGCCTTTGGATGAGTTAGGGTATTTCAAAAGAGGCTCAAAGACATGGAAGGAATTTTAATAGTGAGCCAGGGAGTTACTGAGTAGTTAAACCTCACTAGTCACATCCACTGTGTTGGCCTCTGAGCAGATAGAGTTTGGCTCATGATATGTCTCTGCTCAGATCCCTAGTTGAATGTTGATATGGATGAAAAGGAAATGTGGGCCTGAGGTCAAACTGTTGCAATAGTGCATGTTTAGGACAGTCATACATACATATCAGTCACACCAATCACCTGAGCTGCCCTGGGATCAATATCTCTGCCCAGTGCCTTGAAGACAAATGCTCTCCCCTGATTTCTTTCTTACTCAGTTGTATTACACAAATCGAGGCCTCTGTTTTATTCTTGCTGTTTTTCTAATGATTTCATGTATCTGATATATGCCCCTTCTTTAAAAAAAAAGCAATATAAACATTAGAAAGAAAAGAAATATAAGGCTACATTCATAAAAGTCAGAGTATTTTTTGTACTAAAAGTATTGCGATTACTATAATAATATATCCAAACAGCTTTTAGGTATTAGTATAGGATCGGCACTTTGGAGTCTTGCCAGGGAAAGAGATGGAAAAGGTTTACAAAGAAATGATTTCCAAAATAAAAAGAATTTAAAGAGTTGAAGGAACCAAGAAGGGATGGTGCGGTAGTAAGAGACTGACAGTGAGAAGTCCTTAACCCCGGAGAATTCTGGGAAGCAAAGGAGACACTCAGGCCAGTGAGAGCTGGAACAGTGGGAAGGGCTCCTGGTGTGAGCCAGCCTTGGAAGAATTCAGGCATCACCACCAGGAAAACAAGCAAAAACCTGATCTCACTTTCCTTCTCTCCTACAAACCTGTGTCAGTGATTCTATTAACATAACAAGGAGCCAATGGACATGGGGGGAGGGGTAGGCGACAGGATGCATAGAGGGCAACCTGCTGGGGCATGGAACTGTGAAGAGAAAGGCATAGAAGGGCCTGTATGTAGGGGAAATGGAGAAAACCTTGCATAATGCTTTACCTCAGTTAAGTCCCACCACAGCCCTAAGATTATCCCATGTTTCAGTTCAGAAAATCTGCAGTCAAGTGTGGGACTTGGGTTCAACTGGGGATCAAATAGCATTGCTCAGGTTCATGTCCAGCCCTGCCTACCACCACCCCCAAGACACCAAGACACACACACACACACACACACACACACACACACACACACACAGTGTCTTTGAAAAAGATTAAAAAGGAAAAAAATAGATTGGGATACCGCCAGTTGAACAAAAACCATTCATAAGTTTTGGGCAAGTTTTGAAATAAAGAACCTTGCAGTTCATAAACACTTTGAGCAGTATTGCAATTGATTTTCACAGCCTTATATTTATTGTTAGGCATGGAAAGGAGATTTATTCCCACATGTGGACAAAGGAAATTAAATTCAAGGAGGCCATGGAGTTTTTTCCAGTCATGGACTCAATGTTAGAACTTGCATTCCGATCCGGGTAGCCTGAACTTTACTCCCACTCTTCCACCATATCCCATTTCTTAACATGGCTTGTGCATCAAAAGAGGCAGCATTTTATTTATTTTTAAAAATATATTTGTATTGATTTCAGAGAGGAAGGGAGAGGGAAAAAAACAGAAACATCAGTGATGAGAGAATCATTGATCAGCTGCTTCCTACACACCTCACACTGGGGATCGAGCCCAAAACCCAGGCACATGCCCTGACCAGGAATCGAACTGTGACCTCTTGGTTCATAGGTCAATGCTCAACAACTGAGCCATGCTGTCCAAGCAAGGCAGCATTTTATACTCATATATTTATTCTCCAGTATTTACTGGAAGGCAAAAAAAATCTATGAGTTGCTTCACGTAGCTGTAAACTCCATTTTCATAATGTTTATGCATTATGATTTGTGGATAATTCCTTGGCCTACAAAGCAAATATGAGTGTATTATTAGTTGATCCCATAGTACAACTGAGGATGACCTTTTCAAGAACTGAGATAAGCTAATGAGAGCTACCCCGTGCAAAATAATAAAGGTCACTAAGATTTTATCATTTAATTTTCATAATGCAGATGTCAATTAAAGCCTACTAATAAAGTGTATATTTTGAAAAAGAGAAGATGACACCATGAATTGTATTAGTTTTACTGCCACAACGAATTTTGATAAATATCCCCTAAATGATACAAAGTCTGAGGATTATTCCCCACCAGAGAGAGAGAGAGAGTTTTAATAAAGAAGATTGGCCATCAGGGTTTCAGCTTCCATGTGGGAGATGCCTCTGTTCCCATCCTCACTCCCATCCTGCATCTGATCCAGCTGTACCCTGAAGTCTGAACGGCTCCACTGTCTCTGTTATTTATTGCTTCACACTAAATCAGAATAACGATGCCTTATTAATTCTCTTAATTCTGTAGGTTGGCTGAATCCAGATAGATTGTTCTATTTGCACTACACTTGGGGGTCACTCATATGGCTTCATCCATCTGTGAACTTGGCCAGGGCTATAATGTCCAAGATGGCCTCTCTCACATGTCTGAGACACAGGTGCTGACAGCCAGCTGGAGAGTTGTACCTGTTGTCCATGTGACCTCTCTCACTCTCTTTGCACATGGCCTCACCTACATGGTGACTGTTTCCAAAAGAGCAAAATAGGAAGCTCCCTAACTCAGATGGGCTGGGACAGAATTGGTGCACTGTTAGTTACTGTGGCCACACTCTACTGGTCCAGCAGTTATAAAGCCAGAAATAGACTCCACTCCTTGAAGAATACAGTGGTGTGGCCATACGTGCATGGGAGGATTGTTGGTGGTTGTCTTAGGAGACCAACTTCCGTATTTATTCTTGCCTAAATCCCAGGTGTAGACAAATTATAGAGCTCACATTCTGAGAAACAAATCTTTTTGGTAAAAGAATAAGCAATCATGTTGTCCAGGGAAAAATTTCATGTGATTGAAGAAAGATGGCCAAGTAGGGAGATGCCAACATCAGATCTGCAAGAGGACGCATGACTTGAGATGTTCTGGTCTATTTGACCTTGATGTCTATGAGTCAGAAAAGGGATTGATCATGTTCTGCCTGATCTTTTTTTTATTAACTACTTATGACTTATGTTTCTCATCATAATATATTCAAGTATTTTTACCCTATGAAGAGAGGAATAACTATTCACTTATTGAACAGCTACTTTATATCAGGGAATTTCATATATGTTAACACATTAACTATTATGACAACACAATAAAGTATATAGCAATTCTATGCTTCATTTGTTACTATTTTTTATTAAGACTTTAATATGTTCTGGGCATTATTGGGGGCATGAAGATAGAGTGGGTAGCAACATAGGCACACACTTCATTCTTAAGCTCACATAGTGAAGAGCGATGTTCACTTTTGTTTGTTTATTGTCTACTTATGGACAATAACTTCTGTGAAGAAATTAAAACATTGGAAGGAGGCTAGAGATTTGCTATTTTACTTAGGATGATTAGAGAAAACTTTTAAATAATGTAACATTTTATTATTATCTTTTAATTAATACAGTCAAATGCCTCTATGTTACCCATGTATCCCCTCTGCACAATGTTTACTCTTCTGAGAGATAAGCAGATCATTAGTGTCTCTTTATGTCTCTGAATAGTTTTTTAACATATATGAAGCAGCTACTAAGATTAGTAACCCCATTTTTAAAAAAATGTTAGACTACTACATTATGCATTTCTTTTTTACCCTTCATTTTTAAAAACTTAACAGTACATGTTAGGGACCTTTCTATATTAGTACCCATATCATACAGAAATGTTCCTCACTATTTTAAATAAATACGTAGTGTGCCATGGTATGTCTCCTAAATTCTTTCACTGGTTGATAAAGTTACTTTTTCAGAGGAAACTGAGAAAGTGAGAGAACACACTATGTGGACGTCTGAGGGAGAGTAATAAACAAGAGAAACAGCAATTGCAATGCTCTGAGTCAGGATTGTGCTTGATGGGAATAAGACTACCAAACAGATCCTTGGGGCTAATACAGAACATTGTGGGAGGGCCCATAGGATACGTGATTACAGAAGAAACAAGGAGAAGAACTGGCAGGCAATAACTTATATAAATAATAACCTAATTAAAAATGGGCAATAGGATAAAATAGGCATTTTTCCCCCATGGAAGGCATACAAATGGCCAACAGGTATATGAAAAGATGCATAATACTAATCATTAGAAAAATGCAAGTCAACCACAATGAGGTATCACCTCAAACCTCTTAGGATGTTCATTATCAATAATAATAATTAACAATAATAATAACAAATATTGGTGAGGATGTGGAGATAGTGGAACCCTTGTTGCCTGTGGGTAGGAATGCAAAATGGTACCGTTGCTATGGAAACAGTATGGAGATTCTTCAAAAAATTAAAAATAAAAGTACCATAATATCAAGCATCCTACTTCTGAGTATCTAAAATAATTTCAATCAGAACCTTAGAGTGATATTTGCACTACTGTGTTCATTGCAGCTTTATTTACAGTAACTCAGGTAGAAACAACCTAAATGTCCATATATATAAAATGGAATGTTATTTATACATAAAAAATAAGGAAATCCTGTCACATATTACAACATGGGCAAAGCTTGGGAACATTATATCAAGTGAAATAAGCCAGTCACTGCAGTACAAATACTGCATGATTCCACTGTTATGAGGAATCTAAAATAGTCAAATTCATAGAAACAGAAAGTGGAATGCTGGTTGCCAAGAGCTGGAGGAAGGGAGAATGGAGAGTTGCTTTTCAATGTGTACAGTGTTTGTCATGCAAAAAATAGGAGAGATCTGTTGTATTCCATTGTTCTTATAATTAAAACCACTCTACTGTACACTAAAAATTTAAGATACTCAATATCATGTTATGTGTTTACATCATAACAAAAAATAAGTTATTATTACTATTATTATTGGTGGTGGTGGTGGTGTGTGGTAGGGTCTTTTCAGTTGTATATGTCTTTCTCTCTGTTAATCCTCACCTCAGCACCAAGAAAGTAGAGATGAGAAATTACTCTTAGAAAGGTTAGTATGTTGTTGTTTCTAAGTTAGAGATGTAATCAGAACACAGTTCATCTGCCCCAATTCTTTACACAGTGATCTGTGGTGCCAGCCATATTTTCCCATATGGAAGTAGAGTATGTTCCTTTTAAAATGAAAGAAATGGTACATTGTTCAAGGTCAAGACAACCAAGCATGTGGCTCAGTCAGGACTTATTATCTGGAGCATACTTCCAGAGCCTTGTTCTCAATTTACCGTTAGCTTGGTGACTCTGATATTTACAGATGGTTGAGTTGCCTGTTGTTTTCCTCAACTAGATGTTAAGGTTTATAAGAGTACAGCTTTTGCTATTTTATCCCTATGTTCCCAGTACCTAACCAAGTGTCACTCACTAGTCAGATCTTGAGAAGCTGCTTATCACCCTGATATGCACAAGAATCCTGATTGTAAGACCACATGTCTGATCTGGTCACCTAATGACTAAACTAGTCCTGGCAAGACAGAGCCCTTGCCAAGTATCTGGCTGCAGTCGGCACAGACACAGAAGCCCTCTTGCTCAACCTCAACTCAATGTCTGGTGCCCTGCTATTTGGGATAAACTTTCCAGAGACTCAAAACCTACATGCTGCTGTCTCAATATATTAAACTCCGTTATTCCCCATTGTTGCAATTCATAAACCTATTGGATCTAAGATAATTCTCAGTGCTTCTCTAAAATTTCACTTGGACACAGTGTCATATCTTGAAATCTTTCGTTAAGCTTGATTTGTTGAAAAGACTATCAAGATGGTCAATAGTGAAGATGGATTTGAATGGGCAAAGCAAGAAGAGGTAGGCACTTTTAATGCGCATGAATGGTTTAAGCATCTTTGGTCAAGGTAACATTAATTTAAACATCTGCTGCATGTTGGGGAAAATGCTTTTATATTCGCTAATCTTTTTTTTTAAAGTATTAGGTATTAAAGGGAATGTTGATTCCCTGTATTTTATTAAATATTTAAACCACGATATTTTATGAACATGTTTATCCCATAAGAAAATTATTGTAAATCAACTAAACTAGTTGATTTACTTTATGCATAAGTCATAGATGATTTAAGGACACTTATTTACATCAGATTCAATTCTCATTTTTGGAAAATCTGTAAGTATCTATTTACCCAAACATTATTTTAAGCTCTGTAATAAATATTCTATATCAATATTCTGAAAAGATATTATAGGCGGTTGTTCTATGAAGTTTTTTTTTTAAAGAAATTTTGGTTTTATAAAACAAGCTCAGGTATAGATCTTTTCTTAGAAATACAGATGATTCCTTCTTGAATACAAAATGAGAGAGAGGACATACTTGTCTAAGTATTTTAGTTGCTATCACATGGTATTTAACAAGTGTGTTTATAATGATCAATATGCACTGTGACTTATAGAGTCAAAATGAGAAAAATAAATCCACTGGCATATTTTGATAGACAGTTGCTTCAGGATGACAACATCCTCATACTTCTAGTATTAGCTATTAGTCTTGGATGAGAACAGATTAAACCAATATAATAATAATGGCCATGTCTCTCTCTTTTTGTTTCTTTGTTTCTGTCCCTCTCTCCTCTTCCAACACTTCTGAACTACTGTTGCACCTAAAATGTAAAACTTAACTATTAGCTTTACCCATGACTGTTGTTCCTCCATTCCCCTTGACATAGCTAAGGTGTTTCTGAATCACAGATCAAGATGCTCCCCCTAATTAAAGACTCATTTACTTTTATAACTGCAAGTCAGCAAACACAGATGCTCTGAAATGGTGCCTTATTCTTTTCAATAAGATACTGATCACTACTTTTTAAACACATTAGTCACAGAGCATTTTTTTTTCATTTAATAGTGAAATATCAAGTCAACAGGAAGGGTTTATATTAAAACATTAGCATGGACTCTAAACTTCTCAAGGAGATGACCACTCAAAGCCATTAAAGAGAAAATGCCCCATCAATTAGAACGACAATAATAGCTTGGCACATCCATTAGTGCATTAATAGAACATGAGTCCATTACTTTATTTCCACATACTTATTAATACCCTGCATCCACAGATCTATTAATATAACTTAGTGATAATATGGAAAGCATTCAATATTTTCAAAACCTTATAAAAGAGGAAATTTAAAAAGGATTATATTTGAGAGATGACATGGTATTTTTTGCCTCTTTTCCTGTCCAATGACAATAAAAAGATTTTAACATGGAATTACCATCCTACAGATACATATAATGATTTTCTGCACAATCCAGGAAATATCCTGGAAGATGAGCTGGTAAAACGGTTTACCTAGTATTAAGGTTTTAATTTTAGCAAATCAACATTTGCGTTGGATTTGTATACAATCTCAGTCACTTATTTTTCATTGTGACCCAGGTTAAGTCACTTGAAAAACTCCTTGAGCTTTCATTTCTTCACTTATCAAATGAGGATGTTAACATCTCCCTCACAGAGAATTATTTCCATTGTAAACACCATTTCGGATTTAGCACATTTCCTCGAACATTGGAAGCTCTTCATAAATATCAACTCTTTGAAGTATTATCATCTCTCAAATCCTCCCAATGATCTCCACTGAGGTAGACTTAGCTCCATCTTGCAGGAAAACAAGCAAACAAACAAACAAAACTGAATTTGGCCCATGAATACACAAGCAATGAGGGCTGGGGCTGGGTTTTACAAAGGGTGGGTATCTGGGAGTTGACATATTGTCGGAGTTAAGTGCGCAGCGTAGTGCCTGACAGTATAAACACACAGCAACTTCAACAATAACAATAGCATCATATTTTCATGTCAATGTGTTTTTTCTTCCTCTGACTCCTCCCTTTCGTAATGGTTGTGTCAGACCATATAGAAAGGCAGCCAGCAAGGCTAATAAAGTTATTAAACGGGCTGGAGTGTCTACAGCCAGGGCACATATACCAAGTGGCTGGGATGTGACAATGTTTGACATTTGCATTTCAGTTGTATAGGGGATGTTAAAGCTGAAGGAGCCATGCTAAATAGCAGACCTATGAGGTAGTTCTGTTGCTTTAAGTCTGGCATATGATCCTTTGTCTCATTGGCGAATTTATTTCATTAAGTGGAGAAATATAAGAATGTAGGACTTTTCCTTTGTGCTTGATTTTGCCTCTTGTTCTTTTGTTATTGTTAATCCTCAACAGAGGATATTTTTTCCATTGATTTTTAGAGAGTGGAAGGGAGGAGGAGAGAGAGAGAAACATCGATGTGAGAGACATGGATCCCAACCGGGGCAGGGATCCTGCAACTCAGGTACGTGCCCTTGACTGGGAATGGAACCCAATACCCCTTGGTCCGAGGGCTGAAGCTCTCACCACGGAAGCCACACCAGACAGGGCTTGGCTCTCGTTCTTGACTCTGGCCCCTGCTACGTACCCCACTTCAGTCTTGAAATTATTCCACCCTGATACTTAAGAGCAAGGAAGGGCACATGGAGATTGAAGGCCTGTGTAAGTCACTCCAAGATAAAAGGGTATTTTGGCTACTGCTCCTGTAGTGTCATCCCATAACAGGTGACTGGTTTTGATTTTTCTGTCTTACCCCAGAGCCAGTGTACAGAAGTCAGTCTTTGTCTTCATTTTTATTCATAACATGCTTTGACAAATGTCTCACAACATTACATTCAACCAGGAATTGTTTATTTTACACACACACACACACACACACACACAGCTGGAAACGCCTGAAGCTCATCTACATGATTTATTTTCAAATCTGAAAAAAGCTTAAAACAAATTAGAAACAAAATCATTCTTCATTGCCACTGCCACTGAGAGTGATCAACTTTATTAGGTACATTTTTTTTCTCTTTTTCAAAAACATGTGCATAATGTGATTCAGCAGGTAGTTTAAAGAATCAATATTGTTAAGACATCTCCGAGTACAGTTAATATGTGGTAACTGGTCTCTTAAATCTTGAGCATCCCCTTATGTCAGAAGGCACCTATATTAAGCTCTTTGGCACAAGGCATAAAAGAGAGTTTTGTGACATCGTTGGATATCAGCGTGGACAACAGGCATTATTTTTTCATACTTTCCATTTAAATGGATGGCTAGAAGCGGGTGATTTTTAGTTGTAAAGAGACTGTCTGGTGTCTTTCTGGCTTAGATGTGAACATGACCCCCGACCCTCCCCACGCTTCGGCAAGAATCCTTACTCTTTTATATGTCACCCTCTGGAGTGACATAAGAAGAAAATTCAGAGGAAAGGTCATATTCTGGGCGGACAGCTTGTCTCAGTCTAAAAGGAAACCTCATTTGTTTCTACTTTATGCTGTTTTACTTGAAAAGGGACGTTTAGGTGATATTTGCTGGCTTCTTGTTCTACTTGTGAGAAAAATCACATACCATTGACAAGCGTGTCCGTGGGAGGTCTCAGGGATTTGGAAATAGTTTCCAAGTCTGTTATTTAAAAACATTGCAAGGCACTTCCTTTGTTTTCGATGAAGAGTTATGTATTGATGAAATTATTAAATCAATGCTTCAATTTGATTTTTTAAAGAAAGCTACCACTATTCTACTTTTCCTAATTAAGCCAACTAAAATAATAGGTGGAAGGTGGTTGGTATTTAATATCTATTGTTGAAGCAGATATGCTGAAATGTAAATTTTCATACATCATTACTGATAATGTATATGTATTCAGTTTTTCAGAGGGTAATTGAGAAATATGCATTAAACTTTAAGTGCACACAGCCTTTCTTTGTGTGAGTAAATCTTCAAATACAATTTTACCCTCCAGCATCTTTGCCCATTTCTGACAGTATATGTTCTAACATTCATTGGTTGTAATTGTTATATATTGATAAACATTTCTATTGTGGTCAAGTTTTTCTCCATCTAAAAATATGATACATTATAAAATAGTGTAGCCCGCCCCGTGTAGCTCAGTGGTTGCTTGTCAACCTGTGAACCAGGAGGTCATGGTTGGATTCCCAGTCAGGGTGCACGCTCAGGTTTCGGGCTCAATCCCCAGTAGGGGGCGTGGAGGATGCAGCCAATCAATGATT
Source organism: Myotis lucifugus (assembly GCF_000147115.1). Classification (NCBI taxonomy): domain Eukaryota; kingdom Metazoa; phylum Chordata; class Mammalia; order Chiroptera; family Vespertilionidae; genus Myotis; species Myotis lucifugus. The sequence goes on along the minus strand of NW_005871227.1, from coordinate 2,653,923 downwards.
CTCATCAGTGATGTTTCTATCCCTCTCTCCCTCTCCCTTTCTCTCTGAAATCAATAAAAAAAAACGTACATATATTTTTAAATAACAGTATAATATAGCCTATAATAAATCAAGTACATGTGCTTTGACAAAGATTATTGCATACACATAAAACTCATGAAAAGAAACTCATATAGGCTAATGTCTAAGAGGGCAGTCCATTGAATTAAGCTTTTGGGGTCTAATGTTGGCTCCATTTACTCAGTGTGTGATCATGTACAAGTTACCCCATGTCTTTGAACATCTGATTTCAGCGATGTCAATGTAACCCTCGTAATGGCCACCCTTTGTGGTTTTTATATACATTGAAAGAATTCATTCTGGTGTGCGGAAGGGTAAATGAAAGGAAATTTACTTTTTACTTATACAACCATTGAAATATTAAATTAATTATCACAGAATTGTAAGATGCTATTTACTATCCAAAACAAAACTTGCAAAAGGACTTCTCTGTAGCAGACATCAGTATCTGTCAAGTAAAATGGAATGAATGAATGAATGGATGGATGAATGGATGAACCGCATTTCTACTGGCTTGGAGCATCATATAGCTTCATGTTCCAAGGACTGCATTTGGTGCTGAGGATACTAAGTGTAAAGCTCATACCAGATTTTTTTTCCTTTGAGGTTAAGAACTTGTTACTTCTTTGATGAACATGCTGGTTTCCCCCAACGCATTTAGTGCAGACTCTAAATGCCTTTAGGTAAACAAACGTGAAAAATGTATAAAGGACAGTAGACATTTAATTTTTTTTTAAATGACAAACAATGCCAATAAAAATAATGAGCTGGAAAACTTCTCAACACGCTTTAACTAAAGTACTTTGCCTCATTAGCTCCTTACCAGTTTACACACAGGGAATCTGGTATTAAATCACACAGATATCTGTATCCACCTGCAGAAGGATTAAATCCAGGCCTTCCCTATACTGGTGAGATTGTAGCGTTTCCCAGTGGTTGTTCTTACCCTAGTGGTTTATTCCAGTTAAATAACTCTGAATATTCGTTCTGAAAGAGTTATCGGTGTCCATAAATCCATATGTTATGACACTTTTCCAAAGAAAGTATTACGTCTTTATAGCTCAACATGTCTTATAGGCCAAGATTAAAATCATATTTAGGTAACCAATAATAATATTAATGACAGAAAATGATTCATCCAACATCAACACCAAACTTTACCTGTTACAAATATACATATAAAAAAAACACAGAAAAAACACCTGCTTTTATCCAGTTGGAAGTTTGTAGCAATAATTGAAACCACCCTAATTTAAATTATTTTGAAATGTTTTCATCTGAAGCAATAAGTACCTGAAGATGTTAAAGCAACTACTTTAGGAGCCTCAGGGGAAAAGATTTGCCACTGAGCTACCGGGGAGAAAACCTGCATTGATGAAGACACTCATTTTCTAGGTTCTTCACCTGACATAATTATAAGAAAAATCAACAGAACAGTGGCTTTGCTCTTAGACGTTGAATGGGTAAATGATTATCCAAGTCACTAATTCATTCATGCATTCCTTCACTCATTTGTAATCTGATTATTCATTCAATATTTGTTCAATATTTATATTATGGCTGGAACTGTGCTCACTGCTTCAGAAAGAGCAGGAAATCAGACAGATCCATTAGCACACATACTATCATTAGACTCTGATTTCCCCCAAAAGGACTTCTGGCCTTTGGATTTGTTTAGCTGAGTTTGAATCTGTCAGTCATTGTCTAGACAGGAAACGGTAGCACACTCAAATAATGTAATTTTAGAAAAATGTTTAAACAAGGTATTTGAAGAGGTTACAGGTAGCATTTAGAACAAGAAATCATGGTGCTACAATTCTACAGGGCTAGCGGGAAGATATGACTACCTGTACGCTTGAAGGAGTAAGAATAAGGAGTCATGATGAGAATGCTGAGAGAAGCTGATGACACAGGGTTACCTACATGAGCTATTATGGCCATGAGTAGAAGGAAACAGCCAGATTAAGGAAACACAGAAGAGAAGGCACTTGGGAAATACATTCCTCAACTTGAAACCCACATTACCCCCTGATTTTCTTCCTATTTTTTTTCCCATTGGTCTAACTCAACCATAAGCATGAAATAACCAGGAGATCCCCTACAGAAGGTGAGTCTTTTGGGACATAGAACAAGGTGAAGATGAGAAGAGAGTGGGTCTGAGGGCTAAATGGAGGAGATTCAGCACAATGAGCATGACCCTTAAACATACAGATCTTAATTTCCTCACATATATTCGGACAGATAGCATTTTCCCCCTCCCCTATCATCTCATCCAAACTTCAGGAAAGTGTATAACAAGCCAGTGTAATGAAAATGGGGGGAAAAGTATTGTCATCATCTTTGAATTGCATTATTAGTAAACTTTTTTTTAGCACAGTTGTGGTTGTGACCCCTAACTGGAAAGGTTCATCTTTGTTTTGTTGAAGTTTCCACAAGCACCTATTTAATTCTTTATTAGCACATCTCACCTATTCATGCAGCATGGTGCTTAACTGAACAAAGCCGTAGAGGAAAGAGGAGAGGAAATAATGATATGAAGTGGGATGAGGAACCTGGAGAGACTCATTTCCTTTGATTCAAGAAGATGTGGTTTTGCCCTATCCGGCTTGGCGCAGTGGATAAAGTGTCAGTCTGCGGACTGAAGGGTCCCAGGTTTGATTCCGGCCAAGGGCACATGCCTGGGTTGCAGGCTCGATCCTCAATAAGGGGTGTGTGCAGGAGGCAGCTGATCAGTGATTCTCTATCATTATTAATGTTTCTATCTCTCCCTCTCCCTTCCTCTCAGAAATCAATTAAAAAAATAATTTTGTTAAAACAACCAAGTCAGAAGGTATTTTTTCAAATGTTAAGTAAGCTAAAATATGCACAGCCTTTGTTAGGAACTGGTACCTACCAGCTACGTATGAAATATTAGGTTCTAAGTGGGCGGAAAGGAAAATAAACAGTTTCTTTTCTGTCCTCATCTAAACACATCTGATTGAACTTGGTCCATGTGAAAGCATTTTTAAGCCCTGAAGTCACAAATTAGTAACAGATGTCAAGCTACTCTCTCTCTCTCTCAGATACCCTTGTGAGACCAGAAAGCACGTTCATCTGATTTAAAGGGCAAACATTCTGCTTTAAGGAAAGGGCACTTAAGTGTAGAAACCACATTGACTGGGTCTCTCCTACCCGGGAAGGAGGAGGGCCTGTTGCGCTGGCTGTATAAAACACTTGAATGATGATGAAATTCAATATAGACATCTGAAATGTCATTAAGATATCGACTTTGTGTTGAGACAGATCTGAACTCAAATACCAGCTTCATCAATCATTAGGGTGACAGCGTGGGCAAGTCAATTAACATTTCTGAGTCAGCTGCCCCATCTATTACATAAGTGCTTTTATTCTTACCATCTGGTGGGAACGTGGAGCGGTGTAGAGGTGTTGTGTTTATTTCTGTGCTCAGTGGCTTACATAGGTAATCTTGGGATCGTTAGCATGTCCCTCCTCATGACAGTAGTTAGCCACATGTCGTTTTCTGCAGTGTGCTTCCATGCGAGGACTGCATGAGCTAAGGCACCGGGCTAAAGCTCAAACTGGAAATAAGGTCTGTCTGACCTGACAGACAGCGTTAGTCATGACTTAGCTATTCAGTGACTAGTGTGCTTGAGTCAAGTTCCTGATGAAAACATCGCAAATATTCCCCCCTGGAACTTTCTCTTGACTGCAGTTCTTTTTTTTAAATATATTTTTTATTGATTTCAGAGAGGAAGGAGCAGGGAGAGAGAGATAGAAACATCAGTGATGAGAGAGAATCATTGATCAGCTGCCTCCTGCAAGCCCCCCACTGGGGATCGAGCCCACAACCCAGGCATGTGCCCTTGACCGGTATCGAACCTGGGACCTTTCAGTTCGAAGGCCGACGCTCTACCCACTGAGCCAAACAGGCTAGGGCTTGACTGCAGTTTTCATAACTGATATTCACGGCCGTCCGAGCTGACTTTGGGACACGGACTATGTCAGAACCCACTCAAACAGTCTTCCCAATGGCTATCCATTCAGGCTGATTACCCAACATCAAAGCGTGCAGGTCGGTATGAAGGGCCAGGTGCAGCCCGTTCTGCACGGGTACATTATGAAGAGAACCTGTAGCAGGGTTTGCATGGGAAAGCCTCAGCTGTTGTTTTGAAGAGAAAGAAAACAACTTTCCGTTTTATTGAGATATAATTGGCATATAACAAGTAAGATGTGTAGTGATGCACTGATACACACATCTTGTGAAATGACCACCTCAGGGGGTAGTTAACACCTTCCACTCACTAACATAATTACAATTTCTTTTTTTTAAATATGTTTTTGTTGATTTCAGAGAGGGATAGAGAGATAGACACATTAATGAGAGAAACACCGTTGATCGGCTGCCTCCTGCACGGCCCCCACAGGGGATGGAGCCTGCAACCTGGGAATGTGCCCTGACCGGGAATCGAGCAGGCAGCCTCTTGGTCCCTGGGTGGATGCTTAACCGCTGAGCTACACAGGCCAGGCTACGATTTCTTTTTTATGGAGAGAACATTTAAGATCTACTCTCTTAGCAACTTTTTAGTGTATGACACAGTGTTGTTAACCATAATCACATTACATCCCAGAACTTACCCATCTTGGAACTGGAAGTTTGTATCCTTGACGGATATCTCTTCATCCCTGCCTCCCTCCCCCCCCTCCCCCCCCTGCCCAAATAAGTACTGGCAGCCACCATTCTACTTTTAGTTTCTATGAGTTTGGGTTTTGTAGATTTGACATATAAAGATATCATACAGTATTAGTCTTATTCTGACCTGTTTCACTTAGGATAATGTCCTCAAGTTCTGTCTGTGTTGTTGCAGATGACAGAATTTTCTTCTTTCTTAAGGCTGAATAATATTATGAGTAGGGAAATATAGAAATATATATTTTTTCCAGTTATTTTGTCATTAGTATGTAGAAGGCAATACACTAGGGCCGGTGGTCGGCAAACCGCGGCTCGAGCCACAGTTTACCCACCACGGCACTAAGCCAATGGTTCTCAACCTTGGGTGCACATTAGAATCACCTGAGAATCTTTTTAAAATCCTGATTTCTGGGCCTCCTCCTCCGGAAATTCTGTTTCTTTTTTACTAATGTTGTGGCCCCACCCCATAACAAAGAAACAGAATTTCCGGAGGAGGAGGCCCAGAAATCAGGATTTTAAAAAGACTCCCAGGTGATTCTAATGTACAGCCAAGGTTGAGAACCACTGCTCTAGGCTGAGTGCTGCTAGCGTCCTTTTCGCTTTCCAAGTGTGAAGCTAATCATTGGGTCTGAGCTCTGCGCCCGGACCACAGACGAGGGCCAGCTTTCCGCATGCTCACTGACCCCTCCCCAAACCTCGTGCTCGCTGACGTCAGGAGCACATAAGGAGCCCGCCCAGTTAGAGGGATCAGTAGGCGAGATGTCCGGTGTAGTGGGTTCCATGCGCCTGTAATGCCCTCTCAGGGCCCTGCTGGCCCCCTTCCCAGCCTCGTCCTGCCCCCAATCAACGCCCCTCGGGCCTCGGTACTCGGGTGGGGCAAGAGGGAAATGAGCCTCTTGGGCGGCATCCCACGCAGCCTGGGCTGCCAGGTGCACACTTCTAAGGCTCTCACTTCCCCTGGAGCAGACACCCCGGGCCCAGAAGTTCCCTCTGAGCAGCAGCGTGATGCAGGTAAGCCACACGGCTCCTCTTCCCTTCTCCACGGGGTCCAGCTTGTATTTTGTTTGAACAGGGTGCTGACATGTCTCCACTGGGCGCCTGGACGTCAACACAGGCGCCATCCTCTGTGGGTAATTGTCTAAGATGGTCTCAGGGGGGACTGGACCCCCACACAGGCGCTGTCCTCTGTGGGTAATTGTCTAAGATGGTCTCTGGGGTGCCTGGTCGCCCACACGGGCGCTGTCCTCTGTGGGTAATTGTCTAAGATGCTCTCGAGGGTGCCTGATCGCCCACACAGGCGCTGTCCTCTGTGGGTAATTGTCTAAGATGGTCTCTAGGGGCCTGGTCGCCCACACAGGCGCCGTCCTCTGTGGGTAATTGTCTAAGATGCTCTTGGCGGTGCCTGGTTGCCCACACAGGCGCTGTCCTCTGTGGGTAATTGTCTAAGATGGTCTCAGGGGCACCTGGACGCCCACACAGGCACTGTCCTCTGTGGGTAATTGTCTAAGATCCTCTCGGGGGTGCCTGGTTGCCCACACAGGCACTGTCCTCTGTGGGTAATTGTCTAAGATGGTCTCTAGGGGCCTGGTCGCCCAAACAGGCGCTGTCCTCTGTGGTTAATTGTCTAAGCCAGTGGTCGGCAAACCGGGGCTCTGGAGCCACATGTGGCTCTTTGGCCCCTTGAGTGTGGCTCTTCCACAAAATACCAGGTGCGGGCGCACACGTACAGTGCGAAGTTGACTTAAAACTTTAAGTAAAGTTTATTAAGTTAATTTTAGGGAACGTTGTGGAGTGAAAGATGATGTAGTGTTGAGGATTGAGAAAGGTATGTTGAGATGGTTTGGACATATAGAGAGGATGAACGAAAGGAGATAGACGAAACAAGTATACAAGACGAGTGTGGATGGGAGAGTTGGAAGGGGTCGACCTCAATCAGATTGAGGACGTTTTTAGCAAAGGCCAGCTTAGGAGTACCCTAATTAAGTTAATAACAATGTACCTACCTATAGTTTAAGTTTAAAAAATTTGGCTCTCAAAAGAAATTTCAATCGTTGTACTGTTGATATTTGGCTCTGTTGACTAATGAGTTTGCCTACCACTGCTCTACTGGGGTGGTGATTTGCATAATTTTTTACAGACTGCCAATCACAGCGCCACCTGTGGTTACAAGTGTAAATGAGTGACTTGGAGGAGATGGTAACTTCTGTGTCCACAAATATTGGTCTGGTGTGGTAAACAAGACTAGAGCAGTACTCTAGTCTTCAAAATATACATTCTGCTAAATCTAGAAGGCAAGTTCCAAGAACCACTGAAACTCAGTGCCGTTTTTGCTCATCTTCCAAACTACATGAGTAAGGTCTGTTCACGAATGAATTCCACACAGAAGAAAGACGCCCCGAGAAATATAGAAGGGGGTGTGGAACCCTGAAAACTTTATTAGAGCACTTGGATCCAACTGAGCTGGTAGCAAACTATCCCTTAACTATTGAGTTATATAAGCCAATATGTCTCCCACCCCCTCTTTAGTTCTATTTTATTCTAAACACCTTTCTAAATTTAGTAGACTCTTTAATTCATTAGAGAAAGACATCTTATTTAAACTGTCTTAAGCAAAATGAGTAAAAATCGAGGCTTTCCTTTGCTAGTTATAAACTTTTTCTAGCACTCTGACCTACTCTCTTAGGTTTTCTATTAAGACTTTTTGTGAAAGAATAGATGTATAGAAGCAAGGTTAAAGTAAAATGGATATAATGTTAGAGAGTATTTGGGACAAAGTAATCATGAGAAAAACTGTCCGGCGGGCAGAAGACATGGGTTTTAATTCTGTCTCTGCTTTAATTTGTCTTGTGGTATTTAGTGAAAATAAGATTTATTTACTCAAATAAGTAGAGGGTCAGCCAGCCATTGGTTCCAAATTAATTTCCAAAATTCCTTTAGAAACAAACAAACAAAAACATTATCTATAAAGATAATAACAAAGTTTTTACCCTATTTTGAAAAATGGATTTTTAGGCCTGGCTGGTGTGGTTCAGTGGTTGAGCATTGACCCATGTACCAGGAGCTCAGGGTTCGATTCCTGCCAGGGCACATGCTGGGGTTGCAGGCTCCATCCCCAGTGGGGATTGTGCAGGAGGCAGCCGATCAATGATTCTCTCTGATCATTGATGTTTCTATCTCTCCCTCTCCCTTCCTCTCTGAAATCAATAAAAAAAACTATTTTAAAAAAATTGATTTTCAGAATGGTAGATGGAATTGGGAAAATTCCTTCCCAAGCCAAAGCCTCCTCATATTTTTGTTAATATGTGTGCTCTTCCTTGAACTAAGTCTGATAACTTTGGCTATCTCATGTCAACCAAAAGGTTATTATTTATGGGTTGTGTAGGCTTTTGATTAATAATACATTGGTAGTCAATTATTATTTAATAAACTCTGTGGGTTTGGAAGAGCACAGCCAGATGGTCCTGTGGTTCCTGACCTTTCTTTCCCCAACAAGGACCCTTTTATTATTTTCTTCTCTCTTCTGGAATAGTTCAAAATCACCTCAGGAAAAGTGTGTGCTATGGTGACCTAGAGATTGGAGTTTTTGCTTCTCTCTTTAAAAATAACCAGTTGAGTGTTCCTTTGAAACTTAGTTTTCTCACCTTTAAAATGGGGTTGTTGGTAACTACAGCACAGAATTGCTCTAAAGTACAAAGGAGATTTCTGTTCGGTCCCTGGTTGGTGTTTAATAAATCTTAGCTTTTGGTCCAGCCCTAAGATTTTTTGATATTTCATTTCTACTTTCACTGTAGTACATTGCGTATCATGCGAGACCATAGGCATCCACAGGATTTAAAAAAAAAAGAGTGCTGATTTATTGAAAACGGGTTAATCAAAACTTAGGCAGATTTAGTGAAGAACCACTAATGAAATTTGAAATGCATCATAGACATGCTGGAAGACTAAGACACATCATTCACAGAACAAGTGCACCGGAAGAGAATGTCATGGATTAAGTAGTACAGAAATACCCAGCTGTCACAAAATGTCTAGGAGGAGAACATTAATTAAATGCCCTTTAATGAAGTGTTCACATGTGAAATTCAAGAAAGCAAAGAGGATCGGATCTAGTAAAAACCTTCAGCCTGTAGAGCAAATCTGATGAGGAAATCGCAACAAGTGACAGGGAGCTATGGCCGTGAGTCTCCTCCTTCCCGTGAGGCCACCTGTATCAAACTAAGACTTTCCCAGGGAGGGACAAGGAGAAATGGGGTTTTCTGAAAGGGAGATCTGATGGATACTTCTTCTAAGATCTTAACAGGATGAAAAACATATTATCGCCACCCTACACCGATGGCTTTCCTTGAAACATGTCAGTCTTTGTGTGTTTCACAAATCATTCATAAAACATAAAAGCTTTTGCAGCAAAATTTGGAAATGACTATAAAGTCCCAAAAAGTAAACATTGGGCACTTTGTCTATACTGGTGGTTTTCAACCAGGGATGAAGTTGATGTTGCGTTCCAGATGGACATCTGTCATTGACATTGTTGTTTGTTACAATTAGGAGGAGAATGCTACTAATACCCGGTGGGTTCAGGACAGGGAAGCTGCTGAACAAATTAAGATGCATGGGATAGCCCTCGCTGGTTTGGCTCAGTGGATAGAGCATCAGCCTGCGGACTGAAGGGTCCCAGGTTCGATTCCAGTCAAGGGCACATACCTCGGTTGCAGGTTCTTCCCCAGCCCTGGTCGGGGTGCTTGTGGGAGGCAACCAATAGATGTGTTTCTCTCACATTGATATTTCTCTCTTTCTCTCTCTTCCACTCTCTCTAAAAATCAATGGGAAAATATCCTGGGATGAGGATTAAGAAAAAAAAAGATGCACAGGATAGCCTCTGACAACAAATACTTTTCTAGCTCCAAATGTTAAGAATGGCCATTTTGCAAAACACTATTCAATGTTCATTATTTTCTGTAGATTGAGGGTGTCAGTATCTCCATATGTCTGGAATGGCCATATTAATTAAATCACTTAGATTAAAATAAAAAAAGATAGGCTAAGATTCTCTACAAGGTCATTCTCTGTACAGAGCTTCTCATTTTTAGCTTTTTCTGTGTCTCATCTTAAATGTGATTTTATGAGTACAACTTTCATAGTTCTGGGAGTTATCTCTTTGTTCTGCCTTCGTAACACCAATCTCTCATCATCAAATTCTGAAACCTTCCCAACTCGGCCTACCTTTGTACATACATTTTGTTTTACGTGCGGACTGAGGATTTAGTTTCTGTTGTAGAATGGGGCCTGGCAGTCTCTCTTTGAATCCAGTGCTGAAGAAACCTCAGCTTTAATTAAAATGATAGTATCACCATTTTAAAGGCTAAAATACCTACAAGAACACAAGTAATAACCGCCCAGTTTTATGTGGCTTAGCGGGCTGTTTTATTGCAAGAATGCTTCTCATGCACTTGGTTCGCTTGGAGAAAGAGGAACGCAGATTTTCTAAAGATATGGATTCTGGATCTGACTGCTTCTGTGAAGAACAGTTTAAGAAGGTTAGGCACCTCTGGCTGAAAAAAAGAAATCATTTTGTGTTAAAAGTTTCACAGTGTGACTGCAATGAAAGTCCCATTGAGTTTTCCTGAGCAAACGTCCACCGCTTGCATCCTGTTGAGGAATGCAGATACCTTAGAGCTGCCACAGGAACAGGGTAGGTAGGGTTTGCTGTGTATCCCAGGAAGTGTGGCCTGAGAGAGCTTGGACAAAGAAAGAGGGTTGGAAGCAAAAATCTAGGTGACCTCCCTAATCCTCATTCTCTGCTAATAATCTTGCCTCCTCAGTCAACAAGAATGTGTATTTGTCTCTGTGTATAGAGTCTGCATTCTCTCCTGCTAATTCGATCAATGAACTTGCTTCACATAAGTCAATCCTCCCATCAATGTGTTAGATTCTCACCCTTCCCTTCCCTAGTTTTCATCATTGTAAGTAATTCCCCTGTTTCTTGGCTGCATCCTAAAACCCAGCACCCCTCTCTGCTCTAGTGGATTTTCTCCAAGCTCACATAAAAATGATTTTAATTTGCCCACAATAAAAAAAAACTTTTATTGCGCCCCCTCCCCATCATATCTCCCACTTCATTTCTTTGTGGCCTATTGGTCAAAATCTTAGAATAAATGAGCCTGTTAAAAATGTAAATGAAATCATGTAACTCCATTGTCCAATTGATTCTCCGATGTCTTTTTTCATTTCAGAGTAAAAGCAATGTATTGGAAATGATCAAATGCCCCCACACCCTTGGCTTTCAGCTGCTTTCTGACCTTAATCTCCCACGCTTTCTCCTGGTTCCTTACTCACTTCTACTCATTGACACTTTTTTTCCCCATTTGCCAGAAATGTTCAAGCTTTTTCCCACCTCGGGGTCTCTCTATTTGCTCTTTCCTCTGCTTGAGACCTTCTTTCTTCACAGGGTGAGAATGATGACTCCCTCCCATCTTCAGTTCACTGTTAAAGTGCCCCCCCACCCCCTTGGTGAAGTCTTCCTTGATGGCTGAGGGCCCCTAGTCCCGCAGCATTCTTACAAGTATGTCATTGTTCTTGTTCTCCATTGTGTGCATTTGAAAGAGCTCCAGGGACCGCGCAGAAATTCCTGGAACATGGACACTGCCCTCCTGGCCCAGCATGAAAAGATGGGGACAGTCCTCGTCCAAACAAAATTTACAAAGGCTGCCAGACACCCCCTCAAAGGAGGTCTCGCCTCACCCTCAGTAATACCATCATCAACTAGACGCCAATGCAGAAACTTGGACTTTACATTGTCCATGACCCTGTGCAGAGAAACCTCCATCATGCTATTTCTATTGATTTCTACTGATGCGTGTATCTTTTTAAAAATGTATTCATGTTACACTTCCCGCAATAAATAATGAAAGTGATGGAATAGATAAATTCATCATCAAAATTCTGCTTGAGGAAGGGATTATGAGAAAAAAAGGGACTGGGAGGGTCCTATGGGGGCCTGTGCCTTAGCAACAGGGAAACCTCAGGGACTGTGACGGGGAGGAGACGCGTTCACCCCTGCGCTGGTGAGTGGCAGGGATATTCCTGGCATTTGTCTCAGTAGACAGTGATTTTCTGTAAAAGGAAGCTCCCTTCTCTCTCCTGGCTCCCCGATGAGGGGCGACTTTGTTCCCTGTCTCCAAGTCACAGTTTCTGAAAATCTCTATTGAACGTGACATTTCTCCTCCCGATACTTCTGGGAATGCCTGCTATCTATAGACCTGCTTATGCATCTACACTTTTGATGCGGGTCTCTTTCTTCACAAAAAATGCAGGAGGAGGAAGCATGGAGGCAAAAGGCCTGCATAAACTCTATTCTCCCTCTATTCTCCCTGAAAGTGGGGATGCACGCCAAAGAGGTGTGTGTGTGTGTGTGTGTGTGTGTGTGTGTGTTTAAATGGAAAACTAGAACTAAAAGTTTGTTCTGTTTGCGTTTCCTTTTCTGACACCAGAAGCCTCGGTTTCCCTTTCTACTGGGCCGCCACCTGTCCCCAGCAGACGCCTTCTGTATTAGTCCTTCCTCAGTGACAGCTGCCAGTTCATTTCCTGAATGCTCGGGGTTCTGAGCAGGAAAACTTCCCACCCTCCCTCCCTCCTTCCTTTTTCTGCCATTTTAGCTCCTTTGATGTACCCATCTTCCCTTCCACAGGCTACATTATTTACTTTTTGATTTTATTTATTAAAGTGGTTGGGGTGACATTGGTCACGTGAACATAGAGGCTTCAGATGTGGGTTTCTATGTTATAAGATCTGTCTATTGCACCGTGTGCCCACCACCCAGAGTCCCATCTTCTCCTGTCACCTTATATCAGGACCCCTTCTCTCTCCACCATCTTCCTTCTGGCCACCACCACACTGTGGTTTGTGTTCATAAGTTTCAGTGTTATGTCCCACATATGAGTGAAATCATATGATTTTTTTTAGCTTTTTTTCACAAACTACATGAGTGGAAGAGAATAGGATTTCAAACTCTCAGGTAATCTGTACAGTTGGTTTACGTGCTCACAGGAAACACTGCCTCCTCTGTGATTGGTTTTCTGACCTGGAGAAAAATTGTTTGACAAAAGAAATGAGTTCAATTTTCCCTTTCATTCTGGGGGAAAACAAGTAAGAAAACGAAACTTGTTTATGTCATCTGATATTAAAACTAGAGGCCCAGTGCATGGATTCATGCACTGGTTGGGTCCCTCGGCCTGGCCTGCAGGGATTGGGCCGAAACCAGCTCTCCAACATCTTCTGAGGGGTCCCGGATTGTGAGGCCCTCCTGCAGGCCCAGCCCTCAGGACCTGGATGCCCACTGGCTCCCTCCTCTCTGGGTCCAGGATGTTGGTCCAGATTCAGGACCAACAATGTCCCAACAGAAACCTAACCCACTGCCAATTCCACGAGGAATCAGGCTCCCTCCTCTATTGGTCAGAGCGTCTGCCCCCTGGTGGTTATTGTACGTCAAAGCTACCAGGCGAATGATGAAAGGGTCACTTAGGATTTTATATATATAGATACAATACCTTTGCCTTTGTCATTACTTCTTCCAAGTGACATTGATTCCATAAAATAATCTCTCCTCCTTTTTGTCTGTCTTGGAAAGCATATGGTGTGATCATAAGAGCAAGTGAGTCTGTGTCCAGCTTTTATGAGAAAACTTTCCCTGTGTCCTCATGTCTCTATGAAGGAACAGTCACCCATAGATCTGCAATTTTCAACCTTTTCATCTCATGGCAGACATAAACTAATTGCTAAATTTTGGTGGCACCCCCAAAAATATATTTTTTGCCAATCTGACAAAAATAATAGGTATACTTTTGATTCATTCACACTGGATGGCTATTGTTATGTTGGCTGTTGTCATTTTTTTCTTTGACAATCTAAGGGAAAAGAGGTCAATGCCCCTGACTAAGTCAGGTATTGCATGCTTTAGACATTCTTTGGCACACGGATTGAAATTCCCTGCCCTAGATGGAAAGCTCTGGGAACCTGTGTCTATTTCTGAATTTGAAAATACAAGAGATATCTCATTACAACTCTTTAACCCCAGTTGAGCTTCATTAACATGTGACCTTGAGCTAATGCCTTAACTTCTCTGAATCTTACATTTCTAATCTAGAAAATGGGAATTAGTAATAATGCACCTCACAGGATTGTCTGAGATTTAGAAAGGTACATTAGGTCAAAGGCATCTCATGCACTACTTTACATATAATATGTCCTCAGTGAGCTTTAGATCCTATTATCCCATATTTTAACAGTCTTTTGGTGCCTTTCTCTAAAGGTGGCTCTTGATTCAAATGAACCCTTTGGCCTTATTTCATTATGTCCTGGTTTGTTTTGAGAATTTACCAAAGTAATGAAATTCCTGACATAGACTAGGTTCTCAATAAGAGGTGGTTATTACATGTCATTCTCTTATTATATTTCATCATGTAGCCACACTGGTCACTCTTCTCTCCTTGATAAGCCCGTTTGAAGGGCAAAGTTTCCTTTTGGATTAGTTGAGCCTTCCGGGAATGGAACTCCCAGTGTCACAATAGGAAGTTTTGGCTTACATACGCCAGAAAAGAGGACATAGTTCATTGGCAGGAAGACCAGAAAGGTCAATTACGGAAATCAAAATTTGCCCCAATTTTCCTATCACAACCTCTACAGCTCATTGGGAACATTTTCAAAAGCCTGGTGTGAAATGCACAGATGTCCTGCCTTTTCATTTAATTCCTGCTTAATTTTAGGCAGGGACTAACCATTTTTCTTAAGTCATTTTTATTACAGTTTATTCAAGGAAGAGCTCTTTCAAGTAATTACTTCATAAAACTTGAGGGAATAAATCACAGAACTTCGGGGTTAATGAAAAGTAACGGTGTGAATTTTCCTTACATGAAATTGGCATGCTAAACAAGGGACCCAAGTACAGTGAAATAATATCTTTTTTCCCCGAATGCTGTGTTTTGTCTCCTGGAAAAACTGAGCCCCAAATAAATGAAGTAAGCTACCAAGCCCACAGCTGATATACTGTACGTTATAAACATGTGTCATTCTTAGGACCAACTCTTCACAAAACCTCAAGATGAATATCATTAAACTGTGGGAATGGAAGTTCTGTAACTTGCCAGTGGAGATCAGTGGTCATTTGCTGACACAGAAGTAAAGATATAAACCTCAAGAGGAATAATGACGGTGATAAGGACTAAATGATAATATTGATATATACCCCGTTCTTAGTTTGTGCCCAACATTGTAGTCTGTATGTTGAAAGCATTTTTATTTTTTTTAACCACTGAAGGACCATTTCTACTGCCTTCCTCCCAGAAGCATCAAAATATTCAAGAATTAGAATAGAAAGGCAGGGAGGGTCATCGTCATTAGATCCAAGCTCAGATACTTGGATTGACCCCTTGGGGAACCCAGGAAGAAGCAGGCAGTTGTTAGCTTATCCTGTCTGTTAAAACATGTTTTCTCCCGTTCAACATTTAGGATTTAGCTCTGTCTCCCGAGAGACTACTCTTTCCCTTCTAAGATAATTTCCCTCAGGCATACGTAGGGGAAAAGGAGTTTTTGAAAAGGCGTATCAGCTCAGTTAAACCTACTAGAGTATAAGTATTTGTCAAAAATAACTGAACTGTCAATACAGTCTACAAGAGGGCTTTTAGGAAATAGAATACAGAGTTAACATAGGTTGTCGAAAGCACAGTCAAGTTGCACAATAAATCTGATCGAACTAACTTAGACCTTCCCACTTTGAGGACTTGGCTTCTCTAGGTTAGAAAGGCAAAAGAACAAACTATTTAGCCCAGTGATCCCCAAAGTGGGCGCTACCGCCCCCCTGGTGGGCGCTGCAGCGATCCAGGGGGGCAGTGATGGCCACAGGTGCATTTGTTTTAACTTTTTTTGTATTACCTTTCTATTCTGAGTTCAATAAATAGTTTCATAATTTCAAACTTCAATGTTTCTAATTTACACCTTTCTTTACTATATTTTATGAAAAAGGTAGAAACATTAATACATATATCTTTCTGTTTAATTGCTATTAAAATTTTAAAAAAATTAATTTCCAGGGGGCGCTGAGTAATATTTTTTCTGGAAAGGGGGCGGTAGGCCAAATAAGTTTGGGAACCACTGATTTAGCCTAATAAGCCCTTCAAGTTGACCCAGTGCAGTTCCTCAGGGTTGGGCAAAAGTAGGTTGACAGTTGTAGTCTGTGGAAGTTTATTCTTGTATTATTTATTAATTATTTTCCAAAGCTACTTTTGCCCCACCCTGTGTATTTACAAAGACCTGGAGAAGTGATTCTTAGAGGTCTTATGGACTGGCTCAGGAAGGATTAGAACACATATTTTATCATCCTAAGTCCAGTGGTACTTTCACCGAGCCATACTGTCTCACAAGCCGCATGCATTTTTAAAAAAATGAAACATTAAAGAATGCCAATATTTAAGGATGTAGTATCAGGGTAGAAGCAAGAAAAAGATTAAGAAGAAGCAATTTCAGTTGTATATGGAAACTTAGGAAGAAAATATGAAGTCAAGAGATCTAAGGATAGTCAACTTTAGAAGATGGACTAATAAATAATACTGAATTTTAATAATTTTATTAAACTTATGGGGTGGCATTGGTTAATAAAATTATATAGGTTTCAGGTGTACAATTAAATAATGCATGGATGGACCTGGAGAACATTATGTTAAGTGACATAAGCTACTCAGAGAAAGACAAGTCCCATATGATTTCATTTATATATGGAATCTAATGAGCAAAATACACAAACAAACAAAATAGAAGCAGATTCATAGATACAGAGAATAGACTGGCAGCTGTCAGAGGAGTGGAGATTTGGGGGCTGGGTGAAAAAGGTGAAGGATTAAGAAAAGACAAAAAAACCTCATAGGCACAGACAACAGTATGATGAACAATAATGAATTTAATCACGAAGGAAATCTATATAAGAGGCTATTATGCTAAGTGTCTGACCGTCCGACCAGTCACTATGACACACACTTACCACCAGGGGGCAGATGTTCAATGCAGGAGCTTCCGTGATGCGCACTGGCCATTTACAGAGAAACAGCCCTGCAAACCTGGTGCCAACAAAGCAACACTTGGCTTCCCCCAAGTGGGACACAGGCCCCGCCACCACCCCAGAGTGACAGCCCACCAAATTGTAGCCGATGCTGCCGAGACTCTATGGCACAAAAAGCAGCCCACAGCCCAGCCTGGAAAGGGTTGCTGTGGGTGCCAAGTAATGACGTCATGTAGCAACGCCCGGCTTCCTCTCCCTAGTGACTAGCCTCCTTGGAGTTTCTTCAGCCCAGAAACACAACTTGCCTTATAGCCAGGTGCAAACATTTTACAGTTTTACAGTTTGTGAAGCATTTTCCTGTGCCTCATCTCATTTGATCCTCACAGAAGTCCTGGAGTAGGTAGATAGGAGACTCGGTGGAATCCTATTTTCTTTTCATTAGCCGGAAAATGGAGATTTAGAAAGCTTAGAAACTTGACCTGATTGAAAAGAAGAAATGGTGGACCTTGAAAATGACTTCAGGTTTTCTCAGTGCACAGAATATAGTCAAACACTGCTGCAGTTAAATATTTTACCCTTTGTCCTCCCTGCATGATCTATAATAATAATCTGCTTTGTGTTGATATTTACTAGTACTGCTGTGTTGCTGACAATTACCTGAAAGAGCAGTTGGGGTGTTTCACTAGGCTGGAAAAAGTTTAGCTAAATCAGAAAGCAGGTCTAATTAAGCAAGTTTATTCTATACATATAAAAGGCTAAGTTGACTCACACATGGCAATGCATATAAAGCTCTCGCTGGCGCCAATTGCATGTTTGTGTTTTGAACTGTCATTGTCAATTGTGAATTTGGTTGACACTTCTATTATAGAGAAAGTGCAAATAGCGATATTAAAATATTTCTTCTAATTAGTTTCATTGTGCACGAATTCGTGCACCGGGCCACTAGTGATAACACAATAGACTGCAGAGGATATATTGAATAGAAATTTGTCTTGTTTTCTACTCATCATCAGCCTATTAAAAGATTGGAGAAGTGCCCAGCTGGTGTGGCTCAGTAGTTGAGCATCAACCTATGAACCAGGAGGTCATGATTTGACTCCAGGTCAGAGCACATGCCTGGGTTGCAGGTTTGATCCCCAATGTGGGGCATGCAGGAGGGAGCTGATCAGTGATTCTCTCCCATCATTGATATTTCTGTCCCTCTTGCCCTCTCCCTTCCTCTCTGAAATAAATAAAAAGATTATATATATATATATTTTTAAAGTTTGGAGAAGGTGGTAAGGAACAGGAAGGAAACCTACCTGGGTAGGGGAGGGGGTATGTATAATTATTTTAGGAGATCCCTGGCCTAAAGGTAGAAGGCAGTCACTTAGGCACGGCCACTTGGGTACAGAGATGCTGGCCTAGTTGCCAAGTTGTGAGAGACAAAGTATGGATTGTTTTGGGACATATTTTGTTTTCTCTAGAAGCATATATGGATTTAAAACACACACACACACACACACACACACATTTCTTTGTGGATTCAGCTTGCAAGTGACTAGTTCAAGCACTTTGTGCCTGATGTCAGCAGGCGGCAGTTTACAATGAAATCTCCAAATAGTCCGTAGACCAGATGATCTCTCCCCCATGTCTTTTCAGAAAGGACTTCCAGAGAAGGACAGAGTAGTCAAGGATGGAAACTTGGCCAACACTAACAGCAGGTTAAAGAGAGAAGTCTAAGAGAAAACAAAGCAAGTGGTGAGAGAGAGAGAAAAAAAAGACTCATGCAGAGTAGAGTGCAGACTAGGACACTTAAAGAAAAGGGTACAGCCAACTGCATTCAATTCATCCAGCTATTCACAAAAGCAGGCATTGGAAATAACTATCGGGCTTGTCAATCTTTAGGATATTTATTGATAGGCACTATGCTGGTAGTTTGGCATTAACAAAATGAGAAGACTTGACTCATGAATATTGTCAAGGAGAAAGACCCTGGCCTTTTAATACATTATTTTGGTCAGAGCAAAGATCACATCAAAGAGACTAGGAGGAGACAAGGGAGGGAAAGCAACTGACATTAGCCAGCAGAGGAATTTAAATACTGGGCTCCAAACTCCAAACTTATCATGTTAACAAGTTTTCACAGAGCAGCCTTCATGTATTATTCATTCTGTGAACACTTGACACAAATCACTTCTAATTCTCACAGTGATAAAGAGCTTCTTATTTCCTTTACAATGGGTATAATATGAAGATCCACTGTAGCAGCCACATTTGATCATCTGTGTCACATCTCTCAGGCCAATCTCTGAATTCAAGTTACAACCATGGCAGACAGTCCCAATGACTACAAGCAAGCTGTATCAAAAACTTCTGTCATCTCCCTCTGGTGTTCTGCTTTGGGAATGTTGGCCTATAATTTCTGGGAGCTTGCTCAGCTGATGTATCGGACAGACTGAACCTATAAGGGAACTGGCATGCTGAGTGGCCAGCCTCTACCACTGGAGAATAGGAATCGTGATGAAACAAATCTAGTATCGCATCCTTCAGAATGACCTATTCCTCGTGGTACCTCAGAGGCAGCCAGTAGGATTGAGCCCCCGTTGTCGACAATGGGTCCTAAGTCCTGGTTTCAGACTCTACGTTCAGAAAGAGTTCTAAGATACCCAAGGCGTCTGAGATCATTTCCTTTTCTCTTAGGTTCATTAGATAAAATTACACCCAACCTTCAGGACTTACTCAAATGTCTGTCTTCTGTGCACCACGCCATCATCTCTTCACCCAAAGGCAACGGAAGATTTTTAGGAAAGACAAGCTGAGGCTTTCTGGATTTTCATAGAAGGTATCACTGGCAGAGCTGGGCAGAATAGCCTGGAAACAGGGGTCCCCTAGAAGCAGGGATGTCGTTACAAGACAGTTGTGTTCTGGGAGTGTATTGCTTCCCACCACACCTGAGAAATCTGTAGACCTCACACGGAGGAAGGGGCTCTCCAACCTTGTCCTTTCAAAATTTCCTTCCCTCCTTACAGGAAAAGCAGACTCCAAGGTCTTTCAGTTCCTGTGTTTTCCCAAGGTAGCCATTGTTCCCTTTGCGATTTCAGCAGGATTTTTGATGGCTTTGACAGTTGAACTTGCCTGGCATTTCTAAAGCAGTGTGCAATGAGGAAATAGCTGAGTGTTGGATTTTATAAGTGTTTTCAAAGCAAAGAAAGGCATTCTCTTCCAGCTTTGTCATTCCTTATCTTAATGAGCCTTAAATTGATAGATTAACCAAGCCAAACTTGAGAGATTTTGCTGTTAAACTCAATAAAGGTTTTACAAATGGATTTGACATAGCATTGGAATGCCCATTTAAAACACGGAATCATTTGAGATCAGGGAAGAGGTTTATTAAAAGAAACACGGGGGCACTGCAGGGCAAAACACCTTTGGTAAATGATTTGAAAACAAAAACATTTAAATAATGAGTCGCACAAAAGTGTACCTGCTGGAAACATGACCCACATACAAAGTGAAGAAGAGATCTGGGCAAAGATGAACTGTTATGACAAAAAAGCTAAGTAAAACATTGGAGATGATAGAGAAGTTAAACGTAGTCAAGTCTGTGACTATGGTCAGTATCACAGACCCTATTTTCATTCTGTATCTTCCTTGTCTGTCCTTTTCCTAGGAATGGGATGCTTTGGCCAGGGAGAAATTCCAGACCAACAATAGGTTTAACCAGTCCACGTTCATGGTTTTCTAGAAGTTACCATAAAACAATGCAAACAAGGAATACACTTATTTGATTTTACAATTTAAAGAGAGAAAGAGAGGTGGGGAAGGGAGGGGAGGAGAGTGATGGATACAGGAAAGAACATTGCCCTGCTCGTCTTCTCATGCTCCTCTGTGTGTTTTTAACTATATGGTAGACTGAAAGAAGACAGAAAGAAGACCTAACTAATTTATTAATACTACTGGTTGTACTGAGATCTACCAACACTTGTAAAGTCATTAATAATTTGAATTTAACATTACGTTTAAAAGCATGCATGGGCTGGAAGGTGAAAGAAATAAACTAGACACACATGAGAGGCCAAAAAGGTAAAGGCATCTATCAGGCTCTGGGCCTTTTTGAAAGGAAAGAATGTTTTATGACCCTCATTTGTTGGATGAAATCACTGAGGCTTAGGTTTGTTAAGAAAGGCTTCTGTGGAAAAGCTCAAGTAGCATTTGTGGCGTTTACATGGGTGCATAGAAGTCTCCATTGCCTTGGCTGAAAACCAACTGCTGCATAAGGCATTATGAAAATTGAGAGGAGAGTGACATGGCCATGAGTTATTTTTATAGACGTTATGAGATGGGTTATAGTGTAATATCACTGACTTGTCCGTGGCTGGTTTTTTAATTCCTCTCGTAATGCCACAGGGAATTCTAGAACAATATTGGGAAGTGAGCTACCAACACAGAAGTTCAAATCTAAATTACTGAAGAAAATTAATAATACTCAGATTCTCTGTACGTTCTCAAAATTGCATCCGTATCAATCTCTCTTGGCTTTGTCCTTATTCAACTAGAGTGACGCCATGATTATCTGAGAAGGTATCCATCATTCCTGTCTCCAGGTGATGGTGGCGTGGAATCCCAGTGTTCTCTTTAGAAATGGTGTCTAAATAATTAGGACAAGCACCGAACAGATTGAGGTGTGAATTTCAGCTCTCCAGAAGTCTCTCAGCACCATATTTTCCCCATTATCAGAGTTAATAAAGCCAATTTACAGAGAGCAAAAGGCATCCTAGTGTGTCAGGGTAGGCTATTAGGACATTTAGTCACCCCACATAACACCCATACTACGTTGTCCTTACAGTGGAGGTATTTATTGCTTCTACACCCTGCTTGTGTGAGTGTAAATTGGCACATCCCTTCTGGGGATGAATTAGAAACATGAATTAAAAGCCTATGAAGTGTTTGTACATCTTGACCTAGTATGGTAATTCTCCTCTTAACATTTTTTTTTTCCTGAGGGGAAAATCAGAATTATCAAACAACATTTATGTTCAGTGGTATCATTACATCACTAAGTATAATAGGGGAAATCTGACTACGGTTTCCAAACCACTTGCAATCCCATTAGGTTGCCCCTTCCTGGGGCCATGCTTCAGGCTGGGAGGAGTGGCCCCTTCAGCCACCTTTACCAACATTAGACGTAGACTATTAAGACCTTATTTTAAAGGACTTGAATAGCCATTTCTCCAAAGATATTGAAAGATTCTAAATACCACTAATCACTAGGGGAAAAGAAATTCAGAATCCTAATGAGATAACCCCTCACATCCACTAGAATGGCTGCTACCACAACAACAGAATATAGTAAGGGTTGGTGATGATGGGGAAAAATTGGGTATACAGAACTGAAAGCAAGTTTTCCAATAGATATGTATACACCCATGTTCATAGCAGTATTGTTCACAATAGCCAAAAGGTACAATAAGCCAAATGTTCACTGATAGATGAATGGATAAGCAAAATGTGAAATGTACTTACAACAAAATATTATTCAGTCTGAATAAGGAAGGAAATTCTAGCACACGTTACAAAGATGACCTTAAGGACTAATGCTAAGTGAAATAAGCCAGTCAAGTGACTATATGATTACATTGTATGAGGTCTCTAGAGTAGTCAAATTCACAGAAACAGGAAGCAGAATGGTGGCTACCAGGAACTAAAGAGAGAGGGAAGTGTGTAGTCATTGTGTCATGGGTGTACAGGTTCAGTTTTGCAAGAAGAAAAACTCCTGAAGATTGTTTCCACAATAGGAATGCACTTAACACTACTAACCTATGTACTTAAATATGGGTAAGATAGCTTTTATGTGCTATGTGTACTTTATTAGATTTTTTTTTAAGGGAGGGATGTAAGGTGGACAGGAATGGACTCCTTGAGGAAGGAACTTGGGAACAGAGACCTGAGGAGGAATCAGTGATGGAGAGATCTGGGAAGACTTTCCTGGGAGGGAGAATAGCAAGTGAAGGGCTCTAGAATAGGCCCAACTTGGTGTGCCGAGGAAGAGAGAAGGCCAGTGTGCAGGCCAGTGTGCTAGGGCATTGGTAAGCAGGTGGGACACTGGATAGGAGGTCAAGGAAGAGTTCAAGGGCCAAATTGTCACACATTATAGATTGTGCGAGAGTATAGATTTAATTTTTTTGATGTGACAATCAATCTGCTGTTTGTTTATGAAAGGAGAGAGAGACCTGGATTTTTTGTTCCACTTATTTATGCATTCATTGGTTGCTTCTTGTATGTGCCCTGACCGGATATTGAACTTGCAACCTTGGCATATCAGGATGATGCTGGAACCAACTGAGCTACCCAGGCAGAGCTTTTTTATTTCTTAATTAAGAGTTTATATTCAATACTAGAGGCCCGATGCTTGAAATTCATGCAAGAGTAGGCCTTCCTTCCCCCGGGTGCCAGCACCGGCTTCCCTTTGGCACCTGGGACCTGGACTTCCCTCGCAGAGGGAGGCCCTGCCCACCCACTGCAGCCCACCAGTTGGTATCCTGGGCTTCCCTCAGTGGGGCAATCATGGGGCGATGGCCAGGCCCCTGACCAATCACACTGCACCCGCCTTGGCTGGCCTGGTGCCAGTGGGGGTCCCGGATGGTCGTCCAGATGGGTTGTTCCACTGTTCGGCCGTTCGGTCAATTTGCACATTATGCTTTATTATATAGGATTATTTTACATTAGTTTTATATGTACAGCATAGTGATTAGACAATCATATTCTTTACAGAGTGATCCCCCAATATTTCAAGTACCTACCTTGCCCCAAACATAGGAATTACTCTATTCCCTGTGTACTTTACTATAACCAGTGACTATTCTATAACCAGTGGAGGGTTATAAGGATGATCAGATCCAATATATTTGTTTAAGCTTTTGCTTCTGTGGAAAGAGACTTAGGAGCGCATGAGCAGAGCCAGGACCTTCAGTTAGGTTCTATGTTACCATCCAAAGCTAGAGGAAGATGTGTTCTTATGACTTGGGAAGTCACACCTCCTTGTGGGACTTAGAGATCACAGAGTTTGGCCTTGCTTCACTTTGGGAGTTAGGAAATCAATATTCATGAGTCAAATAATTCTACAATTCTGTTCAGGAGTAGAGGGGACTGGCAGTTGTGTAACACAGAATGAGGCTTAGGAAAATATGTCTTAATTGACTTTGCGGTCTAGTTCCTGCTGCTGGCATACCTCTTCAGTACAGAAATTCATATTTGACCATTTCCATTTGGAAAAAATTGGAATCAGTACTCTAAGGTATATTGTCTTCTCTCACCTTCATGAATTTCTCATGAATTCCATGCTGGGTTCAGGGGTGAAGCTATGGCCTACAGCTGAGGGACAACTTGGGAGAGAAACTGAATTAGAGACCCCCGAAACAACACACATATAGAGCTCCTGCTCTTTTTTTTTCTTTAGTTCTTTTTTTATCAAGCTCAGAGCAGATATGGTTTAAAAAATACAGTATATGATCTATATTTGGACAAAACTAATTCTAAAATCAAGCTCTGACATTTAAGCGTCAGTCAGCTTTGAGGGACCTTCAAGAGAAGAATATCAGGGCTGTTTTGGATTTCAAATCCCAGTTTCAATTGTCTTATTTCTTTAAGCACTGTGTGCAGCAAGCCATGTCTTTCATCAGTCACTGCAGAGTATTGACAAAGCAACACGGGCATCGGAGGCATTCAGGTTATTTGTAATCCTAGCTGTCATTCTTGAGCTTTATGAATTTAAATAATCTACTTAAACTGGCAGAGCCTTACTTTCTCACCTTAGTAATGAATGATGTTCCTACCTCTCATAGTAGGTATTAACATCTTTCCCCATGTTCCTCCTCCCTTCACCTTCTATGTGTAGGTGTGTAGGAAAAGTTTGTGCTTATGAGTTATTCATGGGAGATGTGCAAAAAGGTTTCCAAATATTCAGTTTTCAGTTGCCTCGTGGAGAAGGAACCAGAAAGAAATATCTTCAAGGACCTCACCAGGCAGGTGCTCATGGAATGAATTTGAGATAGGTCTAGAGATAGGATTGTAATGTTGATCCTGCCATCACTTCTACCCCCAAAGGTGTCCATTCCCTTATTTGGGCCTAAGTCCCTCCAGCTGTAAAGCTGACCTTGGAAATCACTGACCCAGCTGAGAGGTTTACATAAAAACTAGAGCCCCAGTGCGCAAAATTTGTGCACTAGGGGGTGGGGGAGAGGAGGGTTCCTCAGCCCGGCCTGTGCCCTCTCGCAGTCCGGGAGCCCCATGGGGGAGCAGGCCTAAGCCGGCAGTCGGACATCCTTAGCGCTGCTGTCGAGGTGGGAGAGGCTCCCAGCACGGCCACTGTGCTCGCCAGTGGGAGCACACTGAGCTCCTCCATTGAGCATCTGCCCCCTGGTGGTCAGTGCACGTCATAGCAACCAGTCATTCTGCTGTTCAGTCAATTTGCATATTAGCCTTTTATTATATAGGATTAATTTGTATTATATTCTCTCAGATTGCCTGCTATCTCCTTCCACAAATTCAGTTGCTTTGGAGAGAAGCCAGGAAATTAATCAATCTCTCTCTCTTTCTCTTTCCCTTCCTCCCTCCTTCCCTCCCTCCTTACATGCGTCCAAATCGAAAACCATCCCCACTGCGCCTATAGACCCTTATGGCATACAAAGGGCTAAGATACTCAATGGGTAGCCAGTTTGGGGAAACACTGGGTTAGATAACCACCTAGGCCTTCTTTATATCAGGCTTTAAGATTCCATGACTCAATACTCTCTAATGGCAGTGGGCCTACTCCACAGTGTCCTCTGTTAAACTTTGTCAGTTTATGTTATGCAGTGAACAAATCATCAGATCAGTTCTCTTACCTGTTTGGGCTTTTTGAATTGACCCACAGGGAAGAGAGGTAAGCATCTTAATTGGGAAACTTCAAAGAGAAGCTTTAACAACATAAGAGGTATATCATAAAGACTAGAATTTGTTTATGGAACTGGAAATTTGGAATCTGATACAACCCTAGTGACTAAGTGAATCCATTAGGTATAATTTCAAGTTTGAGACGTGGTAGCTACCTGAATGGAGGCCATTGCTCTTACAGCATGCATTCTGAAGGAGTGGCTGCTATCATTGGTTCAAAGGCCAGTGGGGTTAGAATCGGCATCTGTGCAACAATAACTGAAATTTCCCTCACTGTGGTTAAATGAAGGATGGTGTGTCTCCAGGCTTCTTACCCACATTCCATACCGGATGTAGGAGAACGAGCAAATTAAGTTCTTTTACTAGTAGAAAACATCTCTTTTCTTCATGTTTGTACATTTCTCTTAAGAAAATACCATTTCTGCCCTAGTTGGTTTGGTTCAGTGGTTAGACCATCAGCCTGTAGACTGAAGGGTCCCAGGTTCAATTCTGGTCAAGGGCACATGCCCGCGTTGCGGGCTCGATCCCCAGTGGGGGGTGTGCAGGAGGCAGCCAATCAATAATTCTCTCTCATCATTTATATTTCTCTCCCTCTCCTTCTCTCTGAAATCATTTTTAAAAGATACATATATTTAAAAAAAGAAAATACCATTCCTATTCAGAAGGTCTCGAGTTCCAATGATTTATGCATTTTAACTGAATTAATTGGGGTGACACCAGTTAATAAAATTATAGAGGTTGCAGGTGTATAATTCTATACTACATCTGTATATTGTATTTTGTGTTCACCAACCCAAGCCAAGTTTCCTTCCATCACCATTTATCCCACCTTTACTCTCTTCTACACCCTCCATCTCCCTTTCCCTCTAGTTATCACCATACTATCATCTCTGTTTTATGAGTTCTATTTTTTGTTTTGGTTTTGCTTAATCCCTTCACCTTTTCACCCAGCCCCCGCCCCTCTCTTTGTATTTTGTTAGTTTCTTTTGTTCATTAGATTCCACTTCATATGGTACTTGTCTTTCTTTGTCTTGCTTACACTTAGCATTTTGGTTATGCTGTCTCTTTTACTGTGGTAAATGCATGTAACACATTTTTTTTTATTCAAGAAAAAGTTGAGAACATTTGTATCAGTGAGTGTGGTAAGGATAAGAGTGCCTAACACATACTCTATCCATAGACCCCCGCCCCCCATTCTCCATTTAGTGAGGCATGAATCTTTTATTTGTTTGATGTTATTTTGTTTTAATTAAGTTTATTACTTTTCTCTAAAAACTCACATCCTATTAATTAAAGACAGAAGAATGAATATTTTAGTAGTCTCTACTATGAGACAATATGGGCAAGAAGGTTGGGAGGGGAGGGGAGAGGAATCTAATGCCCAAGAGGAATTTAAAATTATTAATTTAAGATACAGTGCAATGTGGTGGGGGGGGGAGTGTAAGATTTAGAGTTAGTTAGGCATGACTTAAAAATTTATAAGTCCTGAATTAGATGATAAAATTTGAGTGTCTATTGACAAGACTCAAAGTAAATATAATTTATCCTCAATTAGCAGGAAAAAACCACTATAGCTTAAAGACATTAAATAATGTGTCTATGTTGCTCCTCCAGGGACCCCACTTTGAGAAGAAGGTTTGTGGGTACTCAGTGAGGATTACGCTTTCCTTTTCTTTCAGATTTGAAACTTTTCTAGTACTTTGCCCCACATGGCACTCCATATGTTTCCTGATGACAAAACCAAAAGTCAGGTCAACTTTTATAGTGTACATAGATGTAGATCATTAATCATTTAATCAGGATGGCAGACGAAGAATGCTCCCCAGACCCCCATCCTATTAAACAGCATCGATTTTGTTTACGGGGAGCTTAAATACTTGATTCACAACCGTAGACATGCCCCCTGCTCTGCTGCGTGGACTTGGAGGGAGGTGAAGATGCATCAGAATTTCTATTCTCTGTCTCTTTAAGATCCCAGATGAAGACTTAAGCTGAGAAAGTTTTAACAACTCTTTTTGTCTCTGCAACATGTGTTGTTTACAGTTGCCTCGTAGCCCAAGTTGATGGGGAAAAATAAGAAACTAAAAATACACAAGGTCTTTCATTCGCAGGGGTAATGCACATACATAAGTCAAAGTGGCAGGTCATATGAAACCTTCTGTGATTCCTTGAGGTTCCTGTCTTATTTCACTGGCTAGCAAACAGCAAAGCAGTAGGATATATATTTTTCAATTAGGTTGTCAATATTTTGACCAAACAACCTATTTGTAACATTCAGGATGACTGTTCTGTTGGTGAGAACCACTAGAAGCTGCTGCGTGCTGCGAGTCAGCCCGGAGATGTGAGGCAGCGTGACCGAGTCGGGTGCTAACTTGCTTCCCAGGTTTCACCTGCCTGTCAGTCATGCAGGCGTAACACACTCATCATTGTGTCTGATTATTGTGAGAAAACATCCACCTTTTGTTTATTTTTTTATTAAAATTTTTTTAAACTATATTTTTATTGATTTCAGAGAAAAAGGGAGAGAGAGATGGAAACATCAATGATGAATCATGGATCGGCTGCCTCTTGCACGCCCCCTACTGGGGATTGAGCCTTCGAACCTTGACCTCCTGGTTTATGGATCAATGCTTAACCACTGAGACACACTGGCTGGGCAAAACACTCACCTTTTAATAATCCATTTATCATGACAATAATAGCCATAGTAATAGGAATAAGGACAGATAAGACAAAAATTAGAAGACCTGAGTCTATTTGGAATAAGTATTTATTGATGGGACATTCTAATCAGAGTCCTACAAGTACAATGGATTAACTATTTTAATGCAAAATAGCAATTTACTTTTGTCCAGAGTGGAGGGAGAGGAATTGGTTCACTGATCACTGTTTTTCTCACGCCGAATATTATCTGGCCTCATATAACCCTGATTTTCCTATGATTTGGGGGGGAAAGAAAGTGGACTTTGAGATCCTGCAGACATAGACTCAAATCCCTGCTCTCTCATTTGCTAACCACATAACCTTGGGCTAATTTAAAGTTCCGAACCTTATTTTCTTTACCTATAAAATGAATACATGGATAGCTAACACAGATTATAGCAGAGAATCAGGTGAGTGAATAGAAGCAAATGCAAATTGTTAACCAAAACAACACTATACAATGTTGTTACTGATGTTGAAGGTCAATAATCTGCCATGTTACAATCATAGAGAGACATGGATATAAAAGAAAATATATCTATGTGAATTTTTAGTGCCCAACAATATTAATAGCTTCAATGTGCTTAAACTACTCCTGGGATACACTTAAATACTGAATAAAAATGTAAGCGGGGCCCTAGCCAGTTTTGCTCAGCCTGCAGACTGAGGGGTCCCAGGTTTGATTCTGGCCAAGGGCACATGCCTGGGTTGCAGGCTCAATCCCCAGTGGGGGGCGTGCAGGAGGCAGTCAATTGATGTTTCTCTCTCTCTCTCCCTTCCTCTCTGAAATCAATAAAGAAATTTTTTAAAAAATCATCATAAAAAAATGTAAGAGGGTTAAATAAAAGAAGGAAAGCCATTGTTTCATAGATGTATAATTCAAGGAAACATTTTATTAGAGAATTATTTTTTATTAAAAATCATCTTCTCAATTACTAGACGGCTATCCTTACTTGTTTAATAATTCTGATGCTTTGTTTTCATGCGATCCCAATGGAGACAATTATATCCAAAAGTGTAATTATCCAGTGTAATGAAACTGCCTTTGTTCAACTGGGCTCTGCTTATATTAAATCCCCACCCAAACAAGAGAGATATTAAATGTCAATAATCAATTGACCCAAATCATAGAGGCTCCTGGGAAACACACACATATCAAGCAGCAGAAGAGAACCTTGAGTTCGGTTCCAAGGAACCTCATTTTGATTGTGTAGCATACATTTTTAGGGATGCAAAGTAGAGATCATTGCACACTTTGGCTATTTAAAATGTAAATAGAATAACTTAGAAGAAATGTATTAAGGAGCAATATTTAAAATGGAAGAGTGAGCCGGTTTGGCTCAGTGGATAGAGTGTTGGCCTGCGGACTAAAGGGTTCCAGGTTTGATTTCAGTCAAGGGCACATGCCCGGGTTGTGGGCTCCATCCCCAGTAGGGGGCATGCGGGAGGCAGCCGATCAATGATTCTCTCTCATCATTGATGTTTCTCTCTCTCCCTCTCCCTTCCTCTCTGAAATCAATAAAAAATAAATAAAATGGAAGAGTGATACAAAAAACAGATCACAAGAACCTTCAAAACAGATGTCCTTTTTTTAAAAAAAAATCTTTTTTGCTTTAAAAAATTATTTCATCTGGCACAGTGACTGGAGGTTACTGCCACACCTTCCACCGTCCATCACTTTGCTCCCCTTTAAATAACCTTGGTTTGTCCACAACAACACAGAACCTACTTACACTGTCTGAACATCTGCTGGAGTCATCGGAACATCCCTGACAAAATCCCACCAGTGGACCTGTTACTCCAGCCCAGCCCTCCTGGTGGTCCAATTACTCTACCTCCCCTCGAGCCCTTGCTACTATGTCCCTCACGTTGGATCAGGGCCATTCTTAGGAACGGAAACAATTCTCATAAACTCCCCCAAGTAACAGACATGCATGGAAAAGTTAGGGCATGTGAAGGAAGATACTCTAGCTGAGGAAATCTCAGTGCACGCGTTTCTGCTGTGTTCACTTCCATCAGATGATTGTCTTTAACCGCCTTCTGCCACTGTGTGTCTCCATCCAGATCTGCGTTCCTAGGAGAGAAAATATGATTAAACTAACGGGTCTCACAGGCCCACAGAGAGCCACTTAAACTGGGCCAAAAGGCAGGAGCCTCCATCCCCCCACAGGCATATTGGGCATATGCAGCCAAACACTACCCAATGTCATTACCGCTATTCACTCGTCTAGTCCCCTTCACTGGTGATGGGTGGAGCAGGAGATGTGGAGAGCCTGATGCTTATAGAGGGTAACTATGGAGTACAAATACAAGCCTGCCTATCCATGACCCCTTCATAGTGACCTGTCAGCCCTTTCAGTCTTGACTCCAAGAAAAAGGAAATGTGTACACATTGAGTCTGCCCTAAGTGAGTGGCTCAGCTGCTAGAGCATCATCCTGTGCACCAATAGGTTGTGGGCTTGAACCCTGGTTGGGGCACATGCTATATGGAAGGCGACCCATCGATCTCGCTCTCTCTCTCTCTCTCTCTCTCCCTCCCTTCCTCCCTCCCTCTCTCCCTCTCTCTAAGTATGTCCTTGGGTAGTAAGGATTTTAAAAATAATAATCATTTTTAAAAAAGAGTTTGTGAAGCCCAGCGGCATGGCTCAGTGGCTGTGTGTCTACCTATGATCCAGGAGGTCTGGGTTCGATTCCTAGTCAGGGCTCAATCCCCAGTGTGGGGCGTGCAGGAGGCAGCCAATCAGTGACTCTCTCTCACTGATGTTTCTATCTCTTTCTCTCCCTTCCTCTCTGAAATATATATACAGTGGGGCCTTGACTTATGAGTTTAATTCATTCTGTGACGGAGCTCCTAACTCAAATTACTCGTATGTCAAATCAAAAAGTGAACGAGTGAGATACATGATGCTGGGCTGATCTTGTGCGTTCACTGTGACGTTCGCTGTGCCAACTAGTGGTGGGGTATCTGAAGCTGGCTCGTAACCCGAATTTTAGCTCGCAACTCAAAGCAAAAAATCGGCCCAGAGACGGCTCGTATCTCGAAAAACTCGTTAGTCAGGACACTCGTAAGTCAAGGCCCCACTGTGTGTGTGTATGTGTGTGTATATATATATGAGTTTGTGAAGTTCTCAGGCATAGAATGCTCTCCTGAAAAGAAAAATTATCAAAGAAAAATGTATTTTATTAAAATAGCATTATTGCCGAAACCGGTTTGGCTCAGTGGACAGAGCGTCGGCCTGCGGACTGAAAGGTCCCAGGTTCAATTCCAGTCAAGGACATGTACCTGGGTTGTGGGCACATCCCCAGTAGGAGATGTGCAGGAGGCAGCTCATCGATGTTTCTCTCTCATCGATGTTTCTAACTCTCTCTCCCTTCCTCTCTGTAAAAAAATCAATAAAATATATTTAAAAAATAAATAAATAAAATAGCATTATTGATTAACAGTATAAAACACTGTAAAGTTAAAGAAATATTTTCATAAAACAGTATTGGCTCCTTTGGAAATCAGAACTTGAAAACTCCATTAAACATGTTTAATATGAGGGGAGGGGCATAGATCGTGAGGGCAGGTGGCTCATGTGAAGCCCTAATAGAAGTTGATTAAAAGCATAGTTCCTAATATTAATCAGAATTGGACTGGGATCCTAGATTGGCAACTTCCAGAATCTGTGACCCTGGGGCAAGTAATTTAATCTTTCTTAATTTGTTTTCTTGTTTGGAAAATCAAATTAAATATGGTACCTACATCATAAAATTGTAATGAGGATTAAATGTGACAACCGGAATGAGGGTGCATGTAAGTGTTCAATACATTTTAGCGATTGTTGCTGTTACTGTTTTATAAATGGTAGATGATGGCTATGAAGCAGCTTAGCGGAGTGATTGAGTTCGGGAATCCTGAGGCAGACTGTTGCGTTGACTGTAGGTTCCACCCTGGGATACCGCTGTAATATACACCCTAGATTTTCCTCCCTCTTCAGACTTGCAAAAACTCTTATTCCCACTAATTCCCCTTTCTCTTCCAAATTTATAACCCAAAGTTCTTTATTTTTCCTGATTTTAATAGTGTTGTCATTGTAATCATGCTTGTTAACTTCTTTTTTTCTCCTCCCATCAATTTTCAAAGTCTTTTAGGGTTGTCTGTATCTTTTGTACTTCACACAATATATGGCACATAATAGTGGCTCAATATGTGTTTGTTCATGAATGAAATACCAAATAAATGAAACTTTCAAACACGTAACGGCAGCAGACCTCCACTCTGATGTGGGATCAGCATATTCCAACAGCCTGGGGTACCCATGTATCCCGAAATGTTCTCACCTTCTCCTCTTCCTCCTCTCCCATCCGGTGTCTCTGCTGTGTTTAGGCCTGAGGGAAAGAAGGGTTGGAAGCGCGTTGCATTGTGGAACGATCCTGAGACTGAATTGCAGTGAATCTTTTTTTAATTCATTAGTGTCTTTGGCCAACTCAGCTGTGTTTCTTTGTGTCTTTGCACTCTTTGAAAGCTCTACTCCTGACAATCCCGTTGCTTAACAAATATTTAACATGTTCTAGTGCAGTAGGGAGGATTATGTTTTTCTATGAACGTGGGACTTGACATTGATGTGGCAGCAAAGCGTGGGGGTGAGGGTGGGGGGGGGTCCAATCCTGCCCACACTGAGGGCAGAGTTTCTCTCCAGAGCATTACAAAGCCTCTTAGCAGCACGTTCTGTTCTGCATGACTTACGGGTCGCTTACCAGACTCTTTGCCTCCATCCTATCCAGAGCCATTCCCTCGCTCCTCTCTTGGATGGTATCAATGAAGAGGTTTGCAATGTGTATCTACACACAAAAAAGAAAAACAAAACAAAACTGCACATCTGCGTTTCTGAAACCTATTTACTCGAATCCTGACATTTGAAAGGACAGGAAATTGAGACCACGAGGAGAAATTGATTTGTGCAGCGCCAAATGGGAACGGGGAATCAGTAGTCATTGGAATCCAAGAACTGTCTAAGCAAATTAGTCCCCGTTAGGGTGCAAGACTAGATAACTCGGAAATCACCCTATCTTTGGGTTCGGCTTTGCTAAAGCTGAAGAAATACATCTCTCAATTAAAATAAATAAGGAAATATTGATTAAACTCTCACTAAAAATATTTACATTCTACCTTCGAAAGAAAATACCACTGATGCACATAAACTTTGCCGCAAAACACATACCTTCTATCTGCCAGTGTCTAGAATGTTCAATTGGCTTAAAATACTGTGTTTTTTTTAATGTTCATTTTCTTTCACCATCAATCAAAGAGCAGAAGGAAATGTGTAGCCCAACCACTATAAATAACAATTGTAATTGTTTTTCTATATTCTTGCAGACTGTCTGTTATGTATTATGTACACACACATTTACACATATATATTTATATTGAATTTTAAGTAAAACTTTGACCTCTCTCTTAACACAATCAAAATTGCTGTTTATTTTTACTCGGCACCATCAAAGGCCAGACACTCTGCTAAATATGTTATGAATCGTTTTACTAGATCGTCAGAGAAACCATTTCGGGTATTATAGTTAACTTTAAATTAAAAAAAAAATTAACACTTGAAACTCATAATTTAAGAAACAGACTCATGATCATATACCTAATGGGTGGCCTAAGAGGGACATAATTTTATTTCAATCCATTTTTCTCCTCCTCCTCTTCCTCATCCTCCTCCTCCTCTATGCCATAATTTTTTTCATCTAAACATTCATCACCTTCTATCTCTCTTCCAAAATGACGTATTCCTCAGCCATGTTCATAGCCATTCCTGGGGTGGGCAAGCATCTTTGGAGTTAGCAGGTCCTTGTTCTCCTTCCAAGTTTGAGGTTTGGAAGACAAAAATAATTGGGCTTAGAATGTTGCTGACTGAAACGTCCCACCTTTCCTTATCTGTATCGTCAGCAGATGGAACCTTAAACCTCAGGCTGCCCAGAATTTTCCCTTCAATTCCCAAACCTAAACTGACAGCTATTTTTTTCAGAGAAGAGCCCATATTACTGATTGGGTCTGCCCTGTGCTTCCATGGACTAAGGCTAAGAAGATGGATAAACTTTGCTCATGCAAGAGCATTCAAGGGACTTGG
The DNA here is from genome assembly GCF_000147115.1 of Myotis lucifugus. Lineage (NCBI taxonomy): Eukaryota > Metazoa > Chordata > Mammalia > Chiroptera > Vespertilionidae > Myotis > Myotis lucifugus. The sequence goes on along the minus strand of NW_005871227.1, from coordinate 2,619,401 downwards.
GTTTGAGTTTGCTCTGTTATGAACTGTAGCGCCTGAGACAATCATTCATGGAACTGAGGTGATAATACCTAGGACACAGTGTTGTTATCAGAGTGATAGAGCATGTTCACAGAGATATTGATTAAGGCTGAAAAGTGGGTTCTTTTGATTCTCTTTTCTTCTCTGAAGTCTACACGAGAGAAGACTTACTCTTCACCTTCTCATAAGCCTACATGATGCTTGAGTTTCTATTTGGTGTAGAGCTAACATGACCAATTGTCCCGATTTGCCCAGAACTGAGGGTATTCTTAGGACACAGGGCATTGACTAGCAAACTGGGAAAATCCCAGCGAACCAGGCCAAGTCGCTCATCCTATTTGGAGCTTAGTGATTTGATAGCTATATTGATAGTCCCCTTCCTATGATGTTAAACTTTTCTTTAACATATTTTTATTGATTTCAGAGAGGAAGAGGGAAAGAGAGAAACATCAATGATGAGAGGAAATAATTGATTGGCTGCCTCTTGCATGGCCCCTACTGGGGATCGAGCCCCCAACCTGGGCATGTGCTCTGACCATGAATCGAACCCAGGACTCTTCAGTCCACAGGCCAACGCTCTATCCACCAAGCCAAACCAGCTAGGGCTATGATGTTAAACTTTTAAGCTACGTATACCTAGCTCTTCTGTGACACCTGACGACTCTGTGCTTGTCTTATCAACGTGTCAAGAAGCATCATCCACGGTCATTTCCCCTCACAGTCCAACAACAGTACATATTGTAGGGAAATCTAAGTGAAATTTACTTATTCTTCTCTCACCAGCACTCTTAGAAGTAGTAAAAAGGAGTTGGTCTCTTCTATCAGCATTTTCAAATGAATTTTGACAGGCTATCTGAACACTGTATATTTTAAAGCATACAAAATAGTTGTCCTCTCCCTTGAGAAAAATGTAAAAAGAAAACTTGAGGAGAAACCACAGTTAGAATCATAAACTGAATACTGAAGAGGCTTTCACATCGTGTTCCCAGTATTGACAGATATCAGTGTAAGAGCTGGATTTCTTTGAAAATCAACAAAGGGTAAGCATTTGAAATTCCCAGGATGCTCAAGAGCTTCTGAATTCATATTAGATCTGAATAATAATCAAGATGATACAATATTTTTTTGTAAAACCCTAATTTTCCATTTTCAGATGACAATTCTACCAAGTTATTCGATTCTACATCATTAAATTGTCAAGAGGCAATTTTCTGCTTATTATATTTGAGACACTTTAGAAATTAGTAATTGTGTTTCCATTATATTCTTCAATGGAACATCAGATCTCTTTCTTTCCCCCCTTTCCTTTTCTCAGTTCAGAGAATATGCACTACCTGGAATCTAGTCCACATCTAAAGTACAAAGAGGTACATCATGTTAGTTTCCAGGAATTGTAAAAATGGGAGAGAAATTGATGTTTGAGGACAGACATTTTACAACAGAAAATCTACCTTGGGGCATTTAATCATCAACTGTCAAATAGCATGGTCGCTGCAAAGAGAAGGGAAAGGGAGTGAAATGTCTTTAAGGAAACAGGTGGATATCTTCATGCCTGTACCATGCAGTGTTAATGAATGTAATTGTTTTCCTAAATGCCCATTGATGGAGAAGTAGATAAGGAACATGTTACATACACACAATGAGATATTACTCAGTCTTAAAAGAAGAAAGAAATATGACACATGCTATAGCATGGATGAACCTTGAGGACATGGTGTTAAGTGAAATAAGCTAGACACCTACAGGCTAACTGCACGGTTTCACTACCATGAGATATCTTAAAGAGTCTAAGGCATAGGAGCAGAGAGTAGAAAGGTGGTTACTTAGGTCTAGAGCAGCGGTTCTCAACCTGTGGGTCGTGACCCCTTGGGGGTTGAACGACCCTTTCACAGGGGTCGCCTAAGACCATCGGAAAACACATATATAATTACATATTGTTTTTGTGATGAATCACTATGCTTTAATTATGTTCAATTTGTAACAATGAAATTGGGGGTCACCACACCATGAGGAACTGTATTAAAGGGTCATGGCATTAGGAAGGTTGAGAAACACTGTTAGTGTCACTGGCATTCTTACATTTCTGAGCCTTAGCACAGGCCAAGCATTATCTTCAAATGATTCACTTCAACAACAAACTGACCAGTATCAGCCTAAAGGTCCCTTTAAATGTAATCATTCTCACTTCATTACCATGGTGACCTGGCCTCCTTCCAGGATGCTGGATCAAGGGCTCGTTGTCTATTTGACTTATAAGGCTAGGAATGGCTTCCCTGTGCTTCTGCGATTTCGAGTTATGAAATATCTGTCTCTGGACGTCGCCTTCGCCGTCACAATCAACATTCTCTGCCACCCTGTTCCTTGGGAAGGTGTATAGCTTCTCCTTTGATTGGGCAGAGTCGGTTCCTGCTGCGGGTCTCAAATGAAAATCATATTTTCTTGCGTCGGGCCATGACACTCAGGTGTCACACAATTTACTTATTTGCAAAAGAAGTTAGCACAGAGTCCTGGCTGTTTCCTCATGAGGCATAACTTCCCGGTGTAAAATTACTGATTTTTCTTACATTTAAGACATTTGATAATGTCAAATGAACAAAAATCTGTTAGTACTTGGAGACAAATGCCTGCTATTCTACAAAAAAATTTTATAGATTAAAAATCCTAGCCATTCTCATTTTATTGCTAGGAGTTTTCAATAACCATCATTCATTTAAAGGGGAAAAAGATCTGCTTTTTCTTCTAGGATCAATTACAAAGATCTGAGTGTGTGAGAAACAACTTGATCAAAAAATAATCTGAGCCCTAGCTGGTTTGGTTCAGTGGATACATTGTCGGCCTGTGGACTGAAGGGTCTCGGGTTCGATCCTGGTCAAGGGCATTTGCCCGGGTTGGTGGCTCGATCCCCAGTAGGGGGCATGCAGGAGGCAGCCGATCAATGATTCTCTCTCATCATTGATGTTTCTGTCTCTCTCTCCCTCTCCCTTCCTCTCTGAACTCAATAAAAATATCTTTAAAAATAAAGATAAATTTAAAAAAAGAATAATTTGAATGTGGAGTGCTCTTATCTTCCAAGGAGCCCGTAGTTGATGTCACCATGAAGTTCCCTATCCATGAGTCTCCTCAGTCAACTGCAAGATATGGGTCCTACATCGCACTTAGTCAAAATGACTGAAATGATCTATGGGCATGGGACCCCCAATAGTAGAGTTCCCACAACCTCAGCACTGTTACCATCTTCAGGAAGACTCCTTTTGTGCAGGACCATCCTGTGCATGGTAGGATGTTTAGCAACATCTCTGGCTTTTACCACTAGATTCCAGGTGCACTCCTCCACCCAGTTTAAAAAAAAATGTCTCCAAAACTAGACAGATGTTCCCTAGAGGGCAACACTGCCCTACAGTGTTACTAGTATTTTTCATCTATAAATTGTTTTTGTAGAAGAGCGTGCATTTGTCTCCAAGAACCACTGCCCTACAGAGAATTCCATGTGCATCTTATAACCTATATGTTTTATAGCCCATCTCAAAAATACTATCAAAATTAGCTGAAATAAATATATAAATATAGCTATAAGGTCATCAGCCCTTTTAACTTGACGGATGAATAAGTAAAACTTAATTTTAATTATTTAGATACTTTCATTGGTCATAATTCTATTGATGTTGACATAATGGTTTCAACAACAAGCACACAGGCCTGGTTGATGGGAATCAGCCTTGTGTGGCATCATAATCAAGACTGGCTAAGCCCAGCTGACGTGGCTTGGCGGTTGAATGTTGACCTATGAACCAGGTCAGGGTTCGATTCCTGGTCAGGGCACATGCCCAGGTTGTGGGCTCAATCCCCAGTATAGGGCATGCAGGAGGCATCATGGCATTTCATAAACTATATTATTATTTATTTTGAGGAATAAGCTAAGGTTTTCTCAAGTATGTTTTCTCATCCTTTATATGAATGTAACGTATGAAAATATGTCAAGAAGTATAATGAACAAACATCTAGATCATGTACATTTTACATAAGTAGGTAAAATCAGATTCTGGAGCTTGATCAGATAAGGTTTATTTCTTTCAAAATGCTGCTTTAAAAAACTTCAGGATGTGCCCTATCTCTTTATCAAATGCCTCACAACTTACTTGCATCATGAATGTGCAATATAAGCTAAGATTAAGGAAGAGCAGTTGACATAATCGATCACCTTGCCCAAGTATAAAATCTGATTTTCATTACACTAATTAGAAAATAGGCTTTAAAAACTGTGCAAAAATTACTACAGGGTAGCAACATAACTTTTTATGTTCCATAATCAGTGGCAGAGCTGTGAAATTCCCCATTGGTGCCATTGCTAATTCATAGCCTCATACTTAGAAATGTATGTTAGCATTCATTTAAAAAAAAAATGCACGCTTGCCTTTCTTTGTGCTACACAGAGATTAAGGGATGAGTGTCCAAATAGATTCTACCAGTCTATGTTCACTGTGTAATGTGGTAGTGAGTCCCGAAAACATTGGGTGTTGGAGAATACAACTACCTATCATTTCAGTATGATTGCACGTTGAGTCAAATCACTACTACAGGAAGTCCTTTTTTAAAAAAATAAATTTTTATTGATTTCAGAGATGAAGGGAGAAGGAGAGAGAAACATCAATGATAAGAGAGAAAGAAAAAATAAAATGCCATGTTGTTTACATCAATTGTTAGTTGAGGTGTTTTGTTGTTTTTTTCCCCCTAAGTTATAAAACCCAACTAGAACTATCTTATTAATGTATTATGAAATGTCTTATCCATGTATTACTATTAAAATATCTTATGGAATTCAGGAGCAGGAATATAGACGGGATAAGAATCAGAAACTAGAAATCATATGAATTTCTTCCTAACTCTCTGCTCTTTAGCCCACAAGAAAGACTATTTCAAAAATAAAACCTGAGCTTTGATTGTCCAGGAGAATTCATATTGTAATATCTCATAGCCCCAAATCTTACTATCTAGCTAGAAAAATGTCTCGGATCAGATATAAGTTGTGTCTAGAGCGTGTGTGTTAGATTTCATATACAGTATGGCTAAGGGGACTCATCTACGGAGAAGGAGGAAACTGGTGAGAGAGAATGGAGAATTTCTATACTCTGGGAATATTCCTACAATATTCATTACACAAAGTGTCACTAAAAGAATAACCTACCACATGAACCAATTAATAGTCTCATTTACTTGTCCAAGTGTTAACCCTTGTCATTGTTCCTACTGAGGATATTTTCCTGCACAGGTGTGAGCTGCGGTATCAATCTTTTTTATTTTCTTTGAGCTGATTCTTTTATGAACTGTCCCCAGTCTGGTTCATACTACAGACCATTTACATCCGCACTTAGGTATGGAAAATTGAAATTTAATTCAAGAAGAATCCAAGAGATTCTGAATATGGGTGTGACATAGCAGTGGGCATCTTTGAGTGACAGGGATGTTGGAAGTCAGACCCATGGCAGGCTGGGTGCAAGCAGGATCCCAGTCAGTGGCTGAAGATTTCAGGGACAGGGAGAGAAACTGACAAGGCAAGCTGAGGTTCAAAAATCAAGGCTTCACCCCAGGGACACATGGAGTGGGCACCGCTCTATGGAGAGTCTGGCCGGTGGATCCATGCTGTCCACCTCAGCAAAATGCTGCCCACCTTGATAAGTAACTGCTCATTGTAGACCTGCCCCAGTGAATGTGTGACTGGGGGGCTGTGCCTGAGAGATGAACAGTTTGTGCCTCTCGCTTTGGGCAACCAGAAGAGCTGAGAGCATCCGCCACCTTGGTCGGAAGCATGACCTCGCTTTTGCATCTTGGTCTCTCTGGACAATAATGGATGGTTCTTAGGGTGACATTCTGGCGTGACAAGAGGTGCCCTGGAGTCACAAGAATGGGACCTTTCTTTATCTGTCACCAAGATGAGCTGATTTAAGACAATCCTCTCCTTTTCTGGCCTCTGGCTCCTCATTGGTTCAATTTGGGGGCTGGGCTTCCAGTGCTTAGGGCTCTGGTGTTAACTGCTTTAATGTGTCCCGAAGAGTAAACCCAAGTTGTTTTCATGTTACCTTCTCCCATTGGCTCAAGCAGTTACTCTCTGCAACTTGTTCAACTGGTCACACTTTTTGTCTCACTCTTCTCATTGTGCTCCCTTTCCACGGAGAAAAGTCTTCCCTATGCCAGGTATCAGGTCAGGTATTGATTATGTCTTACTGTCTGTATGGCCTGGGGAAAGTATTGCACACTTTTAAGGCTCAGATACCGTATCTGTAAAATGGGCATGACAGTATCTGCATCGTAGAGGTAAAGTAAGGATTAAATGAAATTATCCATGTAAAAGACCCCATTTGGTGCCTGGTCACCTCTCTGAGTCACCTCCCTTCCCCTCCCCTGGATGTTAGTTGCTGCCACTGCTACTAATAATAGTACCATTACTATCATAGCCGCCGCCAATGATGTTGCTACCACTATTGATTCTACTGACTTGTGATAATGTAAGAGACATTCAAACCTGTGGATATTTTGTGAGTTTATTTGTGCCAAACTGTCAACAATTGCCAGGAAGCAGAATCTCAGTAGATTGAGACAGTGCTCTGGAGAATGGCAGTTTTTCACCTTGTTTTACACATTACAAGCAAAAGAGGAGAAGAAAGTGGGTGACATGAAATCCATTGGTGACAGACTAGTGAGGTGGGAGAAAGCAAAGCGGGGAAACCTCTGGGATTGGATAAAAAGCAAAATGATAGACATCTACTTCTTTTACTTAAGCAAGTGCAGGATAGTTAACAGCCAACAATTAATAACAATGAGAGGATTTGTGGTCTTCGTAGAGTTGTGCCTGTGCTTTGAGGGGTCCAGAAAAAGAAAAATTACTTTGATGTTCCAACGACATGTTATCGTAGATGGATAAGAACAATAGACAGGCTCAGTTAAGGTCAAGATTGACCTTTGTCAGGGAAGATACCCACATAGGACATGACTGCCCACCATAAACTGCTTTTAGTTAAATCTCTAATTTCAGACCATTCTTTGTGGTGACTTTCGGTCTCTGAGTTTGCAAGGCCACCATGCAGGCCTTCCCTAAACTTGTCAGGTTAGCATGTGGTCCCTTTTCATCCACACTTGAAAACTCTGAGGGTGGACTTGGATCACCCCGCCAGATTTTGATGGACATGAGCTAGTCTACCTAAGTCCCCGGTACCGCAGGTTAAATGCATAGGGTTTTCCCCATCTATTCTGATCTTTGGGAAGTGGGAAGATAATTTGAACAAATATAAGCAAACACTAAAGTAAATGCCTAATTTTAAGTTTTCTTCAAGCAGAGCCTCTTGGTGGTCACTGTGCACCGGAAGTGGGGAGCCATTGCTGGGTCCTCAGTGCGTGGATTCCCCTCCGTGAGGGCGGTTCCTTGCTGGCTCTGCCTGGGCTGCTGTTACAGGAGGGAGGTCGGCTTCATTCTATTCCTTTTATCGGGAAGGACATGGGTGCCGTGTGTATTGTGAGAGGCAGAAGCCTGGATGCCATAGTACTTCCTGATGCTTTTGAAAGTCAGACTCTCTGGAAAAACGCAGAAGGAAATTAGTTGCTCATTCCGTGCTTTAGGAAAGTAACAATGACCTGCCGATAATTCCTCAGTTTAACGACAGACAAGGTATTTTGTGCACATAATCACATCCTGTTAGTTCCAAACCTCTGGTTTATATGAAAAACTAAAGTATCAGTACCTGGGACTTTTTAATTTTTGTTTTTACTCCCAAGCCAGGGCAATTTTTATTCCATCATGCTAATGAACAGTCAAGTTCTCATTCTAAGCAGTGAATTTAGGTTCACCATTTAAACTTTTACTGAGTATTTAAACAACAAAAATGTATACCTATCTATAAGGTGCTAGATAGACTAAAATTCAAACATTCCTTTTTATTTTTATGTTTTAATCCTCACCTGAGGATATTTTTCCATTGGTTTTTAGAGAGTGGATGACAGAAGGAAAGACAGAAATATCCATGTGAGAGAAACACATCGATTGGTTGCCTCCTGCATGAGCCCCAACCAGAGCCCGGGCCAGGGAGGAACCTGCAACCAAGGTACGTGCCCTTGACAGGAATCGAAACCGGGACCCTTTGGTCCGCAGGCCGATGCTCGATTCACTGGGCCAAACATTCATTTTTAAAGGTGTCACATATAAAAATGGAGGGGACATGCCCTAGCCTGTTTGGCTTGGTGGATAGAGCGTCCACCTGCAGTCTGAAGGGTCCCAGGTTTGATTCTAGTCAAGGGCACATGCCCAAGTTGTGGGCTTGATCCCCAGGGGGGGGCATGCAGGAGGCAGCCAATCAATGATTCTTTCTCATCATTGATGTTTCTCTCTCTCTCTCCCTCTTCCTTCCTCTCTGAAATCAATAAAAATATATTTTAAAAAAATGAAGGGGACAATGACATAGCCCTCTGGGCAACAGAAGCCACCTTGGTACTTTTGTTTTGATGAAAATGAAGGGCGTTTGCAGGTAGTTCTGCATAAATATGGGGAATCTGTTGTCTACTCCAGTCTTTGTTTTAATTAGCATCACAAAAGAGAAACATTGCATATATTAGGCATAATTTCTAACCTCAGAAAGAGAATGTTACCTTAAGTTCCACAGTTAGCATAAGCTGAATTACTGGTTCAGCTCAAGGGAGGATATATTTAGGCTTGTTTGTAAAATGTAAATTAGAGTAAGTGTTAAGGTGTCATAAGTTAGTTGGATTACCTGCTTCAGAATCTGACAGCAGCTCCTCTCCTGGATAATTAAGAAATCTGGTTAAAAAGTATGTGATTGTGTGTGCACCCGTGTGTGTGTGTGAATCTGTCATTCTGCATACATAAGCATAAATGTATGTGTACAGATGTACATGTTTAATAAATTCAAGCTTGCCCAGGTGATGTGGCTCAGTGGTTGAGCATTGACCTATGAATCAGGAGGTCACGGTTTGATTCCCAGTCAGGGCACATGCCCGGGTTGAGGGCTTGATCCCCAGTAGGGGGCATGCAGGAGGCAGCTGATCAATGATTCTCTCTCATCATTGATGTTTCTCTCTCTCTCTCTCCCTCTACCTCCTTCTCCAAAATCAATAAAAATATAGTAGTTTTAAAAAATAAATTGAAGCTTTAACTTCTTAAGGCCTCTTGAGAAAATTTGATCTACCAGTCTTTTCTAGTTATGATAGAATAATAATTAATAATAAACCCTCTTTCACCTTGTGAGCCAGGGGAAGGTAATTAGCACTACTGTAATTATAGTTATTTTTAAATAGACCTATTCCTACTAATTAGCATTGTTTCGGTAGGTAGTCATTTTCATGGAATGGAATTAGGGTACTTGAGGAAGAAAAGTGAAGGAAGGGAGTGACCTGGTTCAATTTCTATAACCTGCTGGTGCTGGGGGATGGCAGTAGCGTTGCTGATAGTTGGCAACTGTCCTGCCAAAAGTGCCATCTTTTGACCAACTTCTCAAGGTGCCTCCTTGTCTGGCTTTCAAAGACCTTTATCTTGTGTCATTTCATCACAGATGAAAAATTCTCTGTAACATCAGTAACTGTTGAAAGAGCGTATGAGGTAATCTAGGGAATGTTACAGCCATTTTAAAGGAAGCATGTTGCAGATATCCCTGCTTCCTTTCCCACTGTGCCTGCTGTCTATCACACATGCCCCTGGTTGACCCTCCAGCCCACCCATCACCTTCCCATTCAGAAGGCAACTGCACCAGGGACTTCCCTGAGAACAGTGCCAGATGTCCCAGTTGCTCCTGGGCCAGAATGAATGAACATTTTGAGCACAAGGTAGTGGAAATGTACAGATATCATCTGTAGTGTCTGATTTGTAGCAAGACGATTAAATGGATATCCTGTACTTCCAATGAACTGCAAATCTATGAAGGAAGTAGACTCAACATTTGTCAAGCGGCCCAGCCAGTTTGGCTCAGTGGTTGAGCGTTGGCCTGTGAACTCTTGGTTCGATTCCCAGTCAGGGCACATGCCTGGGTTGCAGGCTCAATCCCCAGTAGGGGGCGTGCAGGAAGCAGCCGATCAATGATTCTCATCATTGATGCTTCTATCTCTCTCCCTCTCCCTTCCTCTTTCTGAAATAAAAATAAAACCACACAAAAACCATAAACATTTTGTCAAGCTAAGAAAAATGTTGTTGGCCTGAGGCCAACCCTGGAGTGAACAGTTTGATGGTGTATGGCTGTAACTCCTGGAAAGCAGCCGTGGTGGTTGCGTCTCCGTGTTCACTGGGACATGCAACATCCACGCAAGTTGGTGAGCCCATTTTCTAGCTGAGAAGTCTCTTGACTTTTTGGTGATTTGAGCACTCAACTCTGATAAAGTTATGCTAAGTTCACCACCAGTTTGATATCTTGTTTAATGAACTACCTTTTAAGCATATTAGCTGAGAATCCAAAGTCAGCTAAAATGGTATCTTATAAAAAGTATGTGGAAGTTTAGAGCAAATTGAAATCATTAATGTTATGACACATATATACAGTATCTGCATCTTTATCCTGGTGGATAACAGACCAGGATTTCTTTTTTTCTTCTAGCCTTTTGGTACCACTTGTATATGATCACTGCATCTATTTGGTTAAAATCCTAATTCAATGCACATTTTTTAAAATCTATCCACTGAACTAAGGATTTGAAAGCAGTACCTTACATTATTTCATTTTCCTTCCTGAAAGAAAATGAGTCCAAGATGGAGGCACAGGGAATCACAAGGAAAATGCTCTAACAGGTGCTGCTCTGTAGTGAAAATGTTAAAAAATAATAATAATAAGGAAGTTTGTATGAAATGTGTTGTATGTTTTATGGAAATCACTGCATTTGTGTGTGTGTGTATGGGTGGGGGTGTGTGTATGTTGACAATATAGAAAGTGACATTCAAGCCTTTGTAAGCCATCGCCCACAGCTAAAGTCCTACCTTCCTGTTGTACCTTGAAGGCCAGATTATTAAATGGATTCCTTCCTTGTTCTGTTTATGTTGGTTTTAGTCATTAGGTCTCTGCCTTACAAACCTGTCTGGATGGAACCCCCGTACTTACACGGCGTCCCAACACTAGTAAATACTGAAACTGGATTACAGTCTTCTAGCTCCAAATCTAGCTAGCTTCCTATTTGATCATGCCACCTCGGGATTTAAAAAAAATAAATAAATAAAAAAGATTACCTATTTACAAATACTGAAGTGTGACCTTAAGGTACATTTAGGCCTTTTACTTATGTGTCAAAATTGTGTGTGTGTTTTTAAGTCAACATAATATTGAGAAAACAGAATCTTTGAATTGCTAACCAAAAAAAAACAAACAAAAAAAACACTACAAAATATGTTGTCATATTAAGACTAAAGGATAAAAAAGTCATTGAAAGACAGTACCTAGAATTTGTGTGCTATCGATTTATGTTCCTCTTTCTCTCATGACCCCTTGATCTATGATTTTATTGGTCGCCCGGCTTTAAATTAAACTGGAGAAGCAGCAGGCACAATGAGTGATTGAGAGTGATAAGCATTTGCCCTTATAAAACTGAAATGAAGACCAGAGGCCACTCGCTACCCAGAGCCAACTGTAGAAATGCTACTCCCAGTAACATTTTTGAATTGGCACTTCTTGTTGATATATTGAGCTAAATGATTATTTTGAAAGATTCATGAAAAATTTAAGCACTAAATAAAAATATATGTAGTTAGACTAATGCTATCATTACATCAAATTTAATTCCATATCTGTTCTGACAAGTGTCAAAACCTGAATACTTAAAAATTACAATACATAAAATCCCTTTCAATCACAAGTCTTAATATTCCCTTCCACCTAATATTTGATCATAATTGCCATAGGATTGCGAAACAAAACAAGCGTCATCTCTTTTACCTGTTTTCCTGTCTCCATTTGTGCACAGTACATATATTAGGTACTTGGAAATGCAGATAATGGACCAAGTAGGTATTACAAAATACCTCACATACAGTTTCTTCCTTGTTATAGCTTTAGTAAGTCACAACTAGCAATAACACAATGAGCTATATGAATATTTGAGGAAATATATACAGAACACTATAGAAATGTATCGAATATATGGTTTTTACTAAGTAAAAGCACTTGGGGTACTTTATAGAGGGGTTGGTATTAGACAGATTATTATATATTTTAAATGTGGAGATAGACATGCCATGAGCCAATGAGGAGCAAACAATTAGAAACCACTTTGAGGAAATTGAGTTCAGCAGCCGTGGCCAGACTCAAGGACAGTCGGGGCTAAGGTTGTGGATGGAAGTGGAGGGCAGATCATGGGAGGGACTGAATACCGGGCAGACTCGGCCATAATTGTGCTGGAAATAGAAATGACACTGAAGGGTCACCAAGAAAGGAATGACATGATTTAACCTGTGCCTCTTGGAAATATCAATTTAAGCAGAATCACCTGAAGGGACTTGAGGTCGGGAAACTTCCGAAGCCAGTGCTCCTACCCAGGTGGGAAGCAGTGAAAGCTCAGACCAAAGCACAGACCATGAAACAGAGAGGAAGAGGCAGCCTCAAAAGACACTGGGAGTCTCATCGACAGGATATTGAAACTGATGCTCTGTCCCGGGAGAGAACGAAATTGATGATGGCTCTTGGGTTCTCAAATTACACAGCAGGATGATCGCACAGTTAACAGATAGGGAAAGAGCTAAACCGTTTGGACCAGATGGGTCAACTCCAGTAATAAAGAGAGTGGCTTTCTGAACCACTCTGATGAGGGTTGTGTGGTCGGATCTAAACTCTTGAGGAAGGAGCGCCATGAGGGGTTAGTTTTGTCTGCAATGGGCATAGGGATTAGATTACATTTGTTGGCTATCAGGTGCTTTCATCCTTGGTGTCTTACGTGGGGAAAAAAGAGAAAGAAACAAGAGGTTCACTAGTTTATTCAATTTATTTCTAATTGGTTTAGTTCTTTTTTTTCTTCCTAGGTAGTTGTTATATCAGAATAGAGTGCAGGAACAAAGATGTTAAAAATCCTAATATACTCACTGGATAATTAGGGTGCAAGCTTCAGTTGAAGGATCATTCAATTACTAAAAAAAGTTGTATTTTCTTGTTGGTGTTTGTGTGTGTGTGTGTTGTTTTTTTTTTTTTTTTTTTTTTTTTTCAGTAAAACAAGTCCATATATGTGGCTCCAGAGTTTACCACATTGACTTTGCTTCATGAATCATATTTGCATTTTTTGGGACACTAAGCAGATCTAAGCAGGTAATATAGCGGTAGCTAACACACCTGTAAAAGAACACAGCTCATTCTCTGGCAAATGTATTCTTTATTAACCCAATGCATGCTCACAGTAACCCAATGAGTTTAGAGCTTAGTAGTATCACCAGCCCATTTTGTAGATGAGAGAACTGAGGCAGGAGTTGTTCAAAAGTTTGCCCATGCTCGCACAACAAGCAAGTGCTTAAACTAGAATTTGAACTAAGGTAGTCCAACTCCCAAGCCCACGTTCTCGGCCAATGACGTACACTATGGCGCACGATATGCACAAGCATTCTGTATGGAAAGGCAAAGCGTGGCTTTTCAAAGTAACACCCCTGTGACACGGAGTTGTTAATAGGAAGCCTAAGGGAATATCAGATGTCAGTGAGAGACAAGTAACTGAAATGAATGGAGCAGGCTGGGAACAGAGGGGAATTGGGTCACGCATTTCCTGTCTGAAGGGAGTGGCTGCGTCTCAAAGGCAGCAATGCTGGCCCGCGGTTGACAGGACTCATCCATCTTCGTGAGACCAGAAATCCAGAATTTTATGGGCCATTTATCTATTTCCCAGTAATGGGGACCAAGGAAAAATAGTTTAAAGACAGCTTGGGGCAACACACAGCAGAAACAAAAAGGCGTAGTTGGATACGTTTACACACAGACTTGTAATTGATCAGCTTTTGCTCTAGGCATGGAGCCACTGACTGATAGATCTAAACACTGGAGTCCAGTGGCATCTGGGCTAGACATCGGGCTGGGTTTAGGCCGAGATGGGTCTTCTTATTAATCACACCATAAAGCCAGACCCAAGGAACTTGAGATCTATTCAGTCATATAATTAGTGGTGTGACGCTGGGGACAATGCCTTTCATTCTCTCAGCCTTTGGTCATTAGTGACATTTTTAAGGGGAAAGGAAGATGTTTGAAGGTGTCTTACCAGTCCTCAGGGTCTTTCCAAGTCTAGAGTTCTCTCTGCCGCCACCCCCCCCACACACACACACACTTTTCTTTCATTTATTTTAGTTTTTCAATTTTTTTGTATTTTTTTCTTGAACATGAGATCGTAGGAGTGTTTCAGACTTTTCCAAACCATCATGTTATCTGTGGGTGTAGCCCCAGCAGGAATCAAAGGGCCTATTGCCGGGTGATGGATGGTCTAGATTTTCCAAAACTTCCCTTAGATTTTCTTAGATCCTGGCTGCACTGAAGATGGGGCTCCCTGAGCAACCTGGTTCTCTGATCTTGCTTTTGAGGATTTGTCAGAGCTTTTGAACATTCACAATGGTCACAAGATGTTAGATGACATGAAGGCCCTTTGAATCTGTAATCATACGCCTTCCTGCAAAGGGTGTGTGTTCAGGAGTTTTGTTTAGGACATGACAAGGCTGCAGTGGGGGGAAAAATAAACAAACACATGAGTTCTTTGGGTTTAAAAAAAAAATACTTGCAGCCCTAACTGGTTTTGCTCAGTGGGTAGAGCATTGGCCTGTGGACTAAAGGGTCTCAGGTTAGATTCTGGTCAAGGGCATGTGCCTTGGTTGCAGGCACATCCCCAGTAGGAGGTGTGCAGGAGGCAGCTGATCAATGTTTCTCTCTCATCAATGTTTCTAACTCTCTATCCCTCTACCTTCCTCTCTGTAAAAAAAATCAATAAAATATATTTTTAAAAAAACTTGCAGTCAATGGACCAAAAGTCACAGAAGGGAATCGCTGGATCCAATATTCCAGTAATAGAAGTCCCTTCTGCTTTGTGCACAAGTGTCTACACTATGTATGTTTTTCTTTTTTTCTGGGGTTTCTATCGCATCCTGTGGACTCTCCAAAAACCCAGACATTTTTATAGATGCAATTAAATTTTGTATAACCGGAATTTGGGATACAAGAAACAATGTCAGATGGGGACATGGAGAACTTCTAGATCAGTCAAATCTATTTTCACATCAGAACGACACACTCACTGAAGCTCACTCGCTTATGTATGTGAGCATGTGGTTTCAGGGCAGAGCGTGTTCTGTAGGGACAGCACAACCACCCAGCTTCACAGGGGCCAGACCCAGAACGCGTGGCTCAGCTCCCTCGAGTGTTATTCTCCTGTGTGACTGCCGGGCCCACTCCTCCCCTCTCACCGCTGAGCGGGCTTCTCTGGGTTCACATTTCCCGGTCCACGGCCCAGGGAGGCAGACAGCCTTTGGTCTGTTTCAACACTTTTATCTCTTTCTTTCGTTTCTGATCCTGGTAAACTCTTTGTAAAGTGCTGTTTTAATTCTCAAATAAGAGATACAGATTTTCTTAACGAACCTCCTGAATTTTCTACGTATAAGATGGTGGGGCTGGGTGGTAACCTGAAGTTGTTTCAGCTCAAGGATTCTTTAGTTTGGTGTTAATCTCCCAACTGACAATACTTGTTGCAGGAAAAGCAGTCTGTCACCTGCTATTTGCTTGTGTCTGTTTTTTAAAGAAGTTTATATGTTTTTATTCTGCTTTATGGTGTGACCTGTTTATTTTTAACATAGAAAAACAGACATATAGACATGCATATATCTGTACCCTTTTGATTTCAGAGAGAAAAGGAGAGGGAGATAGGAACATCAATGAGGTTGGGGATTAATCCCGCAACCCGGCCATGTGCCCTGACCAGAAACCGAACCTGTGACCTCTGGTACATAAGACAAGGCTCAACCACTGACCCACACCAGGAAGGGCTATATGTACCTTTTTTTAAGTTAAAGTATCTTTATTAAACTTTTTGGTGGAAACCTAACATTCTGTCCAAGAAATGAAGTATAGGAAGAACACTAGCCTCAGACAATAGTCTCAAACAATTCCACATATTTCTTTATATATCACCACTGCATGTATTTAAAACAGCCGTAGATTGCTCTGAAAATAGGTATCCTGAAGGACTAACTACAAAAAGAACATTTGTCTATAAAAGTGTAAATTGTTCAGTTCTTTCTGTAAGACATTTCACAAATAGGGGAAGAGAGAGCTGAGGCCTGGGTGCGGGGGGAGGGATCGACCTCCCTTATTTAGGATCAAGCCCTTTCCCTTACTAGGTCTATAGTTTTACAAGTTTTTTTACAAGTTATTTTAGGTCAACACTCTTCCACTTAAAAAATGAAGTGGTTGCCCTAGCTGGTTTGGCTCAGTGGCTAGAGCATCAGCCTGAGAACTGAAGGGTCCCAGGTTCAATTCTGGTCAAGGGCACATGCCCGGGGTTGTGGTTGCGGGCTTGATCCCCAGTGGGGCGGGGTGCAGGAAGCTGTCAATAAATGATTCCCTCTCATCATTGATGTTTCTCTCTCCCCGTCTCCCTTTCTCTCTGAAAGCAATAAAAATATATATTTTTTTAAATGAAGTGGTTAAAAGGTTTATCTCTCAGGGAATGTAAAGACGACAGAAAACTGTGATCCTGTTTACTTTTTAACATTTATTGTTGAAAGTATTACAGATGGCATCTTTTTCCCCCCTTAACACCTTCTAGCCCACACTCACCCCCAGCCTTCACCACACTATTGTCTGTGTCCATGGGTTATGCATACAAGTTCTTCAGTTGCTCTTCCCACCCACCTACTCCTTCCATACACACCTTCCCCCATACACAACTTCCCTCTGAGATTCAACAGTCCGTTTTATGCTTCTATATCTCTGGATCTATTTTGTTCCATCAGATTCCATATATGAGTGAAATCATGTGATACTTGTCTTTCTCTGACTGGCTTATTGCGCTTAGCATAATACTCTCCAGTTCCCATTGCCTTCACCATATTCCAACATAACACTTCTTATCCACCTGGGTCTGTATCTTCTTCTCAGAGTAGATCATTAATATCCCTGGTGGAATCAAAATGAGAACTTGACTATACAGAATGCGTATTTTTTTATTTTTTGGTCCCTCCAGATCTACTCTCTGACCTTTTCAAACCTTGTTCTGTGCCTCAGAAAGCTAGTCTCTACAGACTGCATCGGCTGGGCTCCCCTGCCCTCCATGTTCAGGTGGGTTCGGATGATGGAGATTGGTTAGAGGGCGAAGAGTGGACTCGGGCTCCTTCGCTGCTGAGCTACACGTTGGTAACACTGTCCTCTCCTCAAAGCCCTGTGCCAGGCTGCACGCTCACCTAGGCTTACATGCAAGAGGGTATGGATATGCACAGAAACAATCCTGTTCTAAAGATACATGTGTGCATGGCAGAGACGCTGGTGCCTTAAAAAGAGGTGATGGAGTTTGATACAGCATCTGCTTGTTCCAGGAGCAGGACCCATACATGGGCATGTCATGTTGTTTCAAATAAATGTCCCTTGTTTCTTGTGCATGTCCGCACCTCCTGCGTTTAAACCTTGGTCAGAGTTGGTGGGATAAACTGGCTGGCAAGGATGTGGGAAAATCGACTCCATTGGTAGAACAGTGAATCTGTGCAATTCCCTTTCAGGCCAATTCGAAAATCTCAATAAAAATGCACATACAAGGCTTTGTGAGCAGAAACACTTGAATTTATTCTACAGATGGATTATACATACCTTTACACATATTTGTAAGTCAAGGAAGATTTGCAACATGTTGGTAAGAACGTGGCTGAACTAAGCTAAGTACCCAGCACTAGAAGCCTGGTTAAATAAAGCAGGAAAGGCTAAATACAATAGAATACAGTGGGGCCTTGACTTACGAGTGTCCCAACTAACGAGTTTTTTGAGATTGAGATACCAGCTGTCTCTCGGCCAATTTTTTGCATTGAGTTGATAGAGTAATTTGAGTTAACGAGCTCCTTAATGAGCTCCTTAACGAGCTCGGTCTCGGAACGAATTAAACTCATAAGTCAAGGCCCCACTGTATGTCTTCTTTATAGAAAAAAAAGGGTGCCACCCTAGTCAGTTTAGCTCAGTGGGAAGAGCGTCCGCCTGTGGACTGAAGGGTCCCAGGTTTGATTCTGGTCAAGGGCACATGCCTGGGCTGCAGGCTCAATCCCTAGTGGGGAGTGTGCAGGAGGCAGCCAATCAATGATTCTCTCTCATCATTGATGTTTCTATCTCTCTCTCCCTCTCCCTTCCTCTCTGCAATCAATAAAAATATTTTTTTAAAAAAAGGATACCCATCTTGTGTAAAGGGGGGGGGGGATCAAGTTTTTCTATGCTTGGAATAGGAATATAAACACAGCAGTTATGTCTAAAAAGAAATACTGGGTTTCTATTTGGGGAAACAGACTTTTGAGCTTCTTTTCATGTTTATTTCTCCCTTTCGTCTGCAATGAACATTAATTTCATCTACTGACCACTAAATCCATACTGGGTGTTCAACAATTCCTCCCAGAATGAATAATACATCTGCTTTTTTTTTTTTTTACAGTAGTTATGAATGCTCATATTCATTTTGTTGTCTATATATTCATTACCTAGTTCTATGGAGCCATTAATATGTTACTTCAATTCTACCAGACCTTTTGAGCACTTATATTTACAAACTAATGTGCTAGACACTATGAGGATATAAAGACAAATAAGACACATTCCACTGTCATGAAATTTATGGCCAGTATTGAGAGGATGGAAGAGATTGTAAAATGAAAGTGTCCAATGTTATAGAGTTCCTGGATTCTTTATTTCCTGGCATTGGGTTGTGCTTATTAAATAAAAAAAGTCTTACAAAATCTTCTACAGCTTTCAAGTAAAAAAATTATAACAGTTTTAAATGTAAGCAAATTTGAGATGATAATAATTCCATATAACTTAGACCCTTTTTTACTCTTATTAACATCTTACATTACTGTGACAAATTTGTCACAATTAATCAACATAGATATATCATTACCAACCATCGTCCTTAATTTATTCAAATTTGAATAATTCTTAATGTTCTTTTTCAGTTCCAGCATCCTATTCAGGGCACCACATTCCATTTTGTTATCAAGTCTCCTTAGGCTCCTCTTGGCTACGAGTTTCCTTATTTTTTATAACCTTGAAAGCTTTGAGGAGAACTAAGCAGGTATTTTGTAGAATATTCTAAGGCCAGGATTTCTCTTGTTTCTTATCAATAAACTAAAGGCTGACATGGGGGAGGAGAATCATAGTGGTAAAGTGTGAGTCTCATCATGTCAAGTATACGTACTAGTCACATGACTCACCATGGTTGACGTTAGCATTGGGCCACCTGGCTGATGTACTGCTCCTCAAGTGTATCTAATGTAAAGTTACCATGTCCACATTGTCCTTTTGGGGGGAAAAAAGGCATTAGGCAAAGTGGGCATTATGTTTGGCTTCCTTGGGGTTGAAATATCACTGTTATTTAGAATACTTCTACAGGAGAAGCTATTCTCTTCTCTCCCATTTATTAATTTTTATGTCTTTTATTTATGGACTCATGGATACATATTTTATATTTGGGTTATAATCCAAAACTTTTTATTTACTCTGTTCAAAGTATTCCAGTGTTGCCTTTGGGAGCTCTTTGAGCTGGCTCCGACTCCCTTAGCCATCCATCATTCTGCGGATCTGTTTTGAGCACTTCCTTTCTGGCGCTATAAGATTCTTCAAGTTCATCTTGTGCATTTCCCTCCCTAGTCTTAGAATCAGCCATCTCTCCAAGGATGCTCTGGTTCCTCTTTTGGAAAATGTAGTAGAAACAAAGTTCTGTACACTAACCCACATATAGACACGTATCAACAAATATGTCTGTATCTTTCTTAAACTAACCAGGAGTTTATGCTGATGTCTCCAACTCTAACCTCTTTCTCCATGGATCATTGTAGCCTGCTTCCCTGGCTTATTGTAATCTCCATGTATATTAGTCAGAAACCTGAATCTTACCATTCACCAGCCACTTACTGAACTGTTCAATCCAGTGCGTGTTCATAGTGTTTTCAGAAATACTAACCTGGAGGCGGAGAAGGGAACTTTATCAACCAGAGTATAGAGCTCATGTACCATACTGTTTGCCTTTAGTCTAACAGGCTACTTATCTCTGAAGGTACTTAGGCTGGAGTCCTTTTCCTCACCCCTTTAATGAGGTTGTTCAATACATTTCTACTACAGTTGCATTCCATTCACATGTCCCCCAACCTCCTAATAGTTTTAATTTTCATACATATATACCCCAGATTTTACAAATACGACATCATGTATTAATAATACAGCACCAGCCCTGGGGGTGTGATTCAGCGGTTGAGTGTCAACCTATGAACCAGGAGGTCACTGTTCGATTCCCAATCAGGGCACATACCCAGGTTGCGGCTCAATCCCAGTAGGGAGCGTGCAGGAGGCAGCTGAATTTAGAATTTGAAAAGCATTTACCTGACGATTCTCTCTCTCTTTTCCTCTCTGAAATCAATAAAAATATACTTTAAAAAAAATACCACAGCATCCTATAGAATAGTTTCTCCACCCAAAAAAAAAAATCCCCATGTGTTTCACCTATGTAATCTCCTCTCCTTCTGACCCCTAGCAACCACTGATGAGTTGGCCATCTTTACAACTGTGCCTTTTGCAGAATGCCGTATCAATGGAATCATATAATCTGCAGCCTTCTCAGCCTTGCTTCTTTCACTTAGTTTTATGCAGCTAACATTCATTCATGCCTTTGTAGGCTATGATGGCTCTTTATCACTGAATAGGGAGGGTTCTGTTGACCGGATGGGTCAAAGTTTGTTTTATGCACTTACCTATGAAAGGCCTCTTCCTTGCTTCCATTTTTTTTGGGTGATCACAAATACATCTTGTATCAATATTTGCATAGAAGGTTTTTGTATGTGTGAACATCATTTTACTACTTTTTGTTCTTTTTCTGCTTAAGAAAAACCTTGAACGTTAAGACATTTTCTTGGTATGTCATTGTAGTTTACATTCTAATTCAGGTGAAGTACACAAAAGGACGTCTTAAATGCTTACCTGTCTGGCTGCAAATGCATTTCAAATGCTAAATTCATCCTTCAGACGTGGCTGTTCTAATCCAATTCTTTCATCTTCTCCCCCATTTGATGGTGTCCTGATGGTAATTACCTACTTTACTGCCTGTCAGTCAGTTTTATATAGACAGACGCTGGGAGTTTCCATCAGACAGGATGCTTCTAATTTCTCTATTAGATTTCCCTGCCCAACTCTTCTGAATGGTTTACTAAACTCTAAATTAATTACACCTTCTGAATTGGTTTCCAGCTATAACAAGAGTCAAGGAAGGCTATCGGTTGTGTCTGACATGCTTAAGTTTTATCACCGAATACTCTGAGTCAGCCAGCAGACACTTTGTCTCCAGAGAGAGAGGTCTCAGGTACATCCACCGGGACGACTATGAACATTGATGTATTCTTAGTAAAAGGATCATTTTTTAAATTTGTCTGGACAAACGTTTGGGTATGAGTAATGCTGGCCTTTATCGTCTCTCTTCTATGAAGAAGAGTCTGGCTTTATACACTTATGATGTTTATTCTCATCGCCACTCTCTGCAAAGTATTTTGCCAGTTATTTCTTGTTGGTATTTTGGTGCAGAATCTGGAGACAGAGCAGAAGTAGGAAGAGAAGAAATGTGATGGCCGGAGGGCGGGGGGTCAGAGGGACATGGACATGTGAGTTGCGCCATGGATTGGAGGAGAAAAAAATTGTGATTTTTTTGAAAAATATGTTTTTATTGATTTAGAGCAAGAGAGAGAAGGATGAGAGCGCAAAACATTGACCACTGCCTCCTGCATGCCCCCTACTGGGGATAGAGCCCACAACCTGGGCATGTGCCCTGACAGGGAAGTGAACTGATGACCTCTTGGTGCATGGGATGATACTCAACCAAGTGAGCCATACTGGCCAGGGCCAAAGTGGTGGTTTTTAAAAAGATTCTCTACATCATACTCAAGAAATGCAAATAAAACACTTGAGCTGCCCTAACCGGTTTGGCTCAGTGGATAGAGTGTCAGCCTGCAGACTGAAGGGTCCCAGGTTCAATTCCGGTCAAGGGCATGTGTCTTGGTTGCAGGCACATCCCCAGTAGGGGGTATGCAGGAGGCAGCTGATCAATGTTTCTAACACTCTATCCCTCTCCCTTCCTCTCTGGAAAAAAATCAATAAAGTATATATTTTTTTAAAAACAAACACTTGGGCTAACTTATAATTTCTGCCTTCCTGGTTGTGTTTTCTAGAACATGACTGCTCTGAGTGTGGATCAAGTGGCCTGCAGCTTCAAGGAGGTGACGTAAGTGTCTCTATAGCTCATTCACTCAGAGCATGTACAGGTGAGCTCACACATACACACCAGTAGCCACAACACAGACAACCATGACAAGGGGAACCTAGGTGGATGTAAATTCAGGTTCAATGAGATAGAACACCGAGATATTTTCTCAGTGATTTGATTTAAACACTAAAAATAAAAAAAATACTAGCAGCCTTAGCAATTGAATGTTTCCCCCTTCCTGAGATAACTCATTTCCCCCCAAATATTTAAAGCACTGAAGTCCCGAGCTGAGCTTTTACGGCACTTTAAATAATTGTTCAGCTTCCTGCTTCCTATTGTCTTTTATGACAGTCTTTGGATTTCCTAATTATTGCATTTTGTCTTTCTCTGGAGCTCAGATAATAAAACTGGCGTCTGGCTCCCCATTCTCCAGACAGACAGAAAAATGAAAAAAGCTCACTGCGTTATTTTGTGCCACTGCCACGTCACCATTTCTCTCTGTCTTTGGAAATAAATTGTTGGCTGATCGGCAATTTCTTCTGTCTGCTCCTCGGAACCCATGGCAACATGTCACCTGTTCCGGCAGATTTTTATATTCAGGGCACAATTCCGAGAGCAGGAAGAATTCTTCGCTGATTTCCTCCAGTCATTAATCACTGCCTACCGCCTCGCTACTAGGGAGGCATCGCAGTCTACACACGTGCCGTCAATGAAGGGCTGATTGTTTACTTTATGGGTTCTCCAACTCTGTTTTGGTTTTTATTTTTTCCTCTGCATTCCTCCCCATTCCTTAGTTCCTAATGCATATCTTCATGGCCCCCCCCCTTTTTTTTTTCCAGACAGGAAAATGGGGAATGGAAAAGGCAAACAAAAAAATAGAGTTAGTAAATCTACTCAAAAAATTTAGAACTAATCCAATTTGTTTGGGAATGAATGGATTACGTAATTATGGCATTTTCCTCTGTTTGTCCTCTTAATTTCTGAGAAAAATGTATAGAGGAGTGGGAAATTGCAATAACCCGAGAGTCAGACACCTTAGCTTTGGATCCTGGCTATCACATAGTCGTTGGGAGCTTAGCCAAAGAGCTGAGATTCAGTTTATGCGTCCATGAAATCAATGAATGTCATGACTTCTTGCATGAGTCAAAGAAATACTGGGTTGTAATGAGATCTCTGATTTGAAAGCTTTATGATGTACATACAAGAACATGTTACTCTGTAGCACATAGCAACCTATGGTGGCACAGTAAGCTAATGCCACGATATCGCCACCTAAAAATCTACCCCAAAGCTCAGTCACTTAACCATCATACACTTTTGTGGCTGGGGAGGCTGGGCTGGCCTGAGCCCTGCTGGTGGCTCTAGTCCTTGTGTGTCTCTTCTGTGGCCAAGACTAACGGGGCAGGAGCTCGTCTAAGAAACAGCTTCTCATGGTGATGGCAGAAGTCAAGAGGCCAAAGTTCAAGAGCAAACAAGCACTTTCAAACCCAAGTACCAAGTAAAACAGGAAATACATCCTAGCTTTGGAGGGGGAGGGATTGCAAAAAAATTATAGCAAAGAGCATGGATACAGGGAATAGTGAAGTATTGGGATAAAACTGTCTGTTCTGCTTCTAATTACTGACCCCAGATTTTGTCTATCCTTTGGAGCCTTCTTTCCCTGACCAACGACTATGCCACTCACACTTTAATATTCTTCACCTGGGAGGACACTTATACTGCTTTATGGAATCTTCAGTCTATATTTTGAAGATGAGCCTTAAAAGTTACATATTACATAGTCACACATGAAACACATATATGTATGCCAGCCACTTTATATAAAATATCCAAAATCATGTCTGATTTTTCCTTGCCATTTAAAAGGACATAATTTCCTATAACCTGTCTCTATAACAGGGCTATATGATTGAACAGATTTGAGGGGGAAAAAGTACTTTGCTTACAAATATTTCTAGAGTTATTGCACATTACTTGCCTTCTTATATATAGGGCACCTCATAGGCACATATCTGAACTTTTAGGACTAAACCAAGTTAAATGCTGGACATTGTATATGCAAATATTATTTTAAAAGTCTAATAATTGTGGATGCTAACATTTTTCTAGGGGGAGTTGATCGTTTGTTTCTAGCTAGCAATTGGCCTGTGGACTCTAGTAATTCCATGTTATTCTAATCCAATTAAGATGGTAGGTGACCAAACTGGTTGTCACATTTCTCAAACTGGTTTGTCCCCATTGTCTTTTACTGACAGGGTCCCCTTTGATGGTCCAACTGCCATCATGATGGCACTGCCAGGCCCTCAACCTGATTCTGTCTTATCCATGTGAGGCTGTTGAAAGCCTAGCCTCTCAGCTGATGCTTGGAAATCCTCAGTACCTCCATGAACAAAATGCTAGCCTCAGCTCTCAAGACCTGCTCTTCCATCTCAACGTTGATTCCTTACTTTCACGACTTGGTATGTTCCCAATAACTTTGTTGAATTCAACTTGTCTAGTTACTGAGTGAAAGGGTTAGCCAGAATCACCTAGCCCCCCACTGCCTTGAGCCTTTAAACACTACCTTCCTCTACAAAATGTAGAGCAGTGGTTCTCAACCTTCTGGCCCTTTAAATGCAGTTCCTCATGTTGTGACCCAACCATAACATTATTTTCGTTGCTACTTCATAACTGTAATGTTGCTACTGTTGTGAATCGTAATGTCAATATCTGATATGCAGGATGGTCTTAGGCGACCCCTGTGAAAGGGTCGTTCGACCGCCAAAGGGGTCGAGACCCACCGGTTGAGAACCACTGATGTAGAGGAAGAAAAAAAAGTAATAATAGTTCCTCTCACACCACCACCCCATTTTGCCTGAGGCTGAGAAGTAATCAAGTCTTAATAGGGAACAAATTAGGTGAATTATTTGTTCCTTGCCCAGGAGATAATGCTGTGTATTTCTCAAGGCTTGTTATCCTGTTTAAAGCTACATAGGGTTTTAATTATTACTTCAATTCAGTCTTAACAAAAACAACCATGGGCTTAATCACATTACTTTTGGCCTTAAGACCCAGATGGACTTTATTGATCTAAAAATGGAGAATGGGTGGTATCATTTATTCAATACAAAGGGAAGGAGAGATGTCATCACTCTGTGAGAAATGTAAACAAGGTAACATTCGGCTTTATTTTTTAAATCTGATATGATTTCCTTTGGGATAGTCAATGGACTATAACCCTATTATTTTGGTAGGGATTACTTTCACTTTGGGTTTGGGGAAATGTAAATACTGCCCCTCTTCCCAGCAAAAGAGTGGTTGGTTCATGCTTCATTCGGCACTGCACCTGGAGTATGTTTCTACTTTTTATTCTCCTCAAAGAATATGAAACAACATAAACTTCATGCTCCATTGGTCTAAAAATTGCTTCATTCCTTTTCTCTCTCACACACACACTTTTTTAATCCCCACTTTCCTTCCCAAATCAGTCAGTATATGTCACTTAGGAAATACATATTGAGTGACTTCAGCATTGAGATGGGTTATTTCTCACGGTAAGCTCTCCCTCACCAGAATTCTAGGGTTCCTGTTTTAACTTGAATACCTTAGGTGAGTTTGGTGAGATCAGACACAGATCAGGAGAGAAAAGCAAGAAAGAATTTTACAGTTTTGTTATGCTCACTGTTTCTTGGGGAGAAAAGAGTTTCCTACTGGGCCACTCAAGGGAAGACCGGGTTGGTCAGGAGGGAGGGGAACTGTGGACAAGCAGCTTTATTGTGGCTCCTAAAGGCTGGAAAGGGAAAAGCAGGGCAAGCAGGTTCAGGATTGACTGACTCCACCAATAATTTTGGAGGCCACTGGGCTATACCTTGGAGTATATAGTGGCTCCAATGTGAGAGCCAAATAAGGGAAGTGGTTGGGGTATGGACTCTTTTGCTCAATTTGGGGAACTAGGCAGCCTTTAGCCAGGGCATTAAACTGGATCTAGACAGTGCACACACACACTCCGTATTACAGTCCCTGCATTTCCCCTTCCACCTCTGTGAAAAGTCATTGGCCTTGCCAGTATACGTATGCTTCAGAGGTGTTGTTGAAATATTGTCTTTTGAAAGAGGAAAATAGAGAGTAACCTATTGCTTTTCTTTCCCCCTTCATTGGCAAATTCTTCTACTTCTTTTTATTTTTTTTTACAGTGTTATGCAGCTATCACCACAATCTAACTGGATTTATTGGGGTGACACTGGTTAACAAAATGATACAGGTTTCAGGTACACAATTCTATAACATCACCTGTACACTGTATTGTGTGTTCACTACCCCCAATAGCAAATTTCTTTAGATACAATTCATTTTTTAAGACATATAATTCTGAAAGCAATAGAAAGAAAGAGTTAAGAAAAACTTGAAGGAAAGGTCTCCACATTATCACTCTGTTCAACACCTATTTTTTTCTCTTCTAAGAAAATGGGCAAGAACACTAAAGGTCCTCACCATAGGTTGAATGCACCCCCACCAAGTTCACACAGTATATTGAAATTCTAATCCCCAAGGTGACCTAGTGAGGAGGTGGGGACTTGGGGAGGTGATTAGGTCATGAAAGTGGGAGCCCTCACGAATGAGATTAGTGCCTATAAAAGAGGTTTAAGAAAGCTCCCGGACCCCTTCTGCCATAAGAGGTTATAGCAAAAAGCCATTTATGAAGGAACAGGCCCTCACCGGACATTGAGTCTGCTAGAGCCTTGATCTTTGAGTTCCCAGCCTCCAGGACTATGAGAAACAAATTTCTTTTGCAAGCCCCCCAGTGTAAGGCATTTTTGTTATAGCAGCCTGAATGGGCTAAGACAACATTTTCAAATAACTGAAAGAGAATAAAATGTAGTTTCATGAACACTGTATTTCCATTTGTTAAGATATTGGGAAATGAAGGAGAAACAGTTAGCAAACTATTGAAGATCTTAAGCATTCACTAAAATAAGTCTTATGAATTTTAATTGCAAGGTTTTCAACATCTTAGAGGTTATTTATTCTTATAGAACATTTTGATTTCAGTGTTGCCAGGATTGTTTGCCTATAAACATTAACCTGGCAAAAGGAGAACAGAGAAGAAAGCGAAACACAAACCAACAGTGAGTATTACTTTCTTTGATATTTTCTAGTGGAAAACATTGACTTGCCACGTAAGGGGAAATTTTATCAGATGCCTAAGACCCCAAGACAATTAAATTTGATGTTGGATCTGAAAAGTATTTTTTTTCTACAAATATCATGCTCTTATCAAAGCTGGCTGCTAATGAGGTGATTGACTTAAATGTCATCTCAATTGCTTCCTAATGTTTGCTTAAGCTTATTAGTTTGTAAGAGACAATTTATCCATGAATTTGAATTCTACGTGGTATGTTGACATAAATTCCAGGTGGAGACATAAACAGGAGTCAGTTTTTCAGATAGTGTTGGATTTTTATGGGAATACAATGTAAGAGGAGTGATCATGGCCCATGTTGAATGACTGTTGTAGTCAAAAGACCAACAGCTGTCAGGTGGATATATAACAATTCAGCATGCTTTTAAGGGAAACTTTCAAATTATACTGGGATCCTGATAAATGCATTTTTGTAATACTAACTAGAGGCCCAGTGCATGAAATTCGTGCACAGGTAGGGTCTCTAGCGGCTGCTGGCCGGGGTCTCCCCACCTTCCCCCAGCTGCCAACCTGGGCCTTCATTCTGCGCTGCCCCCTGGTGGTCAGCACACATCATAGCGAGTGATCAAACTCCTGATCGAACTCCCTAGGTGACACTTTGCATATTAGGCTTATCAAGAGTTCACATACACATATTATAATTAGAACACATAGCATGGAGTTGGAGAAAAGAAAAATTATGAGATTTTTGAAGAGAAGATAGTGAGGGCTTTCAAATGTATTCATTTTATACTTAACTGTTTAGCTCTTCATTCTATATATGTGTATTGAGTCTCCACATGTCTCATGTACAGTATCAGGTGCAGGCAATCCCAAGATGAAACGGGCAGTTGCTGCCTTATTATAAGGGTTGTCAGTCTCACTGCAGACTAATTGAGCACACAAAATGACAACCCACAAGGTGGCCTTTTTTTTTTACAAGTGCCCTGCATTTTTATGTGATGGATTATGGACTAAACACAGAGGGTGAGTTCTTTGATATGAGACTTCAGGTTAGTATTGTCTTATCTACAGAACCCTATACCTCACGCTGTAAAAAGCATATACGATGGCTCCAAAATATTACAAAGGCCTGTATATGAGTAATGCTGGGGGTAATTTGCAATAGAGACATGCAGGAGATAAGGCTATGCAATAACTGAAATATTTAATAACTGAAAACGAAGAGCCATTGAAATTTTTACAGGAATAGTGTGCAATTGCCTGTGTACTTTTGTCAGGTCCGAACCCCTCTGCCAGGGACTGGACCCTTTTGGACACCAGGTATTAGAAGACAGAGAAGTTATGAGTATATAAGAGAGTCTTTAGCCACTGCTAACAAGGAGCTATTAGCTATTAGACAAAACAGTTCTTCAAAGTCCCATACAGTAACCGTACATGGGCTGGGTAACAATACATCTTTCCTACAAAGCAGCAGCAACCTCTAATATAGGAGCTATACAGGAGCCACCCTTAGAGCTACAGCCTTACATATCAGCATCCTCAAACTAAGCAGTCCAGCCTTATATAGGAACAGCCTCTTCTGGCTGGTGGTAACATACTTATATACAAGCTCAGACAAAAGAGCCTTTATGCCAAATAGTGACTTCAATAGTTGGGTTATAGGAGGGCATGCTTGTGCAGTGTATAGCTTGCTGCATCCTTGCTTTGCACCTGCATATAGCAACTTAGCCTTGAACACTTTGATTAGGAGTCCCACGCTCAGAGTGGCCTTGAACATCCAGCGTACTCTAGACAGGGCCCCACAACTTTCCAACCTATTATCTCCCCTTTTATTGTTCTGTTCTCTTATTCAGGAAACTACATTTTTCAGAATCCCCTTTTCTCTGGCTTCTAGTATTCATTTCATAGACACCTTGGTAGAAGTTTGGCAGGGAACGAGAGATTATGTATTCCTTATACCCACCAGGGAGCCCTTCCTTCTAGGTTTGCTTTTCACACTGAAAATCCCCACCAGCGCTCTGGCTCCTTTTGGCTGATTCTGCATTTTCTCACTATTCTGTTTAGCTTTTCAGTTTTTTCATTACTCATGTGAACAAGTATCTGTCATATATACAGGATGGGGCAAAGTAGGTTTACTGTTGTTTGTATAGAAAATAATACAATGATTACAAATAATAATACAAGAATAAACTTTCCCATGCTCACAACTGTAAACCTACTTTTGCCCCACCCTGTATAATCAAAGCATCTAGAGTTGTTTATTTTTGTGCCTGAAATGCCACCGACATCTCTAAATCAGAGTCTGTAGCAGCAGGCAAACACAACATATCCTCTTCCATACTTTGAAAGCCATAAAAAAACAGTCTTCAAATATAGGTACAATATATCCAAATACTTTTCTTTTTCAAATTGTCAGATCTTTATATCTTGGGATGGACATTTAAAATATTATTGACTGCTCTGGCCAGTGTAGCTCAGTTGATTGGAGTGTTGTCCCATACACCAAAGGGTGACAAGTTCGATTCCTGGTCAGAGCACATGCCCAGGTTGTGGAGCATAAGAGAGGCAACGGATCGGTGTTTCTCTCTCACATTGATAGTTCTCTCTCTAAAGTCAATTTTATCCTCAGGTGAGGATTAAAAGAAAAAATTATTGACTATAGGCAGACTGGTGAGACCTCCAAAGTCAATAGTTCTGCCTGTCTAATGTGTGTTTTGTTGTTTAAATATATTTTTATTGATTTCAGAAAGGAAGTGAGAGATGGAAACTCAATGATGAGAGAGAATCCTGCATACCCTCTACTGGGGATTAAGCCCACAATCCAGGCCTGTGCCCTGACCGGAAATCGAATGGTGACCTCCTGGTTCATAGGTCCGTGCTCAACCACAGAGCCACACCAGCTAGGCTGCTGTTTTTTTGTTTGTTTTTAAATCAGTGATGTAGTCTTTTGAAAGCTAAGACTATTTCATGGATCGCTATGCTATTCCCATGATTCTGATTCTCTATAGTGGTGAGAAGACTGTTTGCTTAGGTTTCCTCTACTCATTACATCATGATAATCCTTCCTCTGTGGACACAGAGGTCTCAAAAGCGATTCAACTGCCAAATTTCAACTCCAGTCTCCTTTCTAAGTGCTTACAGTTTCGCTCAGAAGTAATCCCATTACATCCAAATGTACACCTGCTCTATGGGAGGGCAAAGACCCCTCTTGATACATCTGTAGTCAGGGTCATTGGAGCCATGGTCCCTTGTTAATACTTAGAGGGGATTAATTATAGTAATTATAGAGTACAAAATGAATGGTGTTTTCATAACGGTAAAATGAAGAGCTTTTGTAGTCATTCTAAATATGGCCCATCTATTTCACATTAGCCAGAAAATAACAGCAAAAAAAGAGAGAGAAACAGCATTGATTAAGCGCGCGCAATGTGCCAGATGTTGTGAAACATGCAAGTACAATATCTCTAATTCTTCTTGTTTAATCTAAGGAACTGATGCTCAAGGGATTGGATCCATTTCCTTAGATTAAAGCAACAGATGAATTCAGCTATTCTAGATTTCAAACCCTGCACTTTCTCCTCTGAATTCATATGGATTTTCTCTCATATTGAAATTGCTCAAAAATATTTGTTAAAGATCTAAGTGAATTAATGAAGAAATAAACATAGACTAAAGCGTAGCCCCTTAAACTCTATACTTTCTAAGCCCTTAGTGTCATCAAACCAGTTATATAAATTTTCTCAATAACAGTGAATATGACTGACCTATGACCTACATAAGAATATATAACTTAATTGGGAATATATAGAGAGAAAGGACAATTCCTGAAAGAAATGGTCATATGGGCAGTCATATTGAAACCATAAACTCATTTCATCATTCAAGAACAGTAGAGTAGGTTATCAGACCAATTAGGGAGTTCAATTTGTGCAGATTGGTTCCCAGCATTGGTTCTTACTATGGTTGCTTTTGAATGACAGGAAATTATAATGATTGAATGCCTACTATATCTCAAGCACTGTACAAAGTGTTTGTTATAAATTACCTTTACTTAATCCACTAAGAGCTGTAAAATCTCACCCTATTTCACAGATGAAACTAGGAGTCATAGTGACTTGCTCTAGGTCCCACTTCTAATGCCATAACAACTAGGACATTTCTGATTTCCAAACATAAGCTCTTTCCACAATGGGTGCTCCTTAACTAAGATAAGAGCATGGGCAGCAGGGAGCTGTGCTGATGGTTGAATCATTCTAACTACCACCACCACCCCTCATTGGAATAGGAGCAGAAAAAGACCATGACCAGGATAATTAGGACTTTTCTGATGAATGTTGATCCCAGAACTCTGGGAACCTAGCAGTGTGAACTACCCCCTTGGCTCAATGCATAGATTTATGGCATTTTTACTTAGACACAACATCAGTAGGGTATAGCAACAATAATAGAATAACACAATAAAATTAAAATCTCATTCAATCATCGTCAAATGGGTACAATGCCCAATAAGAAGTTGAAATAGATTAAGCTATGCACAAATATATGTAAATAGAGTATATCAGGTTCTAAGATTAATAAAAAGATGGAGGAAGAGAGAGTCATATGAAGGCATTGGCACCACCTGTTTCGTGTCCTCTTTGCCTTGTCTACATGAAAGTCTTGGAAATATCTTGTCTTCGTGTCAGATGTACTCCCTTGGGGGTGGGAGGGGGGGGGAGACACACAAACTGTCTTACCCTGATATCTTTGAATAACAAATTCCTATAACTAACTCTTCTGGTTCAGAGTGCATGCCCATCAAGGAACAATCTTATTACATTTCTAATTGAATATATTAAGCTAATAGGAAGAGAATGTGCAAGTTTTTTCAATGAGCTTTCCAAAAAGCCAAAGGGACTATTTGTTTGGTTAATCATCATTCCCATGAGTCTGTGGATACCATGAGGCTATCTTAACAGATCCCAGAAATAGTAGGAAAGGGTCCAAGTCACTGAGACCGCAGTGTTGAAGTTCATCCCCTGGAGGAGGATGATCTAAGAAGTGGATGTTTCCCAGAGGATTTTTGTCCTGGCAGCTATTAAGAACACCCCTAAATGGGGCCAGAGACGCCCTGTTGTTGCATTTCGTTGTTTTTTTTTCCTCTTCTCACAAAACAGGGAACATTAATAGATGTGACTCCCATTCTAAAGTCCCAGTTCATAATACACTTTGCATAACCTAGCCTTCATTCCCCAATGACACAAAATATTGTCTAGCTTCTATAACAATAAAATCTCCTTTGAGAAACCCTGCATTAAAAAAATGTGTCTAATTAAACTAGAGACAAATGTTCTCCTATCCAGCCAGGTCTCTCATTGGCTGGAGGGGTTGGCCTATTTTTTTCTGTAAGGACTTAATCTTAGGAGTGGACAGGATTGACCCACAGACTAGAGCCAAAAAAATAGAAATGCTCAGGGTCCAAGTTGTTGAGACCACTGTGGAATCCATGGTTTACCAGACAATGCTTAGGATCAACGGGTGTGCCACAAGGATTTTTAAAACATGCACTACCTGACTATTTAGTTAGGGGCACTGACGAAATTGTCAAATAAAAACAAATGATAACAGGTTTTGCTAACAGTCCACACAACACTAACCATCCAGTGTGAATGAATCCAAATCATAACCAAATCATCCAATCTTTAATAAGATTGCCAAATTTTTAGTACTTAGTTTATGTGTGCCGAGATGGGAAAGGTTGAAAACCACTCCCTGGGTAGTGTTAGAGTTACCTTGGATAGAGATCATAGAGAAAATAAACGAGTGAACTTATTTCTACCAATTGGTGTCTGGTGACTTACCGCTCATTTGCTCAATAATGCCAAATCCCCAAAAGGCTTCTGTGTGTAGAGAGGATATAACCTGAATTATGGGAACTTTCTCTAAGTGTATAAGCCAAGATCCAATCAAGAAAAATAACACTATACATTTCTCAAACAGAAAGAACAGGGGAAACGACTCCGTTGGTGATCACGTGGAAAGCCAAATAGCTAACCATAGGGCACGCCAGGTGTTAGCAACAGAAGGAAGCTTCTACCATCACTGGCTTAAAAGAAAGAAAGAGATGCCATGTTAACTTATTTCAGGAGAATGGAGACAGGTGTGTCATTCATGGGGCACTAGAGCCGAGAACAAAACAGGCTTCCTCGGGAGAGGCCTCCCGTTGAGGAGGGCAGATAAGCATCCCGATTTTGCAGGATTTTTGAATAATTTTAGATTTACAGGAAAAAAGAAATCCAAGATGGTAAGTAGGGTTTCCACATAAACTTCACCAAGTTTCCCCTGAGATTAACATAAGATTATCACTAACACATCTCCAGGTTTTGTTTGGATCTCACCAATTCACCACCACTTTCTGGTCCCGGAGCCCAAGGGGAGATAACATATTGCCCTTGGCTTTGCCTGCATTTTGTTTGTTGTGCCAGGATATTGTTTCCATTCTTTTTTTTAAGAGAGTGGGAGGTAGGGGGGCCGTCACTTAACATTATACCCAGATATCAAGAGTCCACAGGCGAGAGAGAGAGAGAGAGAGAGAGAGAGAGAGATCCATTAGTTGTCTCCTGCAAGTGCCCCGACCAGGACATGGGATTGAACCTTCGGCCCTTTGGTGTGGGGGCCGACTCTCTAACCACTGAGTCACACCAACCAGGGGCATGTTTTCACTGCTTTTCATAGAGGTTTCCAAAGACTGAAATGAGGCCGAGGCCAGCCCTTGGAGGAGAAAGGGAGCCTGCAGGGGTAGGTCTGCCTGCAACGCACAGCAGAGCAGGGAAGGGCTAGTTCAAGCTAGGAGGCCAGACTAGCACACGAAATCATACCTCTCTTTTTATTCACGAATTCTTTGAAGTGTCAGATATGCTGTATTCTGATCACTACAGTAAAGCCTTGCATTATGAATTATCTGCACAGCAGCCCTAACAGTTAGGTATCCCTGTCCTCAAGTCATGAAGCCACTAATAAAATAGTGGAAATGTAAACCCACTAATAAAATAGTGGAGTTTATCAGGCACTTTCCACTTGCTACATTTAAGTTCTGAAGTCTGCCGTCACTTCTTAACACTATACCCAGATATCAAGAGTCCACAGGCCATGCTAAACGCATTACTGTTTTATACATGTAATAGAATTGGGCAATTCTCTTCGATTCCAAATGAGAACGTGAATCTACAAAATGGGAGGTACTTCATATGATCTTATTCCCAATTCAACAGAGGTAAACCCGATCCTAATTGTGTTTGTCTTTTGGCAGTGTCCGAAGTCCAGCTAGGAGCTGACCTTTCACCTTCATTCCTGCTGATTGATTATGGGCCAACTTCAGACTGGGAGTTCGTTTTAATGGCACAGTCTGGCCATTCAAAGTGAAAATAAGAAAACCCTTCATCCTCCTCCAAAGAAGAGACAAAACTGTAAACCCCTCACAGGTTCATGAAGCTTGATTTCCATGTAAAATCATTAAAACAAACAAACCAGCTAGCCTCACATGGACTCTCTGCATTCAATGGTCAGCTACTAGACTAGAGCTAATGGAGCAGCAACAGCGGAGAAGTTTCAGATGTCACCAGAGCCAAGCAGAAGGGACTGCA
This sequence comes from Myotis lucifugus, assembly GCF_000147115.1. Lineage (NCBI taxonomy): Eukaryota > Metazoa > Chordata > Mammalia > Chiroptera > Vespertilionidae > Myotis > Myotis lucifugus. The sequence goes on along the minus strand of NW_005871227.1, from coordinate 2,584,226 downwards.
CTGTCTGTGGTCAACCACATACTGTATTTTGGCTGCTCCGTAACTACATTTTTGTTGAATCCCATAACTATATTTTTGTTGAATCCAATAAAGTTTTCATTTTTCATGAACAAGCTTTTGGACTTGTTATGTTTGTTTCCAGCAAACCACGAAGCATTGAAGTCAATTCACACAGCCTGAGAGGCATGAAATTTTCATGTACGGATTTCTCAAATGTTTAATGGGCCAAGGCGGTGACTTAGAATTTCGTAACCACGTGCCCCTCCCCCCACCCTTCCCTGCAAACCCTTGCTTGTAACCGTCATGTGGAATGGAGAAAAACCACTGAGGAGAAAATCCTAATAAGGAGGCTAAATTACATGCGTGCAACTGCTACCTCTGCTTCGAGTTTCCATACGCCATACGATCATTAGACGCTCCACATCATGAATGTCAAAAGAATCACTGATTCTAGAATACATTGTTGGCTGCTTTCCCCCCTTATTAGAAAATCCCATTTCCCCCCAGGTATCTTTCCTTCCCCAAGAAGCCCAGCCTTTCTCTAAGGAAGTTCACCTTTATTAGTTCAAGTCGATTATCATGTTCTCATTTGTTTTGCCAACGATTGGTTCAGTAACATGCTTGTGACATAATCTCTCCATGAGAAAAGATGCCAGAGCTTCCTGAGAAAGACTTTATCCAGGGCAAGACTGCTTTTCTTGGATGCGACATTGACCATTGCTGCATTCTTCTTAAAACCATGAAAGCAGCCAGCCCCAAATCAAGTCAACACTGAGTGTGCCAGACGAGAAAAACTTAAGACTGCATCCTCAGTCATGCTCAGAACAGGTAATTGCATATATTAAATGCCCTGGGATTGGGTTTCTTCATTAGCAAAAGGAGGGACACATAATGGGTGGTGGGCACACAGTGCCATATACAGATCTTGTAACATAGAAACCCACAGCTGAAACCTATCTGATCATATTAACCATTGACACCCCAATAAATTAAAAAATAACAAAAGCCCTAAGAAAAGGGCTTTTAATAATAACACTACAAGCCCCGCTCCAAAAGGGTTGGATAAATGTGAACAAATATCTTTAATCTTTATTTAAGTCTACAGTCCAGGATTTGGAATCTCCCGTTGGTGGGGATTGATAAGATAATAGATGACACAATGAGAAGCATCTAGTACAGTGGCTGATGCATGATGGGATTTTAGTAAGTCTTGGTTCCCTTTGCTATTTCCCCCACGGAACATATGGGGACGCGAAGGCAAGTTGTATCATCGCAGGACCCAGGAGGGTGTGTTTGAATAAATTACCTGGGGATTTATATTGCAGATACAAAAGAAACGAAACATGTATTTTAAAGGAGCTTTGTTCCTTCCTGCCAGGGAAAAAGGGTTACAGTTTCCAGGAGTGACTATCATTTGTGAGGCTTCCATAGGAAGGACAAGAGAGAGAATAAGATACATCTCACAGATCGCCAAAGGAGGCAATGACAAAGGCAGAGGGCACACCAGCCCAGGAAGAGTGACAGTCCCTGGGCATCTATTATATGCAATTACCTGTTCCCTGCTTACAAACACTGCCCCGAGAGCAGCTTCATTTATTGCCACTTACTGATGTCAAAACTGTAATTTCCACGCATCCTCCTCTCTCCCTTCACGAATGACCCCTTTTGCCTGGCTGCCGACTTCCTTCTCCCTGTTGTTCCACTAATGGCGTTCTATAGAACATCTTGACAGGGATACCTGGCATGACTCACAGGCGGGTAGATTCATTGTGATTTCCAGTCTCTTCTAGCAATTTTCTCCTCGGCCTTCTGGTGACACAACCCACCAAGGTCAACACTTATCGCCTTGCCGTGTGCGGGAGCATGTGAAGTTCTGTTTCTTTGCCCGCTGTCGTTACTGGAATTGGCTGTGTAATCCGGATGAAGGATCACAGTTATCTGCCATAAACAAGGTCCCTCTTTCCTGGGAGAGCCTACTTTGTTGAGAATGTATTAACCAGGGCAACTGTAAAGTAGGTAAGATCATCCCAAGCATGCTTCCCCATGGAAATGTTAATGATGTCCCCGCACAGATACAGGAGTGTGTGGTGGTTTCTATATGAAACATGATGGAAGTTAGTAAAACCTCCATTAGAACAGTATGAACTTGTGTATTAAGAATCCTAAGCCTGGCCGGCTTGGCTCGATGGTTGAGCATCGATCTATGAACCAGGAGGTCAGGGTTCCATTCCTGGTCAGGGCATGTGCCCAGATTGCGGGCTCGATCCCCAGTAGGGAGAGTGTAGGAGGCATTCAATCAGTGATTCTCTCTCATCATTGATGTTTCTATCTTCCTCTCCCTCTCCCTTCCTCTCTCTGAAGTCAATTAAGACATAATTTAAAGAGGGGGGTGAGGGGGGAGAGAAGGAAGAGGAAGGATTTAGGACCCAAAAGGGTGTGTTTGAATAAATTACCTGGGGATTTATATTGCGAGGAAGGAAGGTGAGTGTTTTGCTAGAGAATGCTGCCACAGAGAATCTGATGGCTAACAGCACTATGCCTTCATTTATGATCAAGAAAGGAGGGATTATAAGGGGGCGGGGGAATCCTCCTTATTTATCCTTGACAAATGTTGTGGTTAATGAGACTTTGGCTATTATTACCATTTTGTTTTAGAAGTAGAACATCCTTTGAAATAAGCGTGGAGGCCCGGGAGAACCTTGGTTTAAAAATAGGATTTCTGCTCTCTAGGCCATTTCTTACCTTTTACTAATCTTATGAAGCACAAGCAGCAAAATGCCCACCGAGACTCACTCTGAGGGCTGTTTGGCAAAGAAAATTAAATTATGGATGTGCGTTTCCAAACTGTCAAGTGTCCCTAGGCTGGGTTTTTCTGGTCACCCCGATGTATAGCCTGTCACGAGGGTGTAACGATGAGACCGTCATAGCAAAGAGTTGACTGAAACCTTTGTTCAGAATGAGGCCTTCCAAGACCACAGAGAAGTTTCTAAGGGGGTTTGAAGTTGCCCATTACAGCCTTTCAGATGTATCAAAGGCAGGGCCTGGTCATCGCGGGGCAGGGTCTGAGGCTCTCCTGCAGGAAGGCGAGAACAAAGAGCAACTGTTTCTCTTTATGGATTCTTAAGTGAGCAGTGCAACCACCACATCACAGGCATGATGACCAAGCTCTGCTCAGCCCTGTCTTCATGCGGTTGTTTTGTGTGTTTTTCTCAAATGAATCCAGAAAATACACAAAGGCTTTGACTTCAAGGGAGCTGAAATCAGGTCCCTTTTCTCTTTGTTGCATGTTGGCCTTTGTTCCATGGACAATCAAAGAAGCAGTGTGTGTGTGTGTGTGTGTGTGTGTGTTAGATTTCATCTCTGTAAATTAACTGGTAAAAATGTAAACCTTTCAAAATGTGTCTAAGGAAGCTCACTTTCATTTCGTGTATGTGATTGTAAATCCCAAGTATCTGTTTTAATAGCTTAAATTTATGGACAAACTCTCTCCAACTCCCCAACAACAACAACAACAAAATGGGCAGCTTGTTAGCCATACCTCCAGTGTTGTAACTATTTGCTAAATGAGAAGGTGCACACAATTAACATACAGACAGGGATTGGCTCCCTGCTAATTCTCAGCCAGATCTTCCATCAAACTTGTCTCCCCAAAGGGGTAACAAGCCCAGCAGGAGCGACCTTACCCTCCGCTGGCCATCCCCATGGCTTTGTCTGTTTCCCACAGAACCTCTTATCTATTATTTGACCCAGAGCACAAATAACTATGACTTATAATATATTTCTAAGACTCATAAGAAAAGGATGAAATAAAGAGCATTACTTCAGCATACATTCTTGTTCTCTTACTATATCTTCTTTTAATTCTCTTAATTAAGACATGCCTATCCTCTGAACTGTAATGACAACTCCTGAGGGTTTTATCACCCTTTCTCATCCATAATAAAACTTTAGAATCGCAGAATTTCACTCACACAAGATCACATCACCAGTAGGTGGCAAAGTTGGGATTCTGACCAATGCTATCTTCACCCACACCCATGACAGCAACCATTTGACTGAAAATGGAAGCCATGTCTTATATTCACAGAACAAAACATCCACATGCCAGCTCTGCCAGGATCTTTGCTTCAGAAGAGGAATGCTACCAGAGGATGAGATGTCCATACACTAAAAGCCACTAAAGAAGAGAATACTGGAAGACATACACACATCAAGTTCAAGTGCACCATCCAATTTAATGGCGCTAAAACATAAAGCTTCTTTCATCCAATAACTTAGTAAATCACTTTGAAAAAGATTGTTGCCATCTGCTTTTTTTTTATTTTTGAATGGTCCTTATCTTGTGTTCTACTCAGCAAAACGCTATGGCATAGTACAATGAGCCAATGAGCTCAGGATGAGCAGTACACTTGATTTAGGTTGCAGGAAATCAGTCTGACACTACGTGTATTTTTGCAAAACTTGTATCTTTTTTTGTTATTCACCTCATCTTTATCACGAGAATGATAACTGCTTCAAATGAGAAATGAACGTGATAATGTACAGGGTGTGGCAAAAGTAGGTTTACAGTTATGAGTCTACAAAACCCAGAGTTTATTCTTGTATTATTACTCATTAATGAATGTATTATTTTTCGTAGGAACAACTGCAAAGCCACTCTTGCTGCACCCACCCTATATATTAAGTAAATTGTGCTCAATAAATTTAAGTTTTTTCATATGTATAACTTATAAGGACAATATGTACTCATTTTTAAGCAATATATAAAATTCTAGTCTGTTTATTATCAAATAAAATGTTCCCCTTGCAGTCTAAAAAATTGTGTCTTATACACCTCATTGCCTTTTGCAATAAATATCGCAGGGGACTTATTCAGTTATTACTAAATACATTCAATAACCCTAGACTACATTCAATATGGTCACAAAAGAGGAAATCTTTGAGATAATGCCTGTATTGTTACCAAAATAATTGTCTCCATTCTACATTCATTTTCTCCCATTTACTTAGACAAATTCATGCTGGGGCCTATATCTATCTGAGTTTCCTGAAACTAAGGGGATTTGTCTCAGGTCAGATTTCCCCGAAGCAGACCCAGAAATGAGGATCATTTAGAGCAGTGGTTCTCAACCTTCCTAATGCCATGACCCTTTAATACAGTTCCTCATGTTGTGGTGACCCCCACTTTCATTGTTACAAATTGAACATAATTAAAGTATAGTGATTAATCGCAAAAACAATATGTAACTATATATGTGTTTTCCGATGGTCTTAGGCGACCCCTGTGAAAGGGCCGTTCGACCCCCCAAAGGGGTCCCGACCCACAGGTTGAGAACCACTGAATTAGAGAAACAGGTAAAATGGTGTGGGAAGCAGGACAAGAGAACGGGGGAAGAAGGCAAAGGTAAGAAGAACCAAGGGAACTATTTAGACACAGTCCCAGCCTCAGCCCAATACCCAGGTGCGCCCTGAAGTGCCCAAACTCTAGTGAATGAAGTTGGGTTTTCCTATCCGAGCTAGTCTGTCACCAGTTTTCAGCTGCCCTTGGAGGAGGTAGGGGGATTATAAACCACCAGGCAATTCTAATTTCCGTGCTATCAGACAGAAGCAGCTCCAAAAGCCTAAGACTGTCCTGGAAGAAACCGCAGATACAAAACAGTGACACACAGATTGCAGATGGTCACACAAGAGGCCCTCAGGTCGAGTGGATAGAGCATTGCCAATCCC